>NW_027507785.1:0-395000 GCF_037356315.1 Lithobates pipiens | reverse complement strand
ACTCACTAAATACCTACTAACTGCTAAAAAAACGGATGTTCCTCCATACTCATACTCTCATGCCGCGTACACACGAATGGAAATTCGCCCATCAAAAGACAGATGAGAGCTTTTGGTTGGAAAATGTCTATGCTCCATCGGACTTTTGCTGGCCAAATTTTTGCCAGCAAAAGATTAAGAGCAGGTTCTCAATTTTTTTGATCAGAAATTCCGATCGTCTATACCAATTCCGATGTGCAAAATTGCTACGCATGCTCTCAAACAATTTGACGCATGCTCGGAAGAACTGAACTTAATTTTCTCGGCTAGTCGCAGTGTTGTACGTCACCGCGTTCTTGATGGTCGAAAGTTCAGCAAACTTTTGTGTGACCGTGTGTATACAAGCCAAGTTTGAGTGGGATTCTGTCGGAAAAAACATCCAAGATTTTTTCAGACGGAAAATCCGCTCGTGTGTACGCGGCATTAGACCTTTCTGCTGCCTTTGACACAGTCAACCACCCACTTAATAAACTCTACTCGCTTAGCTATCCTACCTATCTCAGCGTACCTTCATCGTCACCTACAACTCTATCTCCTGCACTCCTCTTTCTATTGGGGTACCACAAGGTTCTGTCAGTGGGCCCCTCTTATTCTACATCTAATCCTCTTCCCTGGGCCAGTTTATGGGCCTCCTATTCTACATCTAATCCTCTTCCCTGGGCCAGTTTATGGGCCTCCTATTCTACATCTAATCCTCTTCCCTGGGCCAGTTTATGGGCCTCCTATTCTACATCTAATCCTCTTCCCTGAAGTCTCCTACAGCTTCCAATTCCACCTCTACACCAACGAAACCCACATCTATTCCTATACTCCCCAGCCCACCACCTTGATCTCCTCACATTTCACAAATTTACTGAGCGACATATCAGTAGGGATGTCATGCTAAAACTGATGTTGTAATATTTCCTCCTTCCCGATCCTCCCCTCATGACTTTTCCATTAGGATCAACAGCACAACCATTGGTCCCTCCGCACATGCCAGGGTGCTGGGTGTAATCCTAGACTCTGGCTTCTCTTTTGGGCCCCATATCCAATCACTGGCTAAATATTGCCACCTTAAAGTGGATATAAACCTGATTCATGAAATTTGAGCTGGGCTCATATATCTGCAGGGTGTTTTATTATTTCTCTTCAAAGCACTAAGTCCCATGACTTTCTCCTGCTCCGTTCTTCTGTTATCAGGATGAAAACTTCTGACAAGTTATCCGTCAACTGAGATAAAACCAGTCTGAAATTAGCGTCAGGGAGGTTGCTATAAATAGATTAGCAGAGAGCTTGCTGTGTCACAGCGCAGCTCTGCAAGTCTCTGCCTATGTGGAGCGGGGGTGTGTGCCTTTCTTGGTTGTATGCCCAGACTTCACACTCAGTGCAGAACAGAGAGAGAAAATCTCTAACACGATCTGAACTTTCTAAAGACTATATAAAGCTGAAGACAGCAGATATACAAGTAAAACCTATGTAGGGAGATTTGTTTCTTCTTTGTGTATCATCTGAGGCTATTCCCTTCACTGGGTACATGTGAGGGTTTACATCCACTTTAACCTCCGTGACATTTCCAGAATTTGCCCCTTCCTAAATAACGACACCACAAAACAATATATTTACTCTTTGGTTATATCCCACCTTGTCTACCGCAACTGTCTCCTCACTGGCCGACCTTTACACCTATCCCCCTTCAGTCTATTATGAATGCTGCTACCAAACTAATACACCTCACTAACCAATGAGTGACTGCCGTCCCTCTCTGCCAATCCCTTCACTGGCTTCCCCTTCCCCATACAAGGCCACCCACAACATCGCCCCCAGCTACTTTACCAACCTCATCTGGAGATATCGCTCAAATCACTCCTCTTAGGACATATTGCTCTCTAGCTCCCTTGTTACCTCCTCCCATGTTCAACTTCAGGACTTCTCCAGAACCTCTCCCATCCACTGGAAGTCCTTACCCCAGTATGTCCAGTTATCTCCTACCATGTCTGCCTTTAGGTAATCCTTAAAAACTAATTTATTCAGGTAAGTCTACCCCACCTCCAGCCGTACTTGGGCTAGATCATCCCCCACACCTTCTGTACCACCTCCCCTCCTGAGATTGGAAGTTCCATGAGCAGGGCCTCAATATTCCTTGTGTATTGAACTGTATTGTAATTGTATTGTATCCCTTTATATTGTAAAGTGCTGCACTAACTTATAATGCTATATAAATGCTGTACACAAATAATCTAATATCTCTATTGATATGATTTGGTAAAGAGAGGTCGTAGGTATGAGGGAAAGTATCGGCACAACAACAAAATGTATTAGTAAATAGTAAAATGACTAAATTAACAAAACAGAAATATATTTAGTTACAGGGAAATTATTACAGAAAGAAATGATAGTATTATAGTAGTAACCACTTGACCTTCCAGAAGATTTACTCCCCCATCATGACCAGGCCATTTTTTTGCAATACGGCACTGCGTTATTGTAACTGACAATTGTGCGGTCGTGCGACGCTGTACCTAAATAAAATTGATGTCCTTTTTTTTCCCCACAAATAGAGATTTCTTTTGGTGGCATTTGATCAATTGATTTTTTGCGCTATAACAAAAAAAGACCAACAATTAAAAAAAATTTAAAATACTATAAAACAACCAATAAAGAAATGTAAAAAATCGCATTTCTTCATAAATGTAGGCCAATATGTATTCTGCTACATATTTTTGGTAAACAAAATGTCCCAATAAGTGTACATTGATTGGTTTACACAAAAGTTATAGCGTCTACAAACTATGGGATATACACTGGAATTTTTCTTTTTTTTTTTTTACTAGTAATGGTGGTAATCAGTGACTTATAGTGGGACTGCAATGTTGCGGCGGACAAATATGACACTAACTGACACTTTTGACGCTGTTTTTGGGAACCAGTGACACTAATACAGTGATCAGTGCTAAATAATACGCACTGTCACCGTACTAATGAAGGTGGCTGGGAAGGGGTTAACATCAGGGGCGACTAAGGGGTTAATTGTGTGCCTAAACGATGTTCGTGTACTGTGAGGGAGGTGCTTTTACTAAAGGAAGGCATGGATATGTGTCCCAGCATTGCAGGAACACAGGATTCAGGACTTCCCTATTGACAGAACGGTGCTCTGCCCTTTTTACATAGACGGACCACCGTTCTGGCTCTCTGCCTAATGATTGGTGGGTGCTGGCATACACTGAGTCTGCGGTAACCACAGATCAGCTCCCTCTGTATTTAATCACAGTGGAAGGGGGTCACCAGCGGGGTGCATGCACGCCCCAGACCCGGAAGTGCAGGATCATGTACTAGATACGTGTTCCTACTCAGCAGAGCCGCCTTGCCACTGTATATATATATATATATATATATATATATATATATATATATATATGTTATACAGTCAGGAAGAGGTTAACCATACAAAACACTGGACAATGCCTAAGAAAAATACATATATGTAAGTGGCAGGGATATATTCTATAATTACCAATTAGCAATAAAATCGAGGTTAAAAGAAATTACTGTGTGATATAAAGTATTGCAACGATTGCCATTTTATTTTCTATGGTCTCTGATAAATATATATATTATATTGTATTATATATATATATATATATATATATATATATATATATATATATATATATATATATATATATATATATATATATATATATATATATTTCTGTCTCCCTCTGAAACAGCAAACTTTGAAGAAGGATTAAAAAATGAGTTTTGATTGAAGACTTGTGAAAACGCTTTCACAGCGTGCAGCGTGTCCATCAAATATTTTTGGTTCTTGACTGTGAGATAACAAGCTGATATATTTTTCCACAATAACATATGACTCGTCTCTTTCTTTAATACAGGGACAAGAACAAATGCCTGTATAATGTTCAGTGAGTCTACACAATATGTATGGATGTCGTCACACTATAGATGTTATTTCAGAAACAAAACTTGAATAACCTCTTCCACTTAGATTCCAGCTCCAGGCCCAGATAATTTGCTATCATAATCTCCAGCCACTGTGCAATGTGTTTGGCTGTTGTCTCTGAAACATGGCTAATTTTAGCTCATTTTTGTTCTGGTTCTCATCTCTGGAATTTTTGGTTTGTTCTTTGAAGGTGATTTGGTGCACTCTGGGTTTACATGTGTTAAACTTTGCACAAAACACAGAGTATGGCAGTTTGTATGAAATGTATTGCATTTGCTTTATTTATTTTTGTTCAATGTATACACAGAGATGCGCATGACGTAAAAATGTATTTTGTTTTGTATTTGACCGTTAAGTTAATCATTTTGTTTCACTATATTTGTTATTTTAGAATAGCTAGTTTTTGGAATTTATTTCATATATCCAGATTTGTTTTGCATGTTTGTCATTTTCAAATCAATTAGGAATTTTAATTTAAAATTTTAATTTTAAAATGCTAATTTTTAAATTTGAATTGCAGAAGATGGCTTTAAATGTTTCAGTTTTATGCTATTCTATTTTTTCTGTTCTCTTCTATTCTACTCTATTCTTTTATTTTCTATTCTTGCTCTGTTTTATCTATTTTATCTACTCTTTTCTATTCCTTTTATATTATATTATTTTATTTTCTATTCTATTCTGTTTTATCTATTCTACTCTTTTCTTTTCTTTTCTATTCTGTTTTATCTATTCCATTCTTCTCTCTTCTTTTCTATTCCTTTCTATTCTACTATATTCTTTTTGGTTTTATTCTATTCTAATCTGCCCTGCTGAAGCAAATATAGATCATGTTTATTGTGTTTTATTCTATTTTTTTTTTTGCCTTCCTTTGGATTAACTATGGGTATTGGAGGGTGTATATGGAGGTTTTCTATTCAAGTATGTTAATTTTCTTCTTTTTTTTTTTTTTTCTCAGTTGATTGAATTGGATGGACTTTTGTGTCTTTTATTCAACCAGATTAACTATATAACTATATGAAGCAGCCTAAGTAGAGATCATCATCATATTTCACATGTATACCTTACTTTATTGATTGCAATATGTTTCCAGTTTACATTTTAACTCATTGTTGAATTCCAATTCATTTTTAAGTCAAATTCAAATTCATTTTCAAATTCAGATAATCCTTTTTTTCATTATAATTTTTTTTCCAATTTGTGAATTTAATTACTATTGTGATTCGCAAATTCATAAAGTTCTGAATCTCCGAAATAATGAAAAGTTTGCCTGAATTTTGATTCATACCAAAACATATTACACATGTCTAATATACTTTGGAATAGATTATAGTTATATTGTCGCTACTTTTTCCAGAGCTCAATTATAGTCTATCACTGCTACACACAAAAAAAAAGCATTGTCTGTTTAAAAAAATACCTAACAAAAATCACTCTTTTTGGTCTATAAAACCCCGTACAGCCTTAAGGCGTCCCCCAAGCATGCATTGAAGAGTTATTTTTATTTCCAAAGTCACCTGAAAAACGCTCTCTCCCCACTGATTGATAATTTATAAAAATTGTTTTTGCATTGGCACAGACCACTGCCCAGTCCCCCCTTACACATTGTCGGACAATACCTTACCTATCAGCTTATAAACTGGCCATTACTCATTTCTAAGATTTTGCTCCCATAGATTTCAGTGGGGTTGGGATTTAGCAACCAAACCTTGATAATGTTCTCTGAACCTACGCTGAACCAAACCCCGGTACGGTTCAGCTCATACCTGACTGATGGGCCTGGGGGAGAAGCAGCAGCAATATGGCTGCTAAATGTTTTACTGTCTGGTGCATCCCGAGTTTTGACTGAACACCCATTTAGTTTGAGCAAACCTCCAAACAAGTAAAATTTTCTCTAAAGGTAATCCCCGAGCAAACCAGGAGCCCCTTTCATAATTTTATGCATTTGCCTGAGTTTGTTTTCTTTTTTTTTCTCTTAGGCTGCATTCAACATAACGTCTTTGAGTGTTTTTCCGGTGGGGTTTTTTTTGTGTGCTTTTTATGCATTAGTTTTGGGCATTTTTGTGCGCGACTTGTACAGTTTTATGTGCGATTTTGATCTGTGGCATTTTGTTGGAGTTGATCGGGCCGTGGACCAGTCTCTCTTCAGAAGGTACACTCCTATTGGTATCTGCGCTTGGCCTGACTACCTGTACCGGGTGTCAGATTCTTCTGGTGTGTCGATTGTTTGCCTGGTGGTGGTGGAAGACGCTATTTATCTCACCCAGTTCACAAGCATTCTCATCACTCACGTTGATAGAAAATTTCGGTGGTGGTCCATAGACATTGAAACTTTAATTTAATTTCAATTTAATTTTCTTTGCAATTAGTTTATATGGATATCTATTATTCGTGCTTCAACACGCATGCTTATGAATTCACTTATGATTTTTAGCACTATCATTGTTTATGTATGCATATATGGTAATTCAGAGCGCGGTACGACATTTATTTCATTTTCTTTAACAAATTTAATGTTTTGGCTTGCAATATAATCAGAGGAGCGGGGATCACTTGCCTTGGTCTGATCACGGTTTCACATGCTGGGAATTTTTTTTATTGAATTGTAGACATGTGCAATTCGTTTTGTGCCCAATAGATTTTTCGTCAAAATTCGCCATATTCGTTAATTCGGAAACATCAGAATTAACGAAAAGACCGCTTAACAATTTGTTTTTCAAAAACGAATTTTCTAAAAGAATGAAAATTCAAAATTCAAAAATTTGAACATCAGAGCAAAAATCCAAAAATGCTAAAATTCCTAAATCAGAAAGAACGAAAATTCGAAAGACCAAAAATAAGAATGAAAATCCAAAAGAGCAAAAAAACAGCATTTGGATAATTTCTATTATAATTAAAATATTAAGTTTATTAACCATTATTATAGGGTTTTTAAATTATTATTTATTAATAACAATAATAACAATAAAACCTATAATAATAGTTATAAACTATAAATTATAGGTATTGGAATTTCCTTTCAAATTTGGCTTTTAGTGAATTTAGCAAAAACAAATTTATCAGAAGTTATGAATTACCTGAAATAACGAATGCCACATCTAATTGAATGGAAAGTAATAAATAAATAATAAATAATAATAATCATAAAAACTATAATAATAGTTATAAACTAATTTAGCTGTTAGTGAACATAATGAATACAAATTTATCCAAAGTTACGAGCTGTCCAGGATTCGTAATTTTGGATAATTTGTAACTTCAGATAAATTCGTATTCATTACGTTCACTAACAGACAAATTTGAAAGGAGATTCCAATACCTATAATTTAATATTTTATAACTATTAGTATAGTTTTTATTATTATTATTTATTATAAATAAAAAATATATAATAATGGCTAATAAGCTTAATATGTTAATTATAATATAAATTATTTTCTATTCTGTTTTATCTATTCCATTCTGCTATTTTCTATTCTATTCCTTTCTATTCTACTCTACTCTTTTCGGTTTTATTCTATTCTAATCTGCCCTGCTGGAGCAAATTAGATCATGTTTATTGTGTTTTATTCTATTTTTTTTTGCCTTCCTTTGGATCAACTATGGGTATTGGATGATGTATATGGGGGTTTTCTATTCAAGTATGTTGGTTTTCTTTTTTTTTTCTCAGATGATTGAATTGGATGGACTTTTGTGTCTTTTATTCAACCAGATTAACTATATAACTATATGAAGCAGCCTAAGTAGGAATCATCATCATATTTCACATTTATACCTTACTGTATTGATTGAAATATGTTTCCAGTTTACATTTTAACTCATTTTTGAATTCCAATCCATTTTTAAGTTTTATACCTTTAATTTAATATTTTATAACTATTATTATAGTTTTTACTATTATTTATTATAAATAAAAAATATATAATAATGGCTAATAAGCTTAATATTTTAATTATAATATAAATTATTTGAATGTTTTTTGTTTCAGATTTTCACATTTTTGGATTTTCATTCTTTCAAATTTTCATTCTTATTTACATTGTATTTTTACTAAAGTTTTACAAAATTTGCTAAAGAAGTCATATACAGGGACACCACATTTGCAAGTAAAGTCCTACTTATCAGACAATACCTATGGTGAATTATAAATCTGTAGTAACTAAAACATAGAACATTTATAAAGAAAACAAAAAGAAACATAAACATTACAGAAATACACCAGGGGTCTGGATGAATTCATTCTTATTTTTAGACATGGTTCGTTTTGTTCCGAATCAATATTCAGACAAATATTCGGAGATTCGGATATATCCGAATTACAATATAAACAAATTTTACCGAATGCTCCGAATAACATAACAAAATTTGTCCAAATTTTGGAAATTCTAACTGAAATTCAAATAGAATTTTAGATTGAACTCCAATTGAGTTTTAGCTACACATACTGCTGAAATCAAAGACTGTGTGTGTTATTAGAGTACCATTTGGAAATATTTGCTTTTTTTGTTAAGCCAAAGATGATTTAAAGAGTCATTGCAATTATTTGATGAAGATTTTTTTTGTTTGTTCATTTTGCTGCATTCAAAACAATATAACATTTTCGTTTCGAAAATTTATCAAATTTAACTTTTGAAAACGAAAAAAATCGGGGAATTCGAAGAAAATTAAAAATATACAAATTGAATTAAAAAATATGAATTGAACTAAACAAAATATCTAGATTAACAAATTAAAACAAACAAAAACAATTTTTTTCATCATGCACATGTCTAAAAGTATTTTCAGATTTTAGTTCTTTCGAATTTCAAATTTTCGTTCTAATTATTATCAATTATCAAAATAAGGAATACCACATCTAAATGAATGGAACGTAACAAATTCAAGTTTATCCCAAGTTATGAATTATCAAAATTATGAATACTGCTTTGCTGTATCTATATGTTTTTTTTTTTCTCCTTTTTTCTTTATAATTTTTTTATTTTCACATTATTATTGGGTGCTCTATAGTTCTGACTAGGGATGAGCTTCGTGTTCGAGTTGAACATATGTTCGAGTCGAACATCGGCTGTTCGCCCGTTCGGCAAATTCCGAACGTTATGGGCCATTCGCGTCAAATTCGTGTGGCGCTCATGGCCCACAATGCACTGCGATGGCACAGTGCATTGCTGGATCATGATTGGCCAAGCATGCACTGTGACCCCGCATGCTTGGCCAATCACAGCGCCGGTAGCGAGGAGAGCCATGATTGGCCACAGGCAGGATGCCTGTGGCCAATCATAGCTCAGGTTGTGTAGTACACGCCCCACACTATATAAGGCCGCCAGCGCGGCGGCCTTGTGTAGTGTGTTGGCGTCTGTAGCAGTTAGTGGGTGTTCTGTGTACCTTAAACACAGTATACACCGATCGCTATCGGCCGATTTTTCGTTCTTGCTCTTCTGTAGTGGTTGTTGTCTGCGTACCCTGACCGCAGTATACACCGCTATATTCACCTATATAGCTAGCGATATATCTATCTTTTATAATAGAGCTTGCAGTCAGTGTTAGGAGCTTGTGCGTGCTGTCTACATGCTCTGAACCCAGTATACACCGCTATATCCACCTATATAGCAAACTATCTTGCTCGTTTTAAATAGAGCTTGCAGTCAGAGGTAGGAGCTTGTGCGTGCTGTCTGCGTGCTCTGAACCCAGTATACACCGCTATATCCACCTATATAGCAAACTATCTTGCTCGTTTTAAATAGAGCTTGCAGTCAGCGGTAGGAGCTTGTGCGTGCTGTCTACGTGCTCTGAACCCAGTATACATCGCTACATCCACCTACATAGCTCTTCTCTATTTGAGCCATCTGCCATCTGCAGGAGTTAGTTGTGTGTGCCTCCAGCACAATATACAGTACCCAATTGCTGGTTTTCCCAACTCCCTTCAGGCCATTACCATGTCTGGAAGGCCAGCAAGGAGAGGCAGACAGGCGCGAGCCGATAAAAGAGGGCAAGCAGGCTCTGTGTCTAGGGACAACAGTGCTGGTCCTGGACGCGGTGCATCATCATCATCAGCACGTGGCCATGGGACACGCTTGTCCTTCTTTTCAGCAGCTGGACATGTTGAGCCGCAACATGCCAACAACTTGGTAGAGTGGATGACCAAGCCCTCTTCATCCTCCTCATCCTCTCTCACCCAGTCTCAGGGTACTAGCAAAGCAGCTGCCAACGCATCGTCTTCCCTCCTCTCAATGTCATCATCAGTGACTCCTTCTCTAGACCCACCACGTCCTCCTGAGGAGTCTCCTGAACTTTTTGAACACAGTGTTGGGTACATGCTCCAGGAGGATGCCCAGTGTTTTGTAGGCTCTGATGATGATACTCAGCTAGAGGAAGGCATTAGCGTGAATCCAGAGAGAGGGGATGCTCAAGAAAGACAGCAATCTGGCAGTCATGTTCCACAAGTTGCAGCATACTGCAAGGTTTGCTCCAGCGATGAAGAGGGAGGTGATGATGAGGGCACTGACTCCACGTGGGTGCCTGGTAGGAGAGAGGAGGAGGAGGAGGCACATGTCCAACGAGTCAGGATGCCCTCCGGGGGCCAGTTTAGGGGCAGCACACCGACTGAATCACACCGCAGAGCTCCGCTTGTGCAGGGCGCTGCCTCTGCACGTTATTCTAAAAGTTCTTTGTTGTGGGCCTTTTTTGAGACGAGTGCATCAGATCGCACCGCTGCTATTT
This sequence comes from Lithobates pipiens, assembly GCF_037356315.1. Lineage (NCBI taxonomy): Eukaryota > Metazoa > Chordata > Amphibia > Anura > Ranidae > Lithobates > Lithobates pipiens. The sequence continues at coordinate 384,304 of NW_027507785.1, read as the reverse complement.
GCAACATATGTCTCAAGCGTATCTCGCGTGGCCAAAACATCAGCCGCTTGGGCACCACATGCTTGACCAGACATATGTTGACCTGCCATGCAGCTCGTTGCCAAGCGTACCTCAAAGACCCACACCAAAGAACAAAGCGGACCTCTCCTTGCTCCTCATCAGCTGGGATCTTCAACCCCACTAGACCTTCAGTCCTCTCTGAAACCTGCTCTGAGAGGAATGAAGGTGTAGAATTAGGTGTGTCACAGCCAAGTGCTTCCAGGCATTCTGCTAGCAGTACACCCACGTCCGATTATAGCAGGCAAATGTCCCTGCCCCAGCTGCTGGACCGGCGAAAGAAGTTCACTCCCAGCCATCCACATGCCCAGCGGTTGAATGCTAGCTTGGCTAAATTGCTAACACTTCAACTGCTGCCTTTTCAGTTGGTAGACTCGGCCCCCTTCCATGAGTTTGTACAATGTGCGGTTCCTCAGTGGCAGGTCCCCAAACGCCACTTTTTCTCACGGAAGGCGATTCCGTCTCTCTACCGGCATGTGGAAGGCAATGTCCTTGCCTCGCTGGACAGGGTGGTCAGTGGTAAGGTGCATATTACCACTGACTCATGGTCCAGCAGGCATGGACAGGGATGTTACCTGTCTTTCACGGCCCATTGGGTCACTCTTCTGGCAGCTGGGAAGGATGCAGGACAAAGTGCATTAGTGTTGGAGGTTGTTCCACCACCACGTCTCCAAAATTCTACTATTGGTTGTGACACACCTCTCTCCTCCACCCCCTCCTCTTCTTCTTCCTCCATGGCCTCTTCCAGTGCTCTGTCCTCAGAACCAGCGGTGCTCCGTAGGCGTTCCAGGGGCTACGCAAGTACTCAGGCAAAACAATGCCATGCCGTGCTTGCACTGGTTTGTTTGGGGGACAGGAGCCACACTGGGGCGGATGTTTTGTCAGATCTGCAGGGGCAGGCCGAGAGGTGGTTGACACCATGCCAGCTTAAGCCAGGAATGGTGGGTTGCGACAATGGAACCAACCTCCTCTCCGCCCTCCGACAGGGACAACTGACCCATGTGCCTTGTGTAGCTCACGTCCTTAACCTGGTGGTGCAGCGGTTCTTGGGCAGGTACCCTGGCTTACAGAATGTCCTGAAGCAGGCCAGGAAAGTCTGTGTGCATTTCCGCCGATCATTTAATGCCTGTGTTCGGCTGGCTGAGCTCCAAAAGGAGTTGAACCTGCCCAAGAACCGCCTTATATGTGAAATGCCCACCAGGTGTAACTCAACATTGGCCATGCTGCAGCAGCTGCACACGCAGCAGAGGGCCATCAATGAGTACCTGTGCGACTACGGCACCAGGACAGGGTCAAGGGAGCTTGGTTTTTTCTCACCACGCCAGTGGGGCATGATCTGGGATGCATGCACTGTCCTGTCACCGTTTGAGGAGGCCACAAGGATGGTGAGCAGTGACAGTGCATGCATCAGTGACACTGTACCTCTTGTCCACCTCTTGGAGCATACGCTGCGTGGAATAATGGACAGGGCACTTGAGGCAGAACAGAGGCAGGAAGAGGAGGACTTCCTTGCCTCTCAAGGCCCCCTTTATCCAGACAGTGTTCCTGCTGTGCCACCCATCACACAGGAAGAGGATGAGGATGAGGAGGAGGAGGAGGAGAAGGAGGAGGAGGCTGATTGTGTCAGCATGGAGGTAGAGGCTGGCACTCAGCATCAGCAGCAGCAGCAGTCTTTTAGGGATGATTTACAGTCCCAAGAAACCTGTGGACTTGTACGTGGCTGGGAGGAGGTAGCTGCGGATCATGTTGTCCTTAGTAACCCAGAGGACTCTGGACCGAATGCCTCAGCTAACCTATGCTGCATGGCCTCCCTGATCCTGCAAAGCCTGCGGAAAGATCCTCGTATTCTTTGGATCAAGGAGAGGGGCCATTACTGGCTTGCCACTCTCCTTGATCCACGGTACAAGGCTAAGGTTGCCGACCTTATTTTGCCATCGCAGAGGGAGCAGAGGATGAGACATCTTCGGGAGGCCTTGCAGAAAGGTCTTTGCAACACGTTCCCAGAGACTGGGAGGTTACAAACTCCTGGTCCTGGACAACGTATTGCTGAAGCATCGGTCAGAAGGAGCGGTGGAGAAGGTGGCCGTCTGACCGATGCGTTCAGACAATTTTTTAGTCCGCAACCCCAAGGTATGATCGGTTCCAGCAACCATCGCCAGCGTCTGATTTACATGGTGCAGGAATACCTAGGGGCAAGGTCAGACTTGGACACCTTTCCCACCGAAAATCCTCTGGCTTACTGGGTCTTGAGGATGGATCACTGGCCAGAGCTTGCACAGTATGCAATTGAGCTACTGGCCTGTCCTGCATCCAGCGTTCTTTCGGAACGCTCCTTCAGTGCTGCTGGTGGCTTTGTTACAGGGTGCGCCTGTCCACCGAATCATTTGATCGACTGACCTTCATCAAGATGAATCAGTCTTGGATCACCCACAGCTACCAAGCACCTGAAGCTGATGTAACCGATTCATTTTTAATTTTTTTTTTTTAAACTGCCTATGCTGATGCTGAGTGACTGTCCTGTTATGTTTATTGTCTATCCTCTTCCTCCTCTGCTGATATGTTGGAAGAACATTTCTGGTTCTGGGTGATGCCATCAGCCCAATTTTTCTGCCCCTGTTTAACAGGGGCGTTTAATTACAATTTTTGATGGAATGCTTTGCAGCAGGGCTAATTCCTGCACTAAAACTAGAGTATATGGGAGAGGTTGCAGTGTGGTGGCACCAGCACCAGTGCCTAAGGTCCAATTGTTCTGCCCTGTTTAACAGGGGCATTTCATTACAATTTTTGATGCAATGCTTTGCAGCAGGGCTAATTCCTGCACTAAAACTAGAGTATATGGGAGAGGTTGCAGTGTCGTGGCACCAGTGCCTAAGGCCCAAAACTAAATCAGTAACATAACGAATCTATCCAAAATGAAACAAAGCAAATATTTCCGTTCTCCACATGTCTCTCTCTCGGAGAGGATTCTGAGATATCTGGAACAGGTTTATTTGGTAGGGCAGTCCCAAATCATTTTGGTACAGTTATACCCTTGACCGTATAGATAACGCTGAAAACCTAGGTCCAAAATGATTTCATCTTTGGGTGTTGCCACCATACATGTAACATAACCCCCTTTTGGCCACACTGTTCGGAGCAATTGAGGGAAGAGTTGGGTAATATTTTTGACAGGTATCATCATCTAGAAAAAACATTTTGCTTCCACCAGAGACCATTTTAAGACATTATAACTATCCACTTGGACCAGTCCTCAGGTTCTACAACAGTATCAAAGTCCTGCTCCACCATTTAACATTGTGATAGCCTATTAGGTGAATTTATTATTTGGGTATATAATGCAAAAACGGTTCCCCTAGAGCAGCGATGGTGAACCTTGGCACTCCAGATGTTTTGAAACTAAATTTCCCATGATGCTCATGCACTCTCCTGCATTGTAGTTAAGTATCATGGGAAATGTAGTTCCACAACATCTGGGGTGCCAAGGTTGACCACACACCACTATTCAAAAGCTGTCATAACACACACACCTGTGGTCTTCTTCAATAATCCGTGTAGGTTGTGTAAGATATGGTCCAGCGAAACAATTCTGCCTGAGCCATGTAGAAATGTATTCAGTAGGTAAGTAGCACCCACTAGCCTCATCCCCTTAATAAAATGATGTTCCCTATACAGGCCCTTGTTGAACCACTAGGTGTAGGGGGTTTGTCAAGACCCTGTTCCAGCAGAGGAGATAATCTAGCTAAAATAACTGGGTCTCCTAAATATTCAGTCTGTAAATTTTGGGCAACTGTGAAGACCTGAAATGGAGATCCAGGGGCAGTAATTGGATTACTTGCAGCATCTCCTGGATCTCTATTAGACATGTGCACTGCCGAAAAATTTGTTTGTTTTCATTTCATTCATTTTCTTGTTTTTTTTTTTTGGAAATTTGGAAATTTCAGAAACTTCAGAAATTTGGAATTAGGAAATTCTGAATTTGGAAATTCGAAAATCCGAAAATAAGAAAAAAAATCTGAAGATTCAAAAGAACGAAAATCCAAAAATTTGAAATAACTAATTAATAATAACTAACTATTAAATTATAGGTATTGGAATTTCCTATCAAATTTGGCTGTTAGTGAATGTAACGAATACAAATTTATCCAAAGTTACAAATTATCCAAAATGATGAATATCTAAACAAATGGAACAGAATTAATTAATAATAATTATTAATCATAATAATAATAATACATTATTATTATTATTAATAATAATATGTATTATTATTTGTTTCAATGCTTATATTAAGGTTTTTCAATGCATACCAATAATAATAAAGAGCATGTTACAGTTGTGCATACATTTTAAATCTCACTTACAATTAAGATAAAGATAACTTTAGCAATATCCTAGTAAACAAGGTAGAGATTTTGATCAAAGGGTCCAGTGGGTCGGACCCAAAAGGATAGTAAGTTGAACATAAGAGGGACTATATGATGAGCTTACAGAGAGACCGGGTCTGCCCCATAACACCCAAACACCCCTATTGGGCTCAAACTGTGAGTGGATGGGGACACTTATAGGTTATTTATTATTATTAATTTGTTACGTTCCATTTGTTTCGATACAACTTTCATTATTTTGGATAATTCATAACTTCTTGTTCTTACTTTCTTACTTTCTTACTTTCGGATTTTCTAATTTCCGAAATTTATCATTTTCGAAAATTAGAAAATTTGGAAAATTAAGAAATTTGTAAACTTGGATATTTCCGAATTAGCAAATTTGTCAAAATTAGTTAAAAAACTAATTTGGAACTAAAATAATTGCACATGTCTAATCTCTATTGCTTTGTGTAGAGGGAGATCAATGAGAATGAAATGGAGAGATCTCAGCCTTGAATTGTTGCCCCCCTTCCCTTCGCTTAGTTTAGTTTAGTTTTCATTCGATTTCATTATGTTTGTTAATTTTCTGGAACAATTCCAATTCGGTTTTGTTGGGCCGCGTGTGCGGCCCCTTTCCAAATTCCCCTTGGATGATTTGATCTCGCCTTTGGGTGTCATTCCAAAGAAGGAGCCCAATAAGTTTCACCTTGTCCACCCTCTTTCTTTTCCGAAAGGCGGCTCAGTCAATGATGATATTGACCCTGAGGCATGCATGGTGTATTATACTTCATTTGATGCTGCCATCTTTTGGGTAAGGCACTAAGGAGGGAGGCCCTTATGGCAAAAACTGATATTGAATTGGCCTTTCAGCTGCTACGGGTTTACCCGCGCAGTTTTCATCTTTTGGGCTGCAGGTGGTTGGTGTCATTTTATGCCTGCCTATTGGCTGCTCCATCTCTTGTGCTTTTTTTGAGACTTTTCATTATTTTATCGAATGGGTGGTGAGACGTGTCAGGGGTCAATTCAGTGATCCATTATTTGGATGACTTTCTATGTGTTGGCCCTCCATTCTCTAAGTTATGCGGTATGTTGCTGGTGACAGTCCAGCATCTGGCAGAGTGTTTTGGTATTCCCCTTGCGGTGGATAAGAACGAAGACCCCACAGAGGTTATCAAGTTCCTGGGTATAGAGATTGATTCTCGGGCAATGGAGTGTCGTCTACTAGACGACAAATTATATGTTCTGAAAGAGGTCCATCTGACCTCTGGTAAACACAAGATTCAGCTCTGAGAGCTACAGTTGCTCCTCGGAAAGCTTAATTTTGCTTGCTGTATCATGCTAATGAGTCTTTTGTCGATGGCTGTCTGCTGCCACTGCTGGGGTCTCTTCGTCTAGGCATTACATTTCAGCTGAATAGGGAACACAAAGCTGACCTGAGGGTTTGGCACACATTTTTGGGCAATTCCAATGGCCGGTCAGCAACTATGATCTTGAACTGTTCACAGATGGATCCATGGGTCCGCTCAGCAACTATGACCTTGAACTGTGCATTCCTCGGGGGTCGGTGGAGTGCAGAGCACTGGCCCACAGAATGGAGAGAGGTGGGATACCTTAAAAACTTGGTGCTGCTGGAACTTTTTCCAGTGGTAGTGGCCATGTCGCTCTGGGGTGAACTACTTAACAGCAAAATGGTTTGCCTTCACTGTGACAACTTGGGGGTGGTGCAGGTTATCAACTCTCTATTTGGGACCTCACCTCTGGTGGTATATCTGTTGCAATATTTGGTTTTGTGTTGTCTTCAACAAAATGTTTTTCTGTACGCGGTGCATTCCTGGGGTGGAGAACATGGTGGCTGATGCTCTCTCCCGCTTTCAGTTGGACAGATTCCGGGAGTTGGCACCTGGCGTGGAGCATCACTGACCTCTTTGACTGTGGCAGATTGCATTGGAATTGCCTCCGATTTGATCTGAAGCTCAACATGGTCTTTCTACAATAAGGTCTGGCAGGAATGGGGGGATCTGCTTCATAGGCAGGAGTTGACAGGGATAGTTCTGAAGTCAGCCATCTGGTGATTTATTTTGTTTGTCTCCGTCTTTCGGCTGGCGTATCGATTGTAGTCATGAACCGGAATTTAGCCGGCTTGGCCTTCTGGTTTAAATTGTGGGGCATGCCCGATTTCACCAAATACTTTTTGGTTAGACAGGCTTTTTATTGAAAGGGGCCTTAGCCGCCTGACGGCCGCCAGCCTATAACTTTTGATATACTGCAATCATTGTTTTACAGGCGACCACAATTTGTCTGATTTTTCTTTAGCGTTTTATGGTGCCCTCAGGGTGGGTTAAATTAGTTAGTCCCTCCAAAGCTGTTCATGGGGGTTTGTCCTCTGTGATGGTGTTTCGGTCCAGCTGTTCATCCGTCGATCCAAGACGGTTCAGGCCAGAAAAGGGGCACACATTGCGTTGCTGCAGATTCCTGGTTCACTTATATGCCCGGTGGCCACAGTTGGGGAATACTTAAGGCTTTGCCCTGTAGTGGCCAGTTCTTTTCTTGTCCATTTGGATGGTTCGGCTTTATCCACTTTTCAGTGTGTGCCGGTTTTGCGGCGCTGTTTCACAGCTGCCGGTCTTGAGGTCAGCAGTTATTCCTCTCATTAGTTTCGCATCAGGGTGGCGTCTGAGGCGGCCCGGTGGGGATTGGACAAAGCAGCCATGAAGCGGATCAGAAGGTGGCAATCGGATAGGTTCAAATTTATGTTCGCCCGCACTTATTTAATACCCCTGGGTTCTCTGGGGCATGTTTTCTCCTGTTTGCATGTATAGTAGTTGTAGTTTGGTGTTGTGTTGCTATGTGTTCATTTTCTTTTCAGATCATGCATGCCTCGTGTGGATATTGGGACATTCTTTTGTGCATCGGGGGGGGGGGGGGGCAGGAGGGCTGATGTGAGGCCTAATGGCAGTCAGCAGGGTTTTCCCAGATCCTAGGATAGCATTGGGTGAGTAGGAGTTCCAGGGTTGTTATGGAACAGGGTAGTTCCAGAGGTAGATAGGGTTGCGAGATGGATCAGGCCCCCTGACATTTGGGTCATACACGCTAAAGGCAACGACCTGGGGGTTCATTCCAGAAGACACGACAAGGACGTCAAGTTTGATGTGTTACGTCTGCAGCTAGCATTTCCTCACATGGTAGTTGTGTGGTCAGACATGGTGGGTCGCATGACCTGGTGTCTTGCCAGGTCAGTGGCAAAACTGAACAAGGCTCGAGTGAAGGCCAATAAGGAGGTTCATCAGGAGGAACGGGGTTTTGTAGTCAGGCATCGGGAGCTTGAGCTGAACATATGGAGGTATTTAAGCAGAGAAGGGGTTCACTTGAATGAGGTGAGCACAGATTTGTGGTCACTGGGTTTGCAAGAGGGGATACAGCGTGCGTTACATTCTTGGTGGGGCACAAAGGTGTGAGGCTTAATACCTTTTGCTGTGGCGGTTGGGTCTTTGGAGGCATTTTTAAATAAACTGCTGTAATCAGATGATTGGGACACATTAAAGGTATGAGTCCCCGATGGAATGCCAGTTATGGTGGATTAACTAGGAGTTACTATGGTGTATCTGCAGAGTGTGGTTTGTCTCTGGGTCGGTGCAGTTCGGTAGGGACCTTAGAAATAGTTTATGCAGATACAAGGAAATATTTTGAGATTTAGTGCCTCTAAAGATCAGCAACCAAAAAGGTTATATTTTTCTTTGGTTTGTATTATTGTTTACATAATTGTTCAGTTTAATAAAGGGGCCGTAAACAGCCAGTTTAATTCCAACCTTTGTGTCAGTATATATTTTTAGTAATTACAATGGGGCATTGGTATAGGGGTACAGTAACTGGGAGACAATAGAGTCAGGATACATTTGGGGCAGCACAGTGGTGTAGTGGTTAGCACTCTCACCTAGAAGTAAGAAGACGACACTACCTGCCTGGAGTTTGCATGTTCTCCCTGTGCCTGCATGGGTTTCCTGCAGGTCCTCCAGTTTCCTCCCACAATCCAAAGACATACAGGTAGGTTAATTCGCTTCTGTCAAAAATTGGCCTAGTATATGAATGGGGACCTTGGATTGTGGGCTCCTTGAGGGTAGGGACTGACATGAGTGTGCAATGTGCAGGGATAGGGACAATTGTAGACACTCACTCAGGTTGAACTGGATGGACTGGTGTCTTTATTCAACCTAACTAACTATGAAACTATCTGGGTTACCTTTTCATGTATTTTGGGATATAATTCTTGGTATGTGCATGCTATGTGCTAGAAATATGAAGGGCCTTCAAAAATAACTGGTCAGGAAATTAGATGTGTCATTTGTGTCCCTAGAACACCTGATGCTGCTCTTTTTATGTTGGGCCTCTCTATGTGGCCAGGCTGTGAAAAGGTCTGGCACATGTGGTATCTCCATACTCAGGAGGAGTAGCAGAATGCATTTTGGGGTGTAGTTGCAAGTATAGATGTGCCATGTGAGAGTAATTACCTGTTATGACAATGTAATGAAGCAATAGTAGATTACCGTTACTTTACTATGCAGACAACCCCCTGTGTTCTCCGTCTATTCCAGTGTTCCCCTAGTGCTGGGCTCTAGTAATTGTCATCATATCAGTGAGCCAAACGGGAATGATTGTGGGACTAGTAGTCTTTTGGATTAGCTATTCGCATGTTGTGATATTACCCTTGGACTACACATCCCAGAGATCCTTCTGCAACATGAACAGACCACAGGAAGGGACGGCAAAAGGCCTGGCAGATCCACCCCTTTCTCTCTCTTCCCTGCTATCCAATCAGCCTGAAGCCTCGTATGGTGATGGGGAAAGGAAGTGCCACCAACCTAGTGAGGGGGACAACTTAATCGGGAGGGAAAATGGGAGAGAGACTGCTGTCCAGATGGGAAGAGAGGATCAAAGCTCAGCTAGCTTGATGGGACAAGATGTTCTCCAAAGATGACTTTGATATGGGTTGCGAAAAGAGTGTCCAACACCGAAGTTGGCTGAGTGAAGACAAGTCTTTCAGAGAAAGAGCTAGATGAATCCCTCTATATGACCTGGATTACCTTCGGGACCAGTTGGCTGAATTGAAGAAGTCAGAGGTTATTAGAGAATCCAGGAGCCCTTATGCATCACCTATTGTGGTTGTGTGAAAGAAAAATGGATTCCTCTGGATGTGTATTGACTACAGAACTTTGAATCAGAGGACTATCCCAGATCAGTACAGAACTCTTCAAATATAAGAGGCCCTGCAATGCCTATCAGGAGCTAAATGGTTCAGTGTTCTGGATCTGAAGCGTGGATACTATCAGATACCCATGCATCCAGATGTCCGAGAAAAGACAGCCTTTATCAGCCCTTTAGGATTCTTTGAATTCGACCACATGCCACAGGGGTTAACAGGGGCCCCCACCACCTTTCAGAGATTTCAGTAGAAGAAAATATAGGGAGCTCAAAAGAGGACATCTATGAGCAACCAAAAAGGGAAGGGGGACTATTGTGGTACCATAAAAGTAGAATTGTTTGGAAAAAGTATTTTTCTAAAAACACATTTATTGAGAATATTAGTTAAAGATAACATCACAAAAAAAGGAAGAAAACAATTCCAAGAGACAAACATACATCTCAAGAAGTATTACAAAAACATTACAGAGAAATATTACAGTGGAGTATAATGCCCTTTCAAAGGAGGAAAAGGTCATTGGATACAGGTTTTTTTTTACATATTTCCTCGACTAGTTTCGCGACAGAGTGTCGCTTTCTCAAGAGGCGTCACCCATAGAATCTGATAAAATATAATAATGATTTATTAAAGGAACATTTTAATATACAGAAAGCAAAAAAATGAAAATTAAATAACAATATCATTAAGCAACAAAGTTTATAAAAGCCAATGACTCACCCATATAAAAAGACAGATCCAAAAAGGGCAGGGGGGGCAATTTAGTGAGGTGCCCTGAACCAAAGAACAGGGACACCCCCCTGGGGATGGACAAGGGGGGTAGAACAGCAGTAGTGGCAGAGGCAGTTATCAGCTGGAAGCAGAATAAATTGATGTTCAATTTGTTAGAAAAATCCCCCATTTTAAAAGAAAAAAAGGAGAAAAAGAGGAAGAGGCAAAACTAGAAAATAGTGGTTGAACCAAGATACCGAAAGGGAGAAAACAAGGAGAGAGAAAAATTTGAGGATTGGCCCAGAACTGGGCACCCACCATCCAGGCAAAGACATCATAGGTGAAAGATTAAATGAATGGTGCAATTTACCAAGCAATTGATTACATACCCCACACAGTTCGAGAAATAACTCGCAGCTGGGACGGCTAGGGTTTATGTAGATGCACTAGATAGAGACTTGCCATCAAAATTCAGGGTATCCAAAGCTGACTCGGCTAGCAAAGTTTATTTAAAAGAAAAGGGTAAGTTTCACTGTCCCAGAACTGCAATAAAGTTCAAGGCGAGGATGCTACAAACAGTAGTGTTAGACTGACAATAAGGGAGAGCATAACTCAGTGGGTGATGGTATAATAAACATCTTTACCCACCGAGCATTCTAATATCGAAAGGAGCTGAATAGGGTAAGCATTTGAGGTTGAAAAAGGTTAACTACCGCAGTTGCGACCTACCTACAGTGAAAGGATGCGATCGTCTGCCCAGCTGCAGCCACTCTGTTGACAAACGCCGGACTGGCGCCATAAAAACCCCCAACCCAGAAGTCAGGGAGCGTCATCAGTGTGCTCCCTGACCGTCGCACGTCCCTTCTCAGTGCGCAGGCGCTGAAAAGACTGCGCGCACACACATCAACCTGGCAGAAGCTAAGAAAACTAAGCCGATGCCAGGGAGAGGGAGAGGCGGAGCGCACCATCCAAAAGGTGAACGCCCACCCGTCCATCCCTCTGAGTGGACGCAAGCTTGCCAGGTCTGATGGCCAAGGGTGCGCGCGCATCTCGTGGAGTTGTGCACGCACGACTTCTGCACCGGGTATTATGAAACATCGGGGCAGAAAGGGAATCACATAGATATTACCCATATAGATGGGATCATATCAGGAAACCTTTGGACATCACTTATCCGTCCCATGGGGGGAGCATGTAAGCTCCTCAAGCACCCCCTGACTGGACTGTCCAGATAATATGGGAGTCAGAGGGAATACAACATATAAAATATGAAACAAGACATTTGTAATAGATATAAACAGAGTGGGGGACCACGATGTCTGACCAATGAAAACTACTGGAAAGCCTACCTATTAACTGTCTGCAACATTGTGGGACCCCACTATAGTATGGCAAGAAAAAAATTAAAATAATGAAACACACACTCACCTACCATACAGGTAAGGGTGAAAACGAAAAAGGGGAAGTGGAGGAAAAGAAAACACCCGCTAAAACTGTTGTCCTGAAATAGACACATTTTACTAACAAGAGTATGATAACAGCAGCAAAAATATTATACGGAGCAACAGACAAGACAGCAAAAACAACATCCTTCTTGTGGAGAGTTCTCCGGGGCTGCAACGGGCAGTGTAAACAATTAGAAATTATATTTAATTATAAAAAATGTTTATATGAATGAGCCTCATTTAAGCCAGGGGGAGTGAGGGCACTGAGACGTTCGATCCATAGTGTTTCACGTCTAAGGATCTCTCGGTCCCAATTACCTCCTCTTGGATCTTGTGGGATGACTTCTAGGGCCAGAAATTTGACATTTTCGGGTTGGAATTTATGGTATAAACCAATATGTCATCCTATGGTAGTAAGCTTACCATTAGTGGAGTAATATACATGATCTCTTAGGTGCTGTCGTAGTTCCCTGATGGTCTTGCCAACGTAAAACGCGTTACAGGCACAGACCATCAGGTATACCACTCCCCTAGTGCCACAGTTGGCATGATGTGGAGGTGAAAATAATTCACCATTGGGGAGGATATATGATTCTCCTTCCAATATCCAGGGGCATCTGGAGCAGTGTCCACATTTATATGTACCGCGAGGGCCATCCCAAGAATGGGGTTGGGCCCTATAGTGGCTATTAGTCAACTTATCGCTCAGTGAAGTGGCTCTTTTGAACACAAGTTCAGGAAATGGTCTAACATATTTACCCGAGATGTGGTGCTCAGTCAATAGATGCCAATGTTGTGAGAGCAGATTACGTAGCTGTTGCTGATGACTAGAAAATTTGGCTATGATTCTCGTAGTGCCAAGTGGTTTAGAGCGTGGAGGGCCATATAGAAGGGATAAACGAGTGCGAGAGAAGGCTTTGTTAAAAGCCTTTCTCAGAGCTGTATGGCTGTAGCCTCTGGCCAAAAGGCGTGTTCGTAGAGCATTGGCCTGATCTCGGAAGTCCCCGTCCTCGGTGCAGTTTCGCCTCAGCCTCAAATATTGGGCATAGGGGATGCTGCGAACTAGAGGACGGGGATGTGAGCTCGAGGCGTGCAAGATAGTATTTCCGGCAGTCGGTTTACGAAAAAGGTTCGTTGTCAATTTCCCTGAGGTATTCTTACTGATTAGGAGATCCAGGAAAGAAATATTCGTTTGATCTAGAGTGTGTGTAAAATGCAAGTTAAACTGATTCTGATTCAAAGTGACCATAAAGGCATCTAAGTTATGTCTGGTACTGGTCCAGATGATAAACAGATCATCAATATATCTGTGCCAACATAAAATATGATCCAAAAAATGTAATTTTTCATCGCCAAAGATAGTTCTTTCCCATCTTCCTAAATAGAGGTAAGCGTATGAGGGAGCACAAGCTGTACCCATAGCTACCCCTTGAGTCTGCAAATATAGTTGATCCATAAACAGGAAGTAATTCTTAGTAAGTATAAACTGATTACAGAGATTGATTAAGGACACAGTGGATGACATGAATTTGATAGAAGTGCTTGTATATTTGGATGACATCTTTGTTTTCGGAAAGACGTTGGAGGAGCATGAAGCTCGATTGGAGAAAGTCTTTCAATGAACACTGAAGGGAGTAGCCATGGACCCTCAGAAGTTGGAAGCGGTTACCTCCTGGCCTCGACCAAGCACTGTCACTGAATTGAGGTAGTTTTTGGGGTTCTGCTCCTACTATAGAAGGTCTGTAAATCATTTTTCACAGATTGCAAAACCTCTGAATGAGTTATTGCAAAAGCAGACAGATGAGGACTTGCAAAAGACCCATGCCAGGGGTTCAAGGAAGCCTTGTGAGTCTATTCGAGAGCAGTGGACAATGAAGTGTGAAAAGGCTTTTAAACGTTTGAAGGGGGGCCTTATTGAAGTGACCGTGTTGGCCAATGCTGATCTCTCCAAATCTTACAAACCACATGTGGATGTTAGCGGAGATGGGCTAGGGGGAATGTTATATCAGGAATTGGAAGGAAAGTTTAGCCCAGTGGCCTATGTGTGTCGCAGCCTCACCCCCCTGAGAAGAATTATCCGGTACACAAGTTGGAGTTCCTGGCTCTTAAGTGGGTTGTGGTACACAAGCTACGAGACTACCTATATGGAGCCACATTCATGGTGAAAATGCATAATAATCCCCTGACTTAATTGCTGTCTACTGCCAAACTGCCGTTGCCACTGGACATTGGTGGTTGGCCTCCTTGTCTGAGTTTCGATTCAGTTTAAAAAATACCGGCCAGGGGAGGGAAACCAATAGGCTGATGGTCTTTCCCAAAGACCTTATGCCACTGATACTGGCTGGATCCATTTGCCTCTAGAGGGAGTACTTGCTATATGCCAAGGAGTAGAGAATAGGTATAAGGGGGCAACAGGGGCTGAAGCTGTTGGGATCACCCACACTGGAGTACCAAGATACTACTGTGATTTTACACAAGTGCGTAGTCAAGAACTGCTTCAAATGACTAGAGATGATGTGAAAAGAGATTAACGTGAAGAACTACTGGGCAACCTTATAAAGAAGTCCTTGTCAGTTCGGGATCCTCAGATGCTGTTAAATATTTCCATTGAGGTAGCTAAATTAGTACTTAACCACTTGCCGCCCGCCCTATAGGGAATTGACGGCGGCAAAGTGGTTTCATAATCCTAACCGGACGTCATATGACGTGATTAGGATTATGAGCCGCTGCGCGCCCCCGGGGGCGCGCATCGCGGCGATCGTTGTTGCGGGGTGTCAGTCTGACACCCGGCAACTACGATCTCGGTAAAGAGTCTCCGACGGAGACTCTTTACCATGTGATCAGCCGTGTCCAATCACGGCTGATCACAGTGTAAATGGGAAGAGCCGGTGATCGGCTTTCCCTCACTCGCGTCTGTCAAAAATTTATATTTTTTTAGGAAGTACAGTATATCTTGGAAAGGAGAATGACTAAAAGTGTGCTGAATATGAAATAAAAGAATAAACCAACTTTATTAGCTCAGTTACACTTTATAATATATATTTTATATTTTCAGACTGAAGTTACTATAATTCCGTTCCTTGTTCTGTAGTGTAAATCGGTCACAGGCAATGTGTATAAAACTTTGGTGATTGCGTCTCCTCCTGAGTAGAGCTTCCAGTGACTGAGAAGATCTGCCGTGTGACATGAATTGTTCTCCGGTATTCTGTGCCTGTTACCTGCTGATACTCCTCCTTCCCATCACCTACTATGGAGTAGTACTGACCCGGAGCTCAGCGCCTGGTTGTAGAATGAATATGGTAAAGCCAATGTTTGAGTACAAATATTACCAGGAGGGAGATTTCATTATCGGAGGATTAATTTCTGCTCACATGAGGAGCTGGTTTGAGAAAGATTTGAGCAAACCCGCATTTGATGAGTCTGGCTTATCTAGAGTCTTTTCTCTTTGTGATCAGTAAGTTTTGTTTTATCATCTTTGCTCTCTCTGTATAACCCAACAAAGAGAAAATATAACGGTTTATCTTCATTTTTACTGTAATATTTCATGAAAGTTTGCAAATGTTTCTACTGTTGTTTTATATTTTCTCATTATCAGACTCGAGTCTTTTTGCCACCAATATACAAATACTACTAAACAAAGAAAATAATCTGCGCTGTGTGTTGTGATCTAAAATCAGTGATGAATGATTAATAAACAGCTGCACTCACTGCATTGTACATCCCGATACTAAAACATAACCATAAAAAAAAAAAAAGTGTGTTGCCGTGTGAATATACTCAAACAAGCATATACAGGTACTCCTCACTTAACGACCAGGTTCCGTTCCAATGACCAGGTCATTAAACTAATTGGTTGTTAAACAAGGAATCACAAGTAATCAATATTTTAAGCATTTTTAACTACTGTACTGTATTGTGAAAAAAAGGTCTAAAAGATAAAACTGCAGCTCAATGACGTTGTTTTAATTTGCTTAGTACAGAACAAACAGGAAAATTCTGTGCTGTGCAATACAATGATGTATATAGGTGATGTTAGTGTGGGGAGAGCTGGTCATAAGTCTGAATGGTCGTTAAATGACGAGTATCTGTATTCAAATAATCAGAATCATATAGTGCTCATACACTGATGAGAAAAAAGTGCTATAAGTTCAAAAAAGGAAACTCATCCATATATACATGTAAAGGTGTAAACATGTGCATTCATCCATAATAATATTCAATAAAGTGCCAGGTGAGGTATACAGATTGAATATTTTCAATTAACCACTTCTGGACCAAGCATTTATTTGACACTTGTTGTTTACAAGTTAAAATCATTTTTTTTTTGTTTGCTAGAAAATTACATAGAACCCCCAAACATTATAGATCTTTTTTTTTTTTTTTTCAAAGACCCTGGAGAATAACATGGCGGTCGTTGCAATATTTTTTGTCACTTGGTATTTGTGTCTTTCAAACCCATTTTCTTTGGAAAAAAATACACTTCACTGAATTAAAAAATAAGAAAACAGTAACCTTAGCCCAATTTTTATTTATTTTTTCATATTGTGAAAGATGATGTTACGAAGAGTAAATAGATACCCAACATGTTACGCTTTTAAATCGCGTCCGCTCATGGAATGGCGACAAATTACGGTACTTAAAAATCTCTATAGGTGTTGTTTAAAAAGTTTTAACCAGTTTAGAGTTACAGAGGAGGTCTTTCGTGAGAATTTTTTCTCTCACTCTGACAATTGCGGCGATAACATACATGTGTGATTTGAACACCGTTTACATTTGCGGGCGTGATTTAGCATATTGGTGCATGAGAATGCGGGGACGGGACGCTTTACATTTTTTTTTTTTTTAATTAAAAAAAAAATCTGATCACTTTTATTGCTGTCACAGGGAATGTAAACATCCCATGTGACAGTAATAAGTGGTAACAGGTACTCTTTATGGAGGGATCGGGGGGGGGGGGGGGGGGTCTAGAAGACACCAAATCCCTCCTTTGCGCTTAAAATTATTCAAAACGCCAAAATCTGCGTTTTTCTGAATACTGTCATTTTTTTTTTAATCTGCGCAATTTGCAGCCGAGTAAACCTGGAAGTGGCATTGCGATGTCGCCTCCGGTTTTTTGCATCGGAGACCCGATCAGAGCTGAATCCGGCTTCATTCGGGTGGTGGGGCCGGGTGATCATTTCTGAATGCATGATGTATTCATTTTATTTGTGAATGACTACAACTAAGAGGGCGCATTATCAGTGATCTTTGGATGACACATCTATAATATGGGTCCTGTGAAGGCAGGGCCGGATTAACATAGAGGCTATTGGAGCTGCAGCTCCAGGCCCCTTTCTCAAGATAGGCCCATTTGCAGAAACAAACAATAAAATAAAAATATTGACTTCGAGGATTGTAGCTCGGTGATCATTAGTCACAGAGACCCCACATTTAGGGGGTTGGTAGCTAAATACGCACCCCAGCACTGGTTAAAATATGGGGCTGTTATCATCTATGGTTCCGGAGATACGGGGCTCCTTGCACAGCCTGTCATAAGCTACATACAGAGCGGCAGTATAAATACAAGCTGGAACACTCTGCAGCAGACGGAGAGGATGACCTCACAGATCTTATAATAATTATTTGTATACCGTATATACTCGAGTATAGGCCGACCCGAATATAAGCCGAGGCCCCCAATTTACCCCCAAAAAAACTGGCAAACTTATTGACTCGTGTATAAGCCGAGGGTGAGACATGCCTGTCCATCCCTGTGTGTGTCCGTCCATCCCTGTGTGTCCGTCCATCCCTGTGTGTCCGTCCATCCCTGTGTGTCCGTCCATCCATCCCTGTGTGTGTGTGTGTCCATCCATCCATCCATCCCTGTGTGTGTGTGTGTCCATCCATCCATCCATCCCTGTGTGTGTGTGTGTCCATCCATCCATCCATCCCTGTGTGTGTGTGTCTCCATCCATCCATCCATCCCTGTGTGTGTGTGTCTCCATCCATCCATCCCTGTGTGTGTGTGTCTCCATCCATCCATCCATCCCTGTGTGTGTGTGTCCGTGTGTGTGTGTGTGTGTGTGTGTGTGTGTGTGTGTGTGTGTGTGTGTCCAGCCTACCTGTGTCCCGAGCCTCCGTCCCATGCCTTGCCTCCTTGCCTCCGTCCCGTGCCTTGCCTCCTTGCCTCCGTCCCGTGCCGTGCCTTGCCTCCGTCCCGTGTCGTGCCTTGCCTCCGTCCCGTCCCGTGCCGTGCCTTGCCTTGCCTCCGTCCCGTGCCTTGCCAGGATCGCCGCTCTTCGTCGGCGCCTCGGCGGCCATTCTAAAATTCAAAAGCCGCGCCTCCGCCTTCGCCTGTGATAGGCGGAACACTGAATTTCCCAGCAGCCTGTGTTCCGCCTATCACGGACATCGTCTCATCCTCGTCCGTAGTACGAGGATGAGACGATGTCCGTGATAGGCGGAACACAGGCTGCTGGGAAATTCAGTGTTCCGCCTATCACAGGCGAAGGCGGAGGCGGAGGCGCGGCGTTTGAAGGGTAGAATGTCCGCTGTCTGTCTGCTCGACACGCTGATCGAGCAGGCAGACAGCGATGACTCGAGTATAAGCCGAGGGGGGCACTTTCAGCCTCAAAAAAGAGGCTGAAAATCTCGGCTTATACTCGAGTATATACGGTATTACTTATGATAATTAACCTCTTGCCACCCAGACCCATTCTGAGACTTCTCTCCTACATGTAAAAATCATCATTTTTTTTATGCTAGAAAATGACTCAGAACCCTCAAGCATTATATATTGTTTTAGCAGAGACCCTATGGAATAAAATGGTGGTCTTTGCAATTTTTTATTTTCAAATATTTTATTATTTTGTGAACACAAAAGTACAAAGCAATATAAGATACAGTAATGTACAGAGTGAACTTGGTAAATGAAAGGGGTACAGAGATATACAAATCGTGCCATCAGGCCAAGAATAACTTAGTACATCAAGAAGGTAGCACATAAATGAGGCAAGAGTGGATTTAGAAGTAGACTGCTTGAGTAGGTAGATCGGAGAATACCATGTCATAAGTGCTAGCTATCAGACCGTACTAGTGATAGGGGTGAAGGGGAACACGGAGGTGGTACAGCCATGGGGGAAACAACCCTCCCCACCCACCCCCTATTCTGCACGGCAGAGCAAATGACATGAGACCTCCCCAGCCACCCCTAAAGTGATCTTGCTGTGACCAAGGGCTCCCCCCATCCTCCCGCGAGCTTCCCAGGCTCCACCTTAATATGAGAGGAAAAATAGATGGGATCCCCAGCGTCCCCCAAGCCAGAGAGACGGAGGGTTATCCCGCTTAAGTATCTCCGCTTAAAGCGCAGTAGTGCTAAACATGTGAATGCCTTGGTAACAAAAAACAAATAACAACGGAGGTGGGAGACAGGGGGATATACCCCTCCTCCCCCCCCCCCACAAGGGTGTGGCACTAACAATACTAAAACCTAGTCGGTTTAAACCAAAAAGTAGCGAGAATAGGTGATAGATAGAGAAATCAGAAAAGAAGAGAAAGTGGGGAAAACAAGATAAAGAAAGAGAAAGATAAGAAATAGGAGAGCGTGTGGGACACCCAGTAGCACAATCAGCTAGAGAACGTATGACCCGTGTATAATGGGATGTGACAATATTTGGCCCAGCGTTCCCATGTAAGTTCAAACCTACGCTTCTTGTCCTGCATAATACTGACTATTTTCTCTTGTGCCATGATCCAGGCAATTTTATGTTTTACCGCAGAGAATGGGACCGTCATTTTTTTCCAGTGAGCTGCTATTGTAATTTTCGTGCCTAAGAGGATGAAAAAGATCAGTGTTTGAGAATGTTTAGATATACCTTCAATTTTGAGGTTAACCACTTCAGCCCCGGACCAATTAACAGCCTAAGGACCAGAGGTCTTTTTACAATTTCACACTGCACTGTTTAACTGGTAATTGCGCGGTCATGCAATGTTGTACCCAAACGAAATTTGCGTCCTTTTCTTCCCACAAATAGAGCTTTCTTTTGATGGTATTTGATTGCCTCTGCGATTTTTATTTTTTGCGATATAAATGGAAAAAGACCGAAAATTTTGAGAAAAAATGATATTTTCTAATTTTTGTTATAAGAAAAATCGAATAAACTCAATTTTAGTCATACATTTAGGGCAAAATTTATTCAGCCACATGTCTTTAGTAAAAAAAATGTCAATAAGCGTATATTTATTGGTTTGCGCAAAAGTTATAGCGTCTACAAACTAGAGTACATTTTCTGGAATTTACACAGCTTTTAATTTACGACTGCCTATCTCATTTCTTGAGGTGCTAAAATGGCAGGGCAGTACAACCCCCCCCCCCCCAAATGACCCCATTTTGGAAAGTAGACATCCCAAGGAAGTTGTGGAGAGGCATATTGAGCCCATTGAATATTTTTTTTTTTTTTTTGTCCCAAGTGATTGAATAATGACACAAAAAAAAAAAAAAAGTTTACAAAAAGTTGTCACTAAATGATATATTGCTCACACATGCCATAATTATATGTGGAATTGCACCCCAAAATATATTCTGCTGCTTCTCCTGAGTACGGGGATACCACATATGTGGGACTTTTTGGGAGTCTAGCCACGCACGGCACCCCGAAAACCAATCACTGCCTTCAGGATTTCTAAGGGTGCAAATTTTTGATTTCACTCCTCACTACCTATCACAGTTTCGAAGGCCATAAAATGCCAAAATAGCACAACCCCCCCCCAAATGACCCCATTTTGGAAAGTAGACACCCCAAGCTATTTACTGAGAGGCATGTTGAGTCCATGAAATATTTTATATTTTGCCACAAGTTGCAGGAATTTTACAATTTTTTTTTATTTGCACAAAGTTGTCACTAAATGATATATTGCTCACACATGCTATGGGCATAAGTGAAATTACACCCCAAAATAAATTCTGCTGCTTCTCCCGAGTACGGGGATACCACATGTGGGAGACTTTTTGGGAGCCTAGCCACGTACGGGACCCCGAAAACCAAGCACTGCCTTCCGGATTTAAATATAAAATGCTACCAAAAAAAACTGTTAGCGATGGCAGGGATCAGGCCTGACTCTGCGATCGCTGTAGTTATGTGTTTAGTGTTTTGTAAGTGACAGTGATCGATCGATACTGCACTTGGGTGGGCTGGGCAGAGGGGCAAAACGCAGATGCCAGCAGGTATCTGGGCTGATCCCGCTAACAATGCGTTTTTTTGGAACCCTAAACTGCTGGGGATGCTAGTATAGATCTGATTACTAACTGGCTAACCAGGGTCACCAGTGACACTTATACTGTGATCGCTGGTGAAAGGGTTAACTAGGGGCAATCAGGGGGTTAAAACCATTATTGGGTAGTATATGGGGGTACCTAGCGCTATAAAAACCTGGCGGTGAGCCTAAAAAAATAACTAGCTACCTATCGGGGGGGGGGGGGGGGTTTGTGTGCCTGTGTGTGCCTACATGTCAGTGTAGTGTTGGTGCACACTTACTTTCTGTCTTCTTCTCGTAGTCCGGTCAAAAAGACCGCCCCGAGGAGAATGACATCACTTCTTCCCTGCCTGTGTATACAATACACAAGCGGGGGAAGCTTCTCATTCGCCAGGAGCGATCGAGAGGGGATGGCCAGAAACCAACGGCCATCCCCTCATCCCGGATCACTCCTAAAGCGAAACAGACCCCCGTATCCAGCGGGAGGGGGTCCGATCGGACCCCCCACCCGCTGGAAGGCAAGCACGTACATGTACGTGCTTGTGCCTGCCGGTGCCATTGTAATGACATACATTGGCAATACGGCGGTCCTTAAGTGGTTAAGTAGCGCAATGTCCGGCGTCTGAGGGATCTGGGCATATGTAAGTTTGCGTAGTAAAGCAAAGACCTTGTCTCAGAGACCCCTCAAACGTGGGCATGACCACCATATGTGGAGTAGGGTACCAATATGATTGCACTGTCGAAAGCACATCGGGGATGCATCAGGATAGATTTTTACGATAAGATAGGGAACTCTATACCATCGGAGAAGGATTTTGAGACTAGCTTCAATCAGAGACACATTCATTATGCCCCTATAGGACCTTTGGAGACAGGAAAACCATTTGTCACTCTCCCATTGTAGGTCTAGGTCCTTCTCCCATGCCTGGGTATAAGGCGGTTTAGACAATGTCGAGGCCAAGGAGGAATAGATGATGGATATCCCTCCCCTCTGTCT
This sequence comes from Lithobates pipiens, assembly GCF_037356315.1. Lineage (NCBI taxonomy): Eukaryota > Metazoa > Chordata > Amphibia > Anura > Ranidae > Lithobates > Lithobates pipiens. The sequence continues at coordinate 362,302 of NW_027507785.1, read as the reverse complement.
TTGCAATTTTTTATGTTACAGGATATTTGCGCAGCAATTTTTCAAACTTTTTTTTGTAAAGAAACTGTTTCATTCATAAAAAAAACACTAAAGTTAGGACGATTTATTGTTGTGTACTAAGTGATGCTTTACATTTTTTACAGGTTACATGTTTAGAGTTACAGAGGAGGTCTAGTGCTAGAATTATTGCTCTCGCTCTAACGATGGTGGCGTATGTAACCTGTGTGTATCTGCCTCTGATACTAACCAGTGCCTACCCAGGGACTGACTAGTATCTCTCCCCAGCCTGTCCCCACACACCCTCTCACCCGCTGACCTGTGAATGGGGCAATCACTCCCGCAGTGTTATTGTGTTCTGCCAGTCAATACAATGATTAGTGTTGCTAACTATAGCTGGCAGCACTGATTGTTTTGAGGAAAACCTGACAGGCTGGTTGTACTCAAGTCAGTTAATAGGTTGACTTGTGTAAATCCAGCTATCCCATACATAGATCGACTATGGCTGGTCTCTGCTTAATTGGTGTGATTTCAATCCATGTATGGCCCGCTTAACAACTACGCAGTCCCTAAACATCCTTCCACAAACCTTTACATTTTTCCTTCCCAGATTACTTCATCCTCCTCTCCTATACATAGTGCCCACTGTCATACTCTCCACACTTCTCTCCTATACATAGTGCCCACTGTCATACACTCCACACTTCTCGCCTATACATAGTGCCCACTGTCATACCCTCCACACTTCTCTCCTATACATAGTGCCCACTGTCGTACCCTCCACACTTCTCTCCTATACATAGTGCCCACTGTCATACCCTCCACACTTCTCTCCTGTACATAGTGCCCACTGTCGTACCCTCCACACTCCTCTCCTATACATAGTGCCCACTGTCATACCCTCCACACTCCTCTCCTGTACATACTACTCACTGTCATACCCTCCACACTCCTCTTATACATAGTGCCCACTGTCATACCTCCAACATTTCTCTCCTATACATAGTACCCACTGTCATATCCTCCACACTCCTCTCCTGTGCATACTACTCACTGTCATACCCTCCAAACTCCTCTCCTATACATAGTGCCCACTGTCATACCTCCAACACTTCTCTCCTATACATAGTGCCCACTGTCATACCCTCCACACTCCTCTCCTGTACATACTACTCACTTTCATACCCTCCACACTCCTCTCCTGTACATACTACTCACTGTCATACCCTCCATACTCCTCTCCTATACATAGTGCCCACTGTCATACCTCCAACACTTCTCTCCTATACATAGTGCCCACTATCATACCCTCCACACTTCTCTATTGTACATACTACTCACTGTCATACCCTCCACACTCCTCTCCTGTACATACTACTCACTGTCATACCCTCCATACTCTTCTCCTATACATAGTGCCCGCCATCATACCCTCCCTCCACACTCCTCTCCTGTAATTACTGCTTAGTGTTCTACTCTCCACACTTCTCTCCTGTACATATTGCTCACTGTCATACACTCCACACTCCTGTACATATTGCCAATGCTCACTGTCATACCCTCCACACTCTTCTCTTATACATAGTGCCCAAAGTCATATCCTCTACACTCCTCTGCTGAGCATACTGCCCACTGTCATACCCTTCACACTCCTCTCCTGTACATAGTGCCTTCTGCCATACCCTCTGCACTCCTCTCATCTACATAGTGCCCACTGTTAGACCCTCCACATTCCTCTCCCTCACCTGCACATACTTCCCACTTTTATACCATCCATACTCCTCCCCAATGCCTCTTACCCACAAAAACTGTTCTTTAAAATTATACTGAATATCCTCAATGTTACCAGCTCTAGAATGGGCACTTTTGTCAGTTCAACTAAAGGAAATCTCACAGTCCTCATATTTGTTCTGCCCCATTATTAGTACTTATTTCATTTTGTAATTACTATTGTGATGTATAGAGGAACACGGGGGATGTCAGCTACTCTAAATATAGCACTTGTAAAAAAAGCGTCCCTGAAAATATTTTTGAAATGTTGACAACTATGCACTTAGGCACTGCCCAAGGGCCACAGGGTCAGTAGGGGGCCCCATGAGAGGCTCCTGTGATATTAAAGCGGTAGTAAACTTTTCTAACATTACTACTTTTTAGAGGCCCTGGGGTAGGTTATGCCATAATGTACAAGTATGCCCAGCATATTAGCACATTAGGGTACACTTACCTGTCAGACTGAGCCCTCCAGTGCTGTGCTGTGATCAGTCCGGCGGGGCCCGGGCACTTTCATCTTCACCCGGACTTCCTTCTGGGTTCTGTGCCTTCCGTCACTTGCCTTGGCCAGGCTGCGTTGATGTCATTCCCACACATGCTCATGTGCATCCTCTCTCTCCAACCCCCCCCTTTCTCTCTCATCCTCCCTCCCTTACCCCTCACACCTCTTTCATCCCCTTTCTCTCTCTCTCTCTCTTTAATTTAATTTGTTATAACAAAAAACAGTTTGCATTTTTATTTAATTATTGTTTATAAAAGGCCCCACCAAAATCCTCATCACCAGGCCCATGATGTTCCTAATCTGGCCCTGAAGGGGCATACACAAGGCAATAAATGACAGCACAGCCCCCTCCCTTTCTCCTGGCAGAATCAGGGACCATCTAGTCTACTTTTCTACTAGTCTACATGACTATTTATCAGAAGTTCCAGCACGGCCTGATGACAAAATATGATGGAAGTCCCATTTATTATATGTATATTAATCCAAAAAAATTGTGTTGGGCTGTGAATATACACAAACAAACATACATTATATTACCAAAAGTATTTACACACACATTTAATGGCATCCCAGTCTTAGTCCGTAGGGTTCAATATTAAGTTGGTTCACCATTTGCAGCTATAACAGCTTCAACTCTTGTGGGAAGGCCGTCCACAAGGTTTAGGAGGGTGTCTATACGAATGTTTAACCATTCTTCCACGAGTGCATTTGTGAGGTCAGGCACTGATGTTGGACAAGAAAGCCTGGCTCGCAGTCTCCACTACAATTCATCCCAAAGGTCTTCTATCAGGTTGAGGTCAGGACTATGTGCAGGCCAGTCAAGTTCCTCCACCCCAAACTCGCTCATCCATGTCTTTATGGACCTTGCTATGTGCACTGGTCCAAATCATTTGGTGAAGGGGGAGAATATGGTGTGGGGGTTGTTTTTCAGGGTTTGGGCTTGGCCCCTTAGTTCCAGTTTGGAACAATTTTATAGTCCCAACTTTGTGGGAACAGTTTGGGGACGGCCCCTTCCTGTTCCAACATGACTGAGCACCAGTGCACAAAGCAAAGTCCATAAAGACATGGATGAGCAAGTTCGGGGTGGAGGAACTTGACTGGCCCACACAGAGTCCTGACCTCAACCCAATAGAACATCTTTGGGATATATTAGAGCGGAGACTGTGAGCCAGGCCTTCTCGTCCAGCATCAGTGCCGACCTCACAAATGCGCTTCTGGAAGAATGGTCAATCATTCCCATAGACACATCTCCTAAACCTTGTGGACGGCCTTCCCAGAAGAGTTGAAGCTGTTATAGATGAGAAGGCCTGGCTCTTAGTCTCCACTCTAATTCATCCCAGAGGTGTTCTATCGGGTTGAGGTCAGGGTTCTGTGCAGGCCAGTCAAGTTCCTCCACCCCAAACTCGCTCATCCGTGTCTTTATGGATCTTGCTTTATTGGTGATGGTCAAACATTCCCATAGACACACTCCTAAACCTTGTGGACGCCCTTCCCAGAAAAGTTGAAGCTGTCAAAGCTGCAAAGGGTGGAGCCAACTCAACATCGAACCCTACAGACTAAGACCGGGATGCCATTATAGTTAATGTGTGTGTGTAAAGACAGGTGTACCAATACTTTTGACAATATAGTGTATATTCAAATAATCAAAATCATGAAGGTTCATACACTGATGAGAATAAAGTGTTATAAGTGTAAAAAAATGGAAATTCATCCATATATACATGTAAAGGTGTAACATGTGCATTCATCAATAATAATATTCAATAAAGGGCCAGGTGAGGTGTACAGATTGAATATTTTCAATAAAAGTGTCAGTTATTCTGTGCAAAGCATAAAAAACCTCAAATAATGTTCATTCAAAATGCCAAATCTTCAAATGTGGAATAAAAATGGTAAATTATTTAGACAGAGGAATCCCAATTCCAAAAGTGCTCCAAGTAACCCCTTGTCTGTGCTCCACCATTAGAGAGGGACGAACTTCCGACGGGACGTTTCACGAACGCGGCCGAAAGTTCGCAAACCGCAAAGTTTGCGGCGGGCCCCATTGACTTACAGGTCATATTTGCAGCCACAAAATAATTACTAGCTGTGCACACATAGTCCCACCACATGGCCACTGACATAACACATGTATGAGGTGAATCTGGGATCGACAACTACAAGCATTCTTTTTTTATCTGTGAAATTTTGACAATTCAGAACTCAGGAGCGCATGAAGACAATGGAGGAGAGGAAAGGTCAGGGTAGGCTATGAAGAGGGTGCAGGAGATGATCACCAGCACCGTGATAGAGTGCACTGACACCAGCACCATGATATAGAGCACTGACACCAGCACTGTGATATGGAGTGCACTGACACCAGCACCGTGATAGAGAGCACTGACACCAGCACCGTGATATAGAGCACTGACACCAGCACAGTGATAGAGTGCACTGACACCAGCACCGTTATAGAGTGCACTGACACCAGCACCATGATATAGAGCACTGACACCAGCACTGTGATATAGTGCACTGACACCAGCACCGTGATAGAGAGCACTGACACCAGCACCGTGATAGAGAGCACTGACCCCAGCACCGTGATATAGAGCACTGAGACCACACCAGCACCGAGATAGAGAGCACTGACACCACACCAGCACCATGATAGAGAGCACTGACACCAGCATTGAGATAGAGAGCACTGACAGCAGCACTGATACCAGCAACTCGCTGCTGGGCCCCAAAATATGACACAGCTCAACCTCTTCAAACAGGAGGATATGGGCATATAGTACGGTGTGCTTTTTTTGTACAAGGAAGTGAGCCAAATGTAGAAAAAAGGTCAATGTGCTCGATTAAATACATTTTTTAAAGAATTATGCATATACATGGTCTACTGGTCACATGTGTTGAATTCCTCCGAGATCCATGCCTCATTCATTTTTATAAATGTGAGGTAGTCAACACTGTCGTGAGCTAAGCATGTGCGCTTATCGGTCACGATCCCCCCTGCTGCGCTGAACGTCCTTTCGGACAGGACACTGGACGAGGGACAAGCCAACAGTTCCATTGCAAATTGCCCACCCAGTAGTCCAGGGGTTCATCACTCCTCAGAGCGTCCACATCGGCCGTTAACCTGATGTAGTCGGACACCTGACGGTCTAGACGTTCCCTGATGCTGGATCCGAATGAGACCTGTCGATGGGTCGGCTGAAAGAATGACCTCATATCAGAAGTCACCAACACATCTTCAAACCGCCCTCTTCTTGCAGGTGCTGTTGGATTGGTACCCGCAACTCCTTCTCAGAATGCAGCATTTCTCGAAGCAAGGTCTGTAAGTGCTCCATTCTGACAGCCCTCTGTGACGGCGGTAACATTTCTGCCATTTTGTGTTTGTACCGGGGGTCTAAGTACGTTGCCACCCAGTACTGGTCCTTGACCCTTATGCTTTTTATACGGGGGTCCCTGTTAAAACACTGGAGCATGAAGGCCCCCATTTGCACTAAACTGGAAGCGGTGTGGTGGCCAGGCTCCTGCTCATCATCCAGGATAATGTTGTCCTCCTCGTTCTCCTCTCCCCATCCACACACAACAACAGGATCCCAGAAAGGTTTAAAGCATGCTCTTCTTGCTCCTCCTCATCAGCCCCGACACCATCCTCCTCTGACTCCTCTTCAGACTCCTGTTGTTGACTTGTCTCAGATAGAGTAGCCCCCCTGGGAATTCATCCAGCATTGCGACTTCCTCATCTTCCTGCTCCTGCTCCTCCACGGCTTGATCAATGACACGACGCAATGCACGCTCCATAAAGAAGGCATAAGGTACCATGTCACTGATGGCGCCATGGCTGCGACTGACCAGTTTGGTGATCTCCTCAAATGGCCGCAGAAGTCTGCATGTGTCGTGCATGAGCAGCCACTGGTGTGGTGAAAAAAACCCCAGCTCCCCAGAACCTGTTCTGCCACAGAGTTCATACAGGTAGACGTTAACTGCACGTTTCTGCTGGAGCAGCCTATCAAGCTTATAGAAGATTGAGTTCCATCACGTCGGGCAATCGCAAATTAGACGTCTGACCGGCAGATTGTGTTGCCGCTGAATGTCAGCAAGGCGAGCCATGGCCGTGTAAGATCTTCTGAAATGGGCCGAGATTTTCCTTGCCTGCCGCAAGATGTCCTGGACCCCAGGGTATTTGACAATGAACCGCTGCATGACCAAGTTTAAGATGTGTGCCATGCATGGCACGTGCATGATTTTGCCCTGTTTCAATGCGCTAAGCAGATCGGCACCATTGTCACACACCACTTTACCAAGTGTCAAATTGAGCGGTGTTAGCCACTGATCTGCCTGTGAACGCAGAGCTGAAAGGAGTGCTGGGCCAGTGTGGCTCTTGGCTTCCACGCACAACAGACGCAGTACGGCATGGCAACGTCTCACCTGGCATGTCGAATAGGTTCTGGGGAGCTTCAGCGGCGCAGCGGAAGAGACGCTAGCAGCGGAAAAGAAGGAGTCAGCTGAGGAGGAGAGAGAGGTGGATGGAGTAGGAGGAGGAGAAGATGAGCCAGGCCTGCATGCAATCCGTGGCGGTAAAACCAAATCTACACGGGTGCCACGGGTTACATGCTTGACGGCCGTCAGAAGGTTCACCCAGTGGGCAGTAAAAGTGATATACCTTCACTGCCCATGTTTGCTAGACCACGTGTCTGTGGTCAGATGTATCTTGGCACCGACACTGTGTGCCAGAGATACATTCACTTGCCGCTGAACATGGCCATAGAGCACTGGGATGCCCTTCTGTGAGAAATACTTCCTTCCTGGGACCTTCCATGTTCCAATGGCCACAAATTTTCGAAAGGCCTCCGAGTCCACCAGTTTATATGGCAGTAGTTGGTGGGCTATGAGTTCTGACAAGCCAGCCGTCAACCGTTGGGCAAGAGGGTTATCCAGCGTCATAATTTTTTTACGCTCGAACATTTGGCCCACAGAAGCCTGCCTTTTTGCAGAAAAATGTGAGCTTGCCATGATGGAAGGTGGAGTGGAGGACAATTGTGAGGAGAGAGGAGAAGGAGAAGTAGAAGAGGAGGCTGGATTGTGAGAGCCTGGAGTGTGGCTTTGTGTGTTCCGTTGCTCCCACTGGGCTCGGTGATGGCTGCTTATGTGCCTTCTTAAGGCGGTCATCCCTAGGTGAGTGTTGGGCTTACCGCGACTTATGCGTTGACTGCAAAGATTGCAGATGGCAACACTATTGTCAGCAGCGGACAGGTTAAAAAAAGCCCACACTGCGAAGCCATGTGCCGGCATCCTGGGAGCGCCAGATGTGACCGTACATGGTTGATGCCTCGCTCCTGATACATTAGCAGTCTGCTTTGTCCCTCCTGTGCAATTTAAGTTCTTCCTGCTTCTCCTCCCTATCTGCTGGTCCATATCTCCCTCTGAACTCCCCTCCTCTTCCTCTCTTGTGGGCACCCACGTGGCATCAGTAGACACGTCATCATCGACGTCACCTTCACCACCGCTATAATTAGAGATCTCGGAGTAGGCTGCAACAGCGGGGACCAACCTCCTCCTTGGGCTGATCTGGGTACTGTCATCAGACTGATGAGCGGCGGTTGCTGCTACCTTCTCTTCCTGATCCAAAGCCAAGAGTGGTTGCGCATCAGAAATGTCTTGATATGGATCGGAAAATAATTCCTGTGACTCAAGCGGAAGGTATGTGGTGGTGGTGGTGTTTGTGGTAGTGTCTTTGGGAGTGCACATAGCAGAGAATGAAGAAGAGGGTGCAGAAGAGTAAGGCTGAGTGAGCCACTCAACCAAGTCTGGTGCATCGTTTGACATAATCGCACGCACCTTCTGCAATTTGCCACTTTGGCTCAAGTCTGTTGCTCCTGCCCTACCCCTACCACCCCCGCAGAAGGGCCTGCCTCTTCCTCTGCCTGTCATTTTTTAAATAACCCTGTGACAAAAGTCTCTAGAGAAGTGCAATATGTATGTGGAAGAAGATATATAACACCCCGCTTCAATCTGTCGTTTTTGGGGGCCACTGGTCTATCACACCAGTTATAATACTTTTTTTTATTGCATTTGTCGCTCTCTGTAGTATCACAGAGTATTGCAGAACTGCTCAGCAGTCACAATGCTGCACAGTGGAAATGCACTATACTATGCTTTCTATATGTGCAAGTATTTTAATACGTGTATTACACACCTATATGCTGCACACCAAATAGTACACCTATACCAGTCCTTACAAGGACCTTTGTGGACTAAGTAGCTAGTGATTTGCAGACTGTACCTCAGTCCCTACACTGATAAAGGACTGTTGCAGAATAGGGCAGCAATCTGCAGCAGTGCACCACAACCCTATATATTGTACACCTATACCAGTCCTTACAAGGACCTTTGTGGACCAAGTAGCTAGTGATTTGCAGACTGTACCTCAGTCCCTACACTGATAAAGGACTGCTGCAGAATAGGGCAGCAGTCAAGTATAATATTCTTTCTATATTTGAAAGAAAGTATATTATATGTGTACAACCCTATATACTGTACACCTATACCAGTCCTTAAAAGGACCTTTGTGGACCTAATAGTAACAGCTAGTGATTAAACTGACTGTCCCTGCTGCACACAGCGTCCTGCCCCTCCCTGCACTGACAAATGACAGGCTGCTTCAATCACCAGCACAGCAGTGCACTCAACCATATATACTGTACTACACCTATACCATACCAGTCCTTAAAGCGGGAGTCCACCGGGACTCCGCGTTTTTTTTTTTTTTTTTTAAAGCCAGCAGCTACAAATAGTGCAGCTGCTGACTTTTAAAATAGTGACACTTACCTGTCCAGCGCGCCCGCGATGTCGGCACCCGAAGCCGATCTCTAGATCGTCTCGAGTGCTGCCGCCGCCATCTTGGGTATGGGAATCAGGAAATGGAGCCTTTCGGCTTCATTTCCCGGTTCCCCACTGTGCATGCGCGAGTCGCGCTGTGCAATAAGGACGGTCCCCGCTGCCTCTGGGATCTGTGTGTTTCCCAGCAGTCAGCGGGGCACTTGTGGAAAGGGGCGGGCACTTGCGGAAAGGGGCGTAATCTACGCCCCTTTCCGCAGAGAGCTATCCCGGAAGTGGGTGCAGAATACCTGTACCGTACAGGTATCTGCACCCCCTCCCCCCTGAAAGGTGCCAATTGTGGCGCCGGAGGGGGGGAGGGTTCCGATGAGCGGAGGTCCACTTTAGGGTGGACCTCCGCTTTAAAAGGACTTTTGTGGACCTAATAGCTAGCGATTTGTGTCACTCACTACAGTCTCTCCCTGCTCCACACAGCAACCTCTCCCTACACTGAAATAAGACAGAATGTAAAATGGCCACCAGATCAGGTCTATTTATAAGGTAGGGGGAATGTCCAATTATCCATGTGCTGAAATGTCTCAATTGGCTGTCCTGTACCCCATGATGGATGTGTCATCATGGGTCAAAGTTCTTTCACACTGTAAACACATATTCCCGACGGGCAAACAGCGGCAATAGTCGGCAATAGTCCACTGATTGCGCGAATTGCGAACACGCAAAATTTGCCCTGAAACCACCGCCGGGCAAACAATTCGGCCATGCCTATCCACCATAGATAATGATGAATGGAGGCTTACCAGATGAGGAGACCCCAAATGAGCTCTAGCCATGCATTAGTGGGCAACACCCCCCACTGTGTGTATGTAGGTTACACTCCCTTCACACAGGGCCAGATTAGGAACATCATGGGCCTGGTGCTGAGGATTTTGGTGGGGCCTTTTATAAACAATAATTAAATAAAAATGCAAACTGTTTTTTGTTATAACAAATTAAATTAAAGAGAGAGAGAGAGAAAGGGGATGAAATAGGTGTGAGGGGTAAGGGAGGGAGGATGAGAGAGAAGGGGGGGGTGGGAGAGAGAGGATGCACATGAGCATGTGTGGGAATGACATCAACGCAGCCTGGCCAAGGCAAGTGACGGAAGGCACAGAACCCAGAAGGAAGACCGGGTGAAGATGGAAGTGCCCGGGCCCCGCCGGATTGATCATAGCACAGTACTGGAGGGCTCAGTCTGATAGGTAAGTGTACCCTAATGTGCTAATATGCTGGGCATACTTGTACATTATGGCATAACCTACCCCAGGGCCTCTAAAAAGTAGTAATCTTAGAAAAGTTTACTACCGCTTTAATATCACAGGAGTCTCTCATGGGGCCCCCTACTGACCCTGTGGCCCTTGGGCAGTGCCTAAGTACATAGTTGTCAACATTTCAAAAATATTTTCAGGGACGCTTTTTTTACAAGTGCTATATTTAGAGTAGCTGACATCCCCCGTGTTCCTTCATACATCACAATAGTAATTACAAAATGAAATAAGTACTAATAATGGGGCAGAACAAATATGAGGACTGTGAGATTTCCTTTAGTTGAACTGACAAAAGTGCCCATTCTAGAGCTGGTAACATTGAGGATATTCAGTATAATTTTAAAGAACAGTTTTTGTGGGTAAGAGGCATAGGGGAGGAGTATGGATGGTATAAAAGTGGGAAGTATGTGCAGGTGAGGGAGAGGAATGTGGAGGGTCTAAGAGTGGGCACTATGTACATGAGAGGAGTGCAGAGGGTATGGCAGAAGGCACTATGTACAGGAGAGGAGTGTGAAGGGTATGACAGTGGGCAGTATGTACAGGAGAGAAGTGTAAAGGGTATGACATTGGGCACTATGTATAAGAGAAGAGTGTGGAGGGTATGACAGTGAGAAATATGTACAGGAGTGTGGAGGGTATGACAGTGAGCAATATGTATGGGAGAGAAGTGTGGAGAGTAGGACAGTAAGCATTAATTACAGGAGAGGAGTGTGGAGGGAGGGTATAATGGTGGGCACTATGTATAGGAGAAGAGTATGGAGGGTATGACAGTGAGTAGTATGTACAGGAGAGGAGTGTGGAGGGTATGACAGTGGGCACTATGTATAGGAGAGAAGTGTTGGAGGTATGACAGTGGGCACTATGTATAGGAGAGGAGTGCAGAGGGTATGACAGTGAGTAGTATGTACAGGAGAGGAGTGTGGAGGGTATGACAGTGGTTCTATGTATAGGAGAGAAGTGTTGGAGGTATGACAGTGGGCACTATGTATAGGAGGAGTGTGGAGGGTATGACAGTGAGTAGTATGTACAGGAGAGGAGTGTAGAGGGTATGACAGTGGGCACTATGTATAGGAGAGGAGTGTGGAGGGTATGACAGTGGACACTATGTACAGGAGAGAAGTGTATGACAGCGGGCACTATGTACAAAAGAGGAGTGTGTAGGATATGACAGCGGGCGTTATGTATAGGAGAAAAGTGTAAAGAGTATGACAGTCGGCACTATGTACAGGAGAGAAGTGTGGAGAGTATGACAGTGGGCACTATGTATAGGAGAGAAGTGTGGAGAGTATGACAGTGAGCAGTATGTACAGGAGAGAAGTGTGTTGGATATGACAGCGGGCATTATGTATAGGAGAGAAGTGTGGAGGGTATGACAGTGGGCACTATGTATAGGAGAGAAGTGTGGAGAGTATGACAGTGGGCACTATGTATTAGGAGAGAAGTGTGGAGAGTAGGACAGTGGGCACTATGTATAGGAGAGGAGGATGAAGTAATCTGGGAAGGAAAAATGTAAAGGTTTGTGGAAGGATGTTTAGGGACTGCGTAGTGGTTAAGCGGGCCATAGATGGATTGAAATTACACCAATTAAGCAGAGACCATGGGATAGCTGGTTTTACACAAGTCAACCTATTAACTGACTTGAGTACAACCAGCCTGTCAGGTTTTCCCCAAAACAATCAGTGCTGCCAGCTATAGTTAGCAACACTAATCATTGTATTGACTGGCAAAACACAATAACACTGCGGGAGTGATCGCCCCATTCACAGGTCAGCAGGTGAGAGGGTGTGTGGGGGCAGGCTGGGGAGAGATACTAGTCAGTCCCTGGGTAGGCACTGGTTAGTATCAGAGCCAGATACACACAGGTTACATACGCCACCATTGTTAGAGCGAGAGCAATAATTCTAGCACTAGACCTCCTCTGTAACTAAATATGTAACCTGTAAAAAAAATGTAAAGCATCGCTTAGTACACAACAAAAAATTGTGCTAACTTTTGTGTTTTTTTTATGAATGAAACAGTTTCTTTACAAAAAAAAGTTTGAAAAATTGCTGCACAAATATCGTGTAACATAAAAAGTTGCAAAGACCACCATTTTATTCCATAGGGTCTCTGCTAAAACATTATATAATGCTTGAGGGCTCTGAGTAATTTTCTAGCATAAAAAAATGATGATTTTTACATGTAGGAGAGAAGTCTCAGAATGGGGCTGGGTGGCAAGGGGTTAATTATCATAAGTAATATACAAATAATTATTATAAGCTCTGTGAGGTCATCCTCTCCGTCTGCTGCAGAGTGTTCCAGCTTGTATTTATACTGCCGCTCTGTATGTAGCTTCTGACAGGTTGTGCAAGGAGCCCTGTATCTCCGGAACCATAGATGATAACAGCCCCATATTTTAACCAGTGCTGGAGTGGGTCTTTAGCTACGAACCCCCCAAATGTGGGGTCTCTGTGACTCCTGATCGGCGAGCTACAATCCTCAAAGTCGATCTTTTTTTTTTTTTGGGGGGGGGGCAAATGGGCCTATCTTGAGAAAGGGGCCTGGAGCTGCAGCTCCAATAGCTCTTATGTTAATCCGGCCCTGCTCCTACTATTCAGATCTGTTCACAATAAAGGCTATTCACAGCATAGCAGAAAGTCAAATACATCTACTGTGCAGCACTACATATATACTGTAGACTTGACATCATAATATTGAAAAAAATAAAAGCAATCAAGTGTAGCACTAACCCCAGATGGAGCTGCTGGTTTGATTGGGCTTACCGTTACCTTCTCCACCTCGATTTGTGTCTAGGGGTTCCCCGTGGTAGATGGACCAGTAAATTCAGAGACTGATAACAGATCCACATAAAGGTATTTTTATTTGCAAAAACGTAGTCAACGAACAGTCTCTTAAAATAGGATCAGAGGGTTAGGAAGAAAGTTCAGGTTCTCTTAGTGTCAAAGTCAATAATGAAGAACTTGCTTACTTTGACTAAATCCAGAGAATAGCCAATCACAGCTGGATGATCACTCAGGTTGGATAGTCCCTCTCTCACAAGGCCTAGCAGCCAACAAGGTGCTTAACTTAGGAACAAATCTCTGCCACAGACGTTGTTGTAGAACATGTAGAAAACGAAAACTTGCAGAACACTCGTGTGATACCCGGATCTGTCAGCCAGCTTGGCGATATCCACGAGATTGGATTCACTTAGGTACTTCAGCCCCACCAGGATCTTGCTAAGAAGCCAACCCGTACGTGGCCTTCTTCTGAAGAGTCCTCCCCTGGATAGCTACGGAGTTACTGGGCCTCTCCACGACCGGAGCTGGCACCCAAACACCTTAGAATCCTCTCTTTAGTTTCCTTGCCTCGGGCTAGCCAGCCCCGAGACAACAAGTCATGTGGATCCACAGCCCAGGCCATAGCCTTCCGGGGGGCTGGTCAGGAGGAACAGGACCGTGGAGTCAGAACATACTTCTGGACCGGAACCCCAAACCACGTGACATCCGCATTTTAAGTACCCTCTCCCAGAAAGCACAGCAAGAGTGACACTCCCACTGGGCAGGCTCCGAGAGAAAGTAACCTTAAAGCACCCAACCAGACTGTGATTTCATGCCTGCCAGAAGAGACAGTGCCCCCTGTGGCCAGGCTGAAACACCCTATAGTCCAGTCAGACTGATGCTCAGGGCCAAATTTAGAACAATTGTACCCAAACCAAACTGCAGTTTAGGTGTAACCTTAAATTTAAAAAAAACATAGCCTGTGCTCTTCAGGAGCCGGTGCTACACAAGAAACATAAGGATAGCAGACCTAAAGGTCCACAATGGCTCAATAATGCGTGAAATTACACTCCAAATGCCAAACTGAGAAAGTGATACTGTAATTCCCACGCCAGATGTGTCTCCGCCACAAGAAAAACATGTTACAGAGAAATCAGAATGTACTTAATACTCCACCAAACTTCCAACTACCATCCACCGTATTGGCATCAAGGGGGGATATCACTTTAAGCATCCATCTCCAATGGTCACTCGAAATACTCATGCATGTCAAAGAGAAAAAAACAGACAAGAGCTCCACACCTGATATGTTTTTATTAGAAAAGAATAAAAGTATAGAAAATGGAAAACAGCACCAGGGATTATTTTCAGCGGAAACGTGGGGGAACACAGTTTTGGCACCTCCAGCATTGACTGTATGTAATGGTGAGGGGTGCTGGGTTGTGCTACAAGGTCTATTAACTACTTAAGGACCGCCCACCGTCGTTATACGTCGCTACCTTGATGTTAAATACCGCTGTTATGGCAGCAGCTAGCTGCCATAACCCTGGTATTTTTTTAAAAATGGCTGGTGGTCCTCTTTCAGATAAAAGTGGTCTCAGCAGCGGATCTGCTGTGAGATCGCCCCCCTCCCGCCGCACTACAGTCATCTCTGCTGCTTACCGGAGCCGTCGGTAGTGGCAGAGATGATCGGGTCCTTTCCCCTCACTGCCTGGATTCCAAGAGAGGGAAAGATGGCCCCAGCTCAGCTCCATAGCATTGGACATCACTTCCGCCCAATGCTCTTAAAGCGGAGCTCCACCCGATTTTATGAGATTAGCTCAAGCCGATTACCTCAGTGTTATAAAATAAAAACTGGACTTTTTTTTTTTCCTACTGTACCTTTAATTTCCACATCTTGATCTGCATTTCCTGTATGTGGAGTGTGCGGATATGGGCGGGTATAGTGCGGCTATTTCGTAATTTCCTTTTTGCTGCACTGGCTCCTGGGAGCTTGTGTCATTGTTCCCAGGAGTCAGTGCGGCGGCCCCGGTACGAGTTACCGCGGGATTTCTTTTTTTTTTTTGGCATCACAAGAGGGCAGGAACTTCATGTGACCCCGCCCGTTGGGATGGCAACTATGATGCTCCATGAATTTACTATTGAGTATGCGTGGGAACGAGCAAGGCATGCTGGTAGTTAAACATCAAGGGAACAAGTAAATGCTTGTGGACTTCATATGCCCACAAGCAAGATGGGAACAGCCATCCCTATTTTTTATAAGTTCGGACATCGGGCAGGCTAAATCTAAAAACAAGTGAGTTTGCAATTGTTTATGTGCGATTGTGTGTAGCGCCGGCTCCTGAAGAGTACGCGCTATGCGTTTTGTCATTTAACTTTACCCTTGAACCGCAGTTTGGTTTTGGGTTTAATTACTCAAAATTTTGACCTTAGCACCAGTCTAGCTGGGCTGCATGGTGTTCTGCCTGACCATAGGTGGCGCTGCCATCTCTGGCAGGGTTTAGAACGCAGTCTAGTTGGGTGTATTAAGATTATTCTCTCTCGGAACCCGCCCAGTAGGAGTGTCACTCTTGCTGTGCCTTCTGGGAGGGGATACTTAAAGTGCGGACGTGAGATGTTTCAGGGTTTCGGTCCAGAGGTACTTTCTGACTGTTTGGTCCTGGTCCCCCTGACCAGCCCCCAGGACTTCTATGGACTGGGGTGCAGATCCACCTGACCTCATGGCTGGCTAGCCCGAGGCAAAGAAACTAAAGGAAGGATTCGGAGGTGGTCCGGTGCCATCTCGGTTAGTGGAGAGGCCCAGCAACTGTGAAGGTATCTAGGGGAGGACTCTTCGGGAGAAGGCCACGCAAGGGTTGGCTTCTCAACAAGAGCCAGAACAAGTTGAAAGACCCCAAGTGAATCCAATCTCGTGTGATATCACCGGACCGGCTGCAAGAAACTGGTACCTTACGAGGGTTCTACAAATTGTCTACAACCTTTCAGTTTTACTAAATTGTTCTACATCAAGTCGGTGGCAGAGGCTTGTTTCGATTTAAACACCCTGTTGGCTGCTAGACCTGGTGAGAGAAGGACTATCCAGTAAGGGTGAGGATCCAGCTGTGAATGTCTATTCTCTGGATTTCCTGATATGAGAGACTCTTTTTTCATACTGACTTAGTACTAAGAGTACCTGGACTTTCCTACCTAAACCCTCTAACCCTACATTGAGAGACTGTTTGTTAACTATTTTTGCAAAAACAAATCCCTTTAAGTAGATCTACAGTCTCTACAGTTCTTGGGCCATCTACCTTCGGAAACCCCTAGACGCACACGAGGTGAAGAAGGTAACGGTAAGCCCAAATAAAATCAGCCGCTCCTTCGGGGGTCAGTGCTATATGTGTTAATGGGTACAAAAAAAAAAATAGCGCTTGGAGCTCCGCTTTAAAGGGGAATTTTTTTTATTTGATTATTCATGCCATGTAACTAGGGATGAGCCGATCACCCCCGGTTCGGTTTGCAGCAGAATATGCAAACAGGCAAAAAATTTGTGCAAATTTGTGCAAACATCTATGGAACACGAATGTGAAAAATCAAAAGTGCTAATTTTAAAGGCTTATGTGCAAGTTATTGCCATAAAGTGTTTGGGGACCCGGGTGCTGTCCTAGGGGACATGTATCAATGCCAAACTAGGATTTCAAAACTGCCATTTTTTCAGGAGCAGTGATTTTATTAATGCTTAAAGTAAAAATGAAATATTACTTTAAATATTGTGCCTGGGGGGGGTTTCCTTAGTATATCTGTAAATTAGCGCATCTTTCCAGTTTTCATAACAGTACCACAGCAAAATTACATTTCAAAAGGAAAAAATCTACTTTAAAACTGCCTGCGGCTGTATTGTCGAGTCCCGGGAAATATAGATAAAAATCATTGAAAAAAAAGTGGCAGGGGTTCCCCCCAAAATCCATACCAGACCCTTATCTGAGCACACAACCTGGTAAGATGCAGGAGAAGGGGGGACAAGAGAGCACCCCCCTTTTCCTGAATCGTACCAGGCCACATGCCCTCAACATGGGGAGGTTGCTTTGGGGTCCACCCCAAAACACCTTGTCCCCATGTTGATGGGGACAAGGGCCTCTTCCCCACAACCCTTGCTTGGGTGGGGGGCTTATCAGAATCTTGAAGCCCCATTTAACAAGGGGGTGCCCCAGATTTCACCCCCCCCTATGTGAATGGGTATCGGGTATATTGTACCCCTACTCATTCACCAAAAAAAGTGTCAAAAAAGTAAAAATGTGACTTACGTGTTTTTGCCTGGACAGCTATTATATAGGCAAGGGCGGGCCATCCAGTAATGTAACTGGGTGGCCATGCCCCTTCTGACATCATGTGACATCACATGATGTCAGAGGCGGCGGGGTCACACGTTTTCATCCTCAGCTATATTACAGCTGTCATTGCAAAAAGGCTGGAGTCGGCAGGATGCCTCCCATGGAGGAGGAGGTTTTCCATTGTTTTTGTTTTTTTAGGTCCGTTGGTGCTGGGATTGAAGATGGATTTACATCGCGGCACACTTTTAAAAATAAATAAATAAAGGAATTGTCCAAAACTGTTTCCTGACATTTTTATTTTCTGTCACTCTTTTGGTGAATAGGTAGGGGTTAAAGGGGGCTTCCAGATTCTGATAAGCCCCCGCCAGCAGACCCCCACAACCTCTGGGCAAGGGTTGTGGGGAAAAGGCCTTTGTCCCCATCAAGGTGTTTCGGGGGGACACCAAAGCACCCTCCTCATGTTGAGGGCATGTTGCCTGGTACAGTTCAGGAGGGGGGGCACTCTTGTCTCCCCCCTTTGCCTGCAACCTGCCAGGTTGCGTGCTCGGATAAGGATCTGGTATGGATTTTGGGGGGACTCCTACGCCATTTTTTAAAACATTTTGGTGCGGGGTTCCCCTTAAAATCCTTACCTGACTTGAGTGGCATGTTATGGATTTTAGGGGGAACCCCCACGCCATTTTTTTCAATGATTTTTATGTATATTGCCGGGATCCGACAATACATTACAGCCATGAGCAGTTTTAAATTAAATGTTTTCCTTTAGAAAATTACATTTTGCTGCTCTCATTCATTACACTATGTACGTCTGCGGTGTAAGCAGCCTTACATAGTGTGGGGTGTGGACTTAGCCCCCTGAGCCATGATCAGCCAAAGGCACCCTGCCTTTGGCCAAATTATGCAGATCAGGTGCATGCCTTGGCCAATCAGCAGCCATCAATGCACTGCGATCTCGCAGTGCATTGACCATCTCACAGTGCATTATGGGGCATTCCGTGGGCACTTAAATTTCCCGCAAATGCCCCATAATGTTCTAAATTTGGAGAACGGGCGAACACCCAATGTTCGAGTCAAACTTACGTTCGACTCGAACATCGGGCTCATCCCTACTGTTCATCCTTGTACTTATGGGGACCCTTGTCCAACACTACTCCCACCTGCACTAACTGCAAAGCTCTTCCCACAATGTTTGTCAATGCCCACCCCTTCCCCCTCTGCACCCCTCTTCCTGCACTGTTCATCTTTTGCACCTCCAGGGCACTGTGCAATAAAACTTTCTCAATGTATCAAAGTTACCATGATCACCGGTTTACAATCGATTGTAATTGATTTTGTCTACAATTGCCTTATTGTTTTCAGTAAAAGAGATAGTTCCATAGTATAGCCCCAAGGCAATAAACGTAGGGCCGGCATGGCAGGGGTTAACGGGGGCTTAGGGTATAGGGAGTTAATGGTAAGAGGGGGCGTTTCAGGGATTAGTAAGGGCTGTTCAGAGTGGGTTATGGGGATGGGGTGGAGCTTTGGGGGGAAGTGAGCTGGGGACGGAAAAGGGGGTGGTCTTCAGTTGGAAGGGGAAGAGTGTGGAACAACTTCCCCCTCTCCAGCCCTACATTTTGGGGGGCATTTTCATGTTTTGTTTTGGGGGACTTGAGCATCCTAGGGAGCAGGTTGTCGCACTTGGCAGGTGCAAGGTCCTTGTAGGTCATATGGGCCCATAAAAGGTATGCTGTAGGGACCAGTCTGAGGTACAGCTCCCAGTTGGTGTACGGGTACCTGCTAATTTTCTCTGAGTCATTGGTTTCGCGATTGGAGGCCTAATGCCTTGTACACACAGTCGGACATTCCGACCACAAAATCTGTCGGATTTTGTCCGAAACTGGTGTTACATACACACGGTCGGACAAAGTTGTCAGAAAATCTGATTGTTTGGAACGTGGTGATGTTCACTTTCGAACTATGGGGCTACTTAGAGGCTAGTAGCCAATAGCTTTGGTCTCGTAATTTGATCTGAGCATGCGTGGCACTTTGTCTGTTGGAATTCTCTACAAACGATCAGAAAAAGTCTGATCTGATTTTTTTTTGTTGTAAAATTTTTGATCCTGCTCTCAAATTTTTTCCGTTGGAAATTCAGATGGAAAAAGTCTGATAGAGCCCAAACACGATCTGATTTTCTGACATTATAATCCGATAGGACCTTTTCCATCTGAATTTCCGACCGTGTGTACAGGGCATTAGAAGTGACTAGCAGGTACAGTTCTGGTTTTATGCCTATTGGGACATTGGGCTCCCTTTTCTTTAATAAATTGTACGTTATGTTTTGTAAGGTTATTGATATGTCAATTATTGGATATTTACATTTGGTTAATAAAACGGCTGCTATGGCCAATTTACTCCAATTATGTGTGGTGTGGTCATCAGATGAAAGGGTGGGGTCAGGGCTCAAGTCCTATGGGAACGCATGGGAACAGAGTTCCTATTCTTTTTCCTCATTATTCCTGCAAGACTTTGAAGTATGTGAGCTGTGTGGCAGGTGATACACCAGCAGGCGCCGACACAGCTCGCAATAGTAAGCGGTGGACTGACCATTCAGGCATTGCCAGTAGGGGGCCCTATGACAGCTTCCTCTTCGATCTACCTGTCAATCACAGCTAGCTGACGGGTAGATCAGGTCCCTGTTGCTAAGAGATTGTATTTAGTCAGACCTCTCCTGATGCGTTCCTCCCCACCGGCCCCTCCTGATTTTCTGTCTCCTCATCCCACCCCCCCCCCCCCCGTCTCTGCGTGTCCTGTTGAATCCCCCCCTCCTCTATCTTCAGTGCCATATGATGAGAGAACCCAGAGGAGGAGCACAGCTATTCTGCTCACAGGACATGCAGGGAGAGAGGTGAGCTGAGGGAGGAACATCAGTTTGGGGTGGTAAGCTGAGCACAATACCTGACAAAGTTTAATGCCAGGAGGGAAGTTTATGTGGAAATATGTGAAGGGTTGGAATAACAGCGAGTGTGTGTTGGAGCCCTGCAGAGTTTTCAGCCCCCCAAGCTAACATACATCTCCTAAGCAGGAAAACATCACGATCTCCCCAAGCATTCTGTCCAGATAATGTGCAGTTCATTTATGACCTTTCCGTTTAACCCTGTGTTATCCAAACTCTGTCCAATGAAAAGTGTAAACTTACCACATAAACACTCTATATACAAAATAACATTCCCCAATAAAGATCAGAACATGATATTCACATTTGCATGGAAGCACAATTGAATAAATGCTGATTATTCAGAGAATTACCGTATTTATGTTTATTGAGGATTGTTTTTTTTTTAAGTACTAACAGTTAAGCTTCATACATACAATATGATAATTGGATGAAAAATACCACTTTCTTGATCATACATCACGGGACACAGGAGCTTCATTACATAGTGGGTTATATAGGCACCTCTGGTGATTGGACACTGGTTGACCCTAATTAAGGAGAATTCCTCCCCTATATAACCCCTCCCATCCGGGAGGCACCTCAGTTTTTTCGCCAGTGTCTGGTCGATGGTCACGTAAAACTTAGCTCTATGCGGGTCCCGGCGAGGGCCGAAGGGCTACAACAAACCGGATCCATACCTCGGGCCGATATTTGACTCCCAAGATGGTATGGTACCCGGGCCTCGTCTGCCGAAGACACGAGGTTTTGCCTGTAAGTCCTCTCCATTGGAAGACTGGACTCTGGGACAACCAGACTTGGGGTACTGTTTACTCAGGGCGCCCGTAAGTTTCTGGCAGAGTTTTTTACAAGGCCCAGGTAGGAGGATCTTTTCGTAAGAACCCCAGATACGCCTGAAGGTTGGCTAACAATACCCGCCGTGATGGGTGAAGGCTGGAATTGGTCTGAACACAGCAATTCCTGCGGCGGGGAACAGGTATGGGAAGTCATCCTATATATTTAATATATGAATGGATTTCTTCATTGTGAGTAGTTGTATGTCTTACCTGGTTTCCACCACTTGAGGGAGTAAGAGCAGCCTGATGCATACTTACATGCCTTTCAATACAAACAAGCTCAGTGAAATGCCTGGTTCTCCCAGCTACTCACGTCTCCTTGCAGTCCCTGCCACAATAAAGGTAAAAGAGGGGTCCCACGCAGATCAGGGGGTCCCATGTCACTCCTTTTGGGTTCTCCCCCCCCCGGATCCCGCAGTCCTCGTGCATGCGCGCCGGGCGCGCTCCCGGCCTAATGGGGAAGGGGGGGGTGTGGTTGCCAGCTGTGCACAATCAGGTGCTCAATGCTGCAGTGCAGGCGCCAAAACGGCCGTTTTAAAAGCCCAGAGCGTCAGGGGACTGTAAGGTGAGACACAGGAGCTGTGGGCTGTAAGCATCCGTGGGATTGGATCCAGGCGAACCTTAAGACACCTACTCGGCATCATATTGTGCAGTTAAGCTTATATTGATTTATTGTGAGACTTTAAGCACAACAAAGTGATTGCATTTTACACTAGTAAGGGCCGGTTCACACAGCGAGGCGCGGCGAGGCGTCTCCGACTTACCTCGCCGCGACCTGCGGGGAGCTCAGCAGCGACTTGCAGAGGACTTCTGTATAGAAGTCAATGCAAGTCGCCCCCGAAGTCGCCCCGAAGTAGTACAGGAACCTTTTTTCTGAGTCGGAGCGACTCGAGTCGCTCCTCTCAGAACGGTTCCATTGTACAGAACAGGGGCGACTTGCGGGAGCGAGGCGAGGCGAGCCGTGTCGCCTCGCCTCGCCTCGCCTCGCTGTGTGAACCGGCCCTAACTCTGCTTTGTAGCTCAGTACTATGTCTCCTCGTAAGAGGGTTTCAGGGGCAGGTAACAAAAGCACTGGCAAATCACCACCTAGGTCCAGGGGTTCCAAAAGTGCATGCAGATTACCATCCCCCTCTGCAAGAGTGGAGCCTGCATCTCAAGACGAGTCAGTGCCCCTTTCAGGCTTTGCAGCCTCTCCTAATGTCGCAGCCCCGGTCTATGTCACTGAGGACTCCCTTAGGGCTACATTGGAGGGTTTTGAAGGGAGGATCATGAATTTTATTTCTGCTTCCCTAAAAGATAGCAGAAAAAGGGGTAGATCCCCTCCCTCTGCTGAAATCCCTCTCTCAGACAGTTGCTCTGAAAATGAGGAGAGATCCCTATCTTTAGAAAGGGATCCTGAGCAGTCGGATCAGTCAGAGGATGAGGAGTTAGTCCCCTCCTCCCAGGCACTCAGAAAGCAGGTGCAGTATTACACTGAATTGGTGCGTACCACGTTCAGAATGCCGGCTGCTGAAGTCGCTACATCCTCTGTCTCTTCCCTGGGAGTCAGGAAAGCCCCACAGACTGCTTGTTCCTTCCCAATTCATCCTTTAATGGCTGACTTGATGTATGAGGACTGGGGACATCCCGATAAACTGTTTACTCCTCCCAAGAGGTTTTCTATGAATTATCCCGTGGAGGAAAGTTTCACCAAGAAATGGGGGGCCCCATCTGTTGATGCGGCTATCTCTTGTGTGAATAAAAACCTAACTTGTCCTTTGGATAATGCGCAGGTATTTAAGGATCCAGCTGACAAAAGGCTGGAAACCTTGTTAAAAGCCTCCTTTTCCATGGCCGGCGCTGTGGTGCAACCTACAGTCGCAGCCGTGGGGTTGTGCCAGTTCCTTAAGGAACAGGTCAAACAAATGTTTGAACTCCTCCCCAGCGAGGAAGTAGAGAAATATGCAGAGATGCCTCACATCCTATGTTTCATAATTGATGCGATTTTGGATTCTGTCCAACAAGCATCACGTTTGTCCCTCATGTTGGTACACATGCGTAGGGCTCTATGGCTAAAAAATTGGGCCGCTGAGATGTCATGCAAGAAGCATTTGGCTGGGTTCCCATTTAAAGGGGAGCGTTTGTTTGGAGAAGAATTAGATAAATTCGTCCAAAATATTTCAGGAGGTAAATCTACACTCCTTCCAGTCAAGAAGAGTAAGCGTCCCTCATTCAGGCGTACTCTTTCTCCCGAAGCGTCAAGCTCTAAACAGTGGTGACGGCCTTCCCAGCCCTCCGCTGCTAGAAAGCCTCAGGGCCGAGCCCAGGGACAGAAGAGGACTTGGGGGCGGAAGCCTGCCAAGCGAACCTCCAAGACCTCCCTGTGAAGGGGCGCCCCCGCTCGGCCGAGTGGGGGGAAGGCTCCTGCGGTTTGCAGGCGCCTGGCGGGAGGAGATTCAGGACAAATGGGTGATCTCTTCGGTATCTCTGGGCTACAGGCTAGAATTTCAGAAGATTCCACCCTCTCGTTTTCTAAGGTCAAGGATCCCCAAGGATCCGATAGAGCGGAAACCGCTACTCCTGGCCTTAGATCAGTTACTATCCCAAGGAGTGATAGTAGAGGTGAGCCCGAAAGATCAGGGTTCAGGTTTTTATTCGAATCTCTTCACCGTTCCAAAACCAAAACCAAACGGAAGTGTCAGACCTATCTTGGATCTGAGAGACTTAAACCGGTTTCTACACATCCAGACCTTCCGGATGCACTGTGGTTTCCTCCCTGCAGGGAGGAGAATTCATGGCATCAATAGATATCAGAGATGCATATCTCCATGTGCCAATATTTCCCGCACACCAGAAGTTTCTAAGGTTCGCGGTAGAGCAGCGCCATTTTCAATTTGTGGCCCTGCCGTTCGGCCTAGCTACGGCCCCCCGAGTCTTCACGAAGATTCTAGACCCTCTCTTAGCAACTTTAAGAGTTCAGGGCATAGCTGTCATGGCTTACCTAGACGACTTGCTTCTCGTAGAGAGAACTACAACGAGCCTAAGTCGCAGCGTCACCAAAACGCTAGAACATCTGGGCCGCCTAGGTTGGATTATAAACCTAGAAAAGTCGTCTCTGCAACCGACCACCAGGTTGGATTACCTGGGTCTCATTATCGACACCGCTCAGGGCAGGGTGTTCCTTCCAAGGCCAAAGGCCTTGGCCATTGGAGATCTGGTGCACCTAGTTCTGGGCAGAAGATCTCCCTCTATTCGCCTATGTATGAGACTGTTGGGAAAGATGGTCGCCTCATTCGAGGCTGTCCCGTTTGCCCAGTTCCACTCAAGGCCCCTGCAAAGATGCATCCTTGCGATTTGGAACAGGAAGCCCCAATTTCTGGATCTTCCTATGCGTTTATCCCCCCGGGCACGCAAGAGTCTTGTTTGGTGGTTACAAACCAGAAATTTGCTAAAAGGCAAAACTTTTCTTCCCCTCTCATGGAAGATTGTCACAACGGATGCCAGCCTGACAGGCTGGGGAGCCGTATTAGAGGGAACATGCTCGCAGGGAAAATGGTCTGCGACCGAAAGTCTGCTGCCCATAAATATCCTAGAGATTTGGGCAGTTTACATGGCACTCAGAGAGTGGTCTCACAGACTGCGAGGCTTCCCGGTTCGGATTCAGTCCGACAATGCCACCGCGGTGGCTTATATCAATCACCAGGGCGGTACCAGAAGTCTGGTGGCCCAAAAGGAGGTGAATCGCATACTTGTCTGGGCAGAAGAGCATGTTCCGTGCCTCTCTGCAGTCTTCATCCCAGGAGTGGAGAATTGGCAGGCGGATTATCTCAGCCGCCAGCAGTTGTGCCCAGAAGAATGGGCTCTGCACCCCGATGGGTTTCGAGACATATGTTACAAGTGGGGCACTCCAGACGTGGATCTTTTTGCGTCCAGATTCAACAGGAAACTGGACAACTTTGTGTCAAGGACAAGAGATGCACTTGCTCAGGGGTCAGATGCTCTGACGGTTCCCTGGAATCAGTACAATCTGATCTATGCCTTCCCCCCGAACCCGCTACTGTCACGGTTCCTGGGAAGGGTCAAGAGGGAGGTGAAGTCGGTCCTTCTAGTGGCCTCGGCTTGGTCCAGGCGACCATGGTTCGCAGAAATCATGAAGCTAGCAGTGGGCAGGCCATGGACCCTCCCTCTCCGGCCAGATCTGCTCTCGCAGGGCCCAATTTGCCATCCTGCTTTACGCAGTCTGAATTTGACGGTCTGGCTGCTGAGACCCACATTTTAAAAGGCCGTGGTCTTTCGGGGCCAGTCCTTTCCACTCTGGTCAATGCCAGAAAGCCGGCCTCCAGGCGTATCTATTACAAAATCTGGAGGGCATATGTTTCCTGGTGTGAACCCAGGAGATGGCATCCCAGAAGGTATGTCATTAGCAGAATCTTGGCCTTTCTCCAATCAGGCCTTGAATTGAATTTGGCCATAAGCACCATCAAGGTGCAGATTTCGGCCCTGTCAGTCTTTTTTCAAAGACCGCTTGCATCACATTCCCTGGTACGGGCCTTTATCCAGGGGGCTATGCGGATAAGACCGCCAGTCAGACCTCCGGTATGCCCATGGGATCTGAATTTGGTTCTCTCGGCCTTAGAAGCCCAACCATTTGAACCTTTGCATCTTGCTTCGTTAGTCCTCTTGACAAAGAAGCTAGTCTTCCTAGTAGCCATATCCACGGCTAGAAGGGTATCAGAATTGGCAGCTCTTTCTTGTAAAGAGCCCTATTTAATTATCCATAAGGACCGGGTGGTTATGCGTCCCAATAGGTCCTTTCTACCTAAGGTGGTTTCAGGTTTTCATCTGAATCAAGATATAATCCTACCATCCTTTTTTCCAAATCCTCAGTCCATAGAGGAAGAGTCCTTACACACTTTAGATGTGGTTAGAGCAATCAGTCTTTATCTTCAAGCAACTGCTCAGATAAGAAAAACTGACTGCTTATTTATTCTGCCAGAAGGCCCTAGAAGGGGTCAGGCAGCGTCAAAGTCCACTCTCTCGAGGTGGATCAGACAGGTTATTTCTCAGGCCTATAGCTTAAAGGGGAAGATTCCTCCTTTTCAGGTGAAAGCGCACTCTACTAGGGCTGTCAGTGCTTCTTGGGCAGTGCATCACCAGGCCTCCCTGGCTCAGATCTGTAAGGCTGCGACTTGGTCATCAATCCACACATTCACCAGATTCTATCAGGTGGATGTCAGAGGGCAAGAGGATATCGCCTTCGGGCTCAGTGTACTGCAGGCTGCAGTTTAGGTCCTCAGGTCCCTGGCGGTCTATGTTTATGATCTGTGTCTCCCTCCCCTCAACCTGAGCATTGCTATGGGACATCCCACTATGTAATGAAGCTCCTGTGTCCCGTGATGTATGATCAAGAAAATGGGATTTTTATATACAGCTTACCTGTAAAATCCTTTTCTTGAGAGTACATCACGGGACACAGGGCTCCCGCCCCTCTTGGGTTTTACGTGGTTCTTATTGCTTTGCTACAAAACTGAGGTGCCTCCCG
Source organism: Lithobates pipiens (assembly GCF_037356315.1). Lineage (NCBI taxonomy): Eukaryota > Metazoa > Chordata > Amphibia > Anura > Ranidae > Lithobates > Lithobates pipiens. The sequence goes on along the minus strand of NW_027507785.1, from coordinate 335,543 downwards.
GATGGGAGGGGTTATATAGGGGAGGAATTCTCCTTAATTAGGGTCAACCAGTGTCCAATCACCAGAGGTGCCTATATAACCCACTATGTAATGAAGCTCCTGTGTCCCGTGATGTACTCTCAAGAAAAGGATTTTACAGGTAAGCTGTATATAAAAATCCCATTTTTGAAGTGTTTGTGCATATGAGCGTATCATATTTTATTTTTATTTTCGTGGGGGAGTGGATCTTGGGTTGGAGTTCCCACACTTTTTTCCCCAGGACTTGACCCCTGGGTGGGGTTATTGGTATAGCAGGTAACAAGCCATAGTTAATACTATAGTCATGTCTGCTTTGTGGAATGCGGCCAAACTGAGATCTCAGAAGATACCATTTTTTTGTGTCATTTGAAAACCTCTCAATATCCTGCAGGGTTGACGTTGAAGAGTACAAAAGCATCTTGGCGATAATCATAGCTGTCTGGGAGATTAACAATTTGCCCAAGATCCTGCCCAATGTGACCCTGGGCTATCATATATTCAGTACTTGTAATGATCCAATGAAATCTTTGACATATGTCATAAGGATATTGTCTGGAGAAAAGGAAGCTCCTAACTATTACTGTAAGGGACGTGGAGAATTCGCTGGTTTTATTGGTGACAGCACTTTCCATTCAAATACTGCCGTGGCCCAGTTACTTAGTTTGTATCGGTATACACAGGTAAGTGATCATTTCAATATATTATGTGTGTAACACGTGTGTTCAATAGATGGCTTAGTACAGTCTTGGTGGAATATTTTTAGCATTACTTTTCTTTAATGAATGCAGATCAGAATTAACAGACATTTGAATATTTCAGGTACAGAACATTGTATCTAATGGACTTAGCCCCCTGAGCCATGATTGGCCAAAGGCCCCACACTATGTAAGGCTGCTTATATAGCGGCTGTACATAGTGTAATGAATGAGAGCAGCAACATTACATTTCTAAGGAAAAATTTAATTTAAAACTGCTCGCGGCTGTAATGTATTGTGGGAGCCCGGCAATACATATAAAAATCATTTAAAAAAACGGTGTGGGTTCCCCTCCCAAGTCCATTACCAGGCCCTTCAGGTCTGGTATGGATTTTAAGGGGAACCCAATGCCAAAATAAAAAAAAAATGGCATGGGGTTTCTCCCCCAAAACCCACACCCAGCTCTAATCCAAGCATGCAACCTGGCAAGCCACAGGAAAGGGCGAGTGGGAGAACGCTCTCCCCAACTGAACCATACAAGTTCACATGCCCTCAACATGGGGAAAGTGCTTTGGGGTCCCCCCAAAACACCTTGTCCCCATGTTTATGGGGACAAGGGCCTCATCCCCACCACCCTTGACCAATGGTTGTGGGGGTCTGCGGGTGGGGGGTTTATCGGAATCTGGAAGCTCCCTTTAACATGTGAATGGGTATTGGGTACATTGTATTTTTTAATAAAGGAATTGTCAAGAACCTTCAATTTTTGCTTTGACACTTTTTTTGGTGAATGAGTAGGGGTACAATGTACCCGATACCCATTCACATGGGGGGGGCGGGATCTGGGGGCTCCCTTGTTAAAGGGGGCTTCCAGATTCTAATAAGCTCCCCATCCACAGACCCCCCACAACCACTGAGCAAGGGTTGTGGGGATGAGTGTAAGAGTCCAGGGCTTACTACGCATGCACCAATGGTGCGTTGCCACAAGTGGAAATCCGTGCCAACTGAGCATATGTCAAAGACGCTTAGTGCGCCAACCTGCACCTGCGCAGACTTGAAGGAAAAAGGCAGGAAAATGCCCAGGAGGTGCACAGGAAATTACCTCAACCTGATGAAAAAAGGCGTGGAAATGCCCAGGAGGCACACAGGAAGTGACCTCAAACTTCCCTATATAAGCCCAGCCCAGACACTGCAAAATTGCTAGATTATCTTTAGTCCCCCCTTGTTCCTGTGCTAGTGTGTGATCTGTCTGAACTTGTTGTGACCTGGAAACCTATTTGACTACTCTTGATTGCTGCTTGCCATTGACCTCAGATTTGTACCTTGGCCATTCTACTTCTTTACCCCTTTTGTACTCAGCTGCCAGATTGGAACCGACCCCGGCTTGGATCTTCTTCTTCTGATTAACCCTTTTATACTTTGTTGCCCAACTGGACCTGACCTCGGCTTGAATCTCGGACTAAGGCTTGCACAGTGCTCCGCACCCCTGGCACCCATGCCACTCGGTCTCCACCAAGTCTCTGTCTCCATCTTCAGAGGCTTTAAGGACCTGAGGTACAAGAGAGTCCACCTCATTACTTCGGTCTCACATCAGGTACGTGGCCTTTGTGACAGAATAATCCAGCCATGTATGAGACTGAGGGGAGTGCTTCTGCCTTTGAGGCCCTGTGCCAACAAGTGGCCTCTGTGTCTCAGGCCCTGACGTCCATACAAGAGGGGTACTTTCAACTGGAAGGTCAGCTGACTGAAATGGCCAATCTCACAGTTCTGAGCCCTGCAGAACCACCTGTTATGGCTATGGAGCAGCCCATCTCTACTCCAGCTCCTGAACCACAGGTTCCTATGCCAGAGCGCTTTTCAGGGGTTCGCCACAAGTTCTGGGCTTTCAGGAACGACTGTCGGCTATACTTTACCTTACAGCCTAGGACTTTCTTTTCAGAGGATACAAAGGGCGGGTTCATAGTATAGACTTACTTACAGAAGAACCTCAAGCTCGGGCTCATCAGTTATTGGAAAGGGAGTGTCCTATACTGCACTCACTGTTATAGATGGCCTTGTAGTTTGCTCGGCGGTCGGTTCGCGGCCAATTTTGCTCGTTCGCGATTAGCCAAACCGGTGGACTTCTGGCGCTGTTCGCGCAGGGGACATATGCATGTACATTGTGAAGAACTTTGACCCATGATGACAAATCCATCATGGGGTACAGGACAGGCAATTGAGACATTTCAGCACATGGACAATTGGACATTCCCCCTAACTTATAAATAGACCTGATCTGGCGTCCATTTTACATTCTGTCTTTTGTCAGTTTAGGGACAGGACGCTGTGTGGAGCAGGGACAGTCAGTTTAATCACTAGCTATTACTATTAGGTCCACAAAAGTCCTTTTAAGGACTGGTATAGGTATACAGTATATAGGGTTGTACACATATAATATACTTTCTTTCAAATATACAAAGTATATTATGGTGCACTGCTGACTGCTGTTCTGCTGAGTGTGCTGACTGATTCTGCAGCTGTCTTTTATCAGTGTAGGGACTGAGGGACAGTTTGGTGTTCTGAGCAGGGGCAGTCTGCAAATCACTAGCTACTAGGTCCACAAAGGTCCTTTTAAGAACTGGTATAGGTGTACAGTATATAGGGTTGTAATACACGTATAATATACTTTCTTTCTAATATAGAAAGCATATTATAGTGCACTGCGTGCAGTGCTGCTGACCGATTCTACAGCTGTAATTTCTCAGTGTAGGGAGGGACAGTTTTGTTTTTGGAGCAGGGACAGTCAACATAATAGGACCCCCGGTACAAACACAAAATGGCGGAAATGTTACCACCATCACAGAGGGCTGTCAGAATGGAGCACTTCCAGGCCTTGCTTCGAGAAATGCTGCATTCTGCTTTTGCGTGCGCTGGCAGAGGAGGAATTCCCACTCCCAGAGAAAGAGTTGCGGGTACCAATCCAACAGCGCCTGCAAGAAGAGAGCAGTTTGAAGATGTGTTGGTGACTTCTGATATGAGGTCATTCTTTCAGCCGACAGTACTCTCCATCTTGGTGCTGGTGTGGTGACAGTGCTCTCTCTCTGTGCTGGTGTGGTGTCAGTGCTCTCTATCTGGGTTCTGGTGTGGTGTCAGTTCTCTCTATCTCGGTGCTGGTGTGGTGTCAGTGCTCTCTATCGCGGTGCTGGTGCCAGTGCGCTCTATCGCAGTGCTGGTGCCAGTGCTCTCTATCGAGGTGCTGGTGCCAGTGCTCTCTATCGAGGTGCTGGTGTCAGTGCTCTCTCTCTATCTCAGTGCTGGTGTCCGTGCTCTCTCTCTATCTCGGTGCTGGTGTTAGTGCTTTTTATCACGGTGCTGGTGTCAGTGCTCTCTCTCCATCTTGGTGCTGGTGTCAGTGCTCTGTATCACGGTGCTGGTGTCAGTGCTCTCTATCACGGTGCTGGTGTCAGTGCTCTCTCTCTATCTCGGTGCTGGTGTCAGTGCTCTCTCTCTATCTCGGTGCTGGTGTCAGTGCTTTTTATCACGGTGCTGGTGTCAGTGCTCTCTCTCCATCTTGCTGCTGGTGTCAGTGCTCTGTATCATGGTGCTGGTATCAGTGCTCTCTCTCTATATCGGTGCTGGTGTCAGTGCTCTCTCTCTATCTCAGTGCTGGTGTCAGTGCTCTCTATCACGGTGCTGGTGTCAGTGCTCTCTATCACAGTGCTGGTGTCAGTGCTCTCTATCACGGTGCTGGTGTCAGTGCCCTCTCTCCATCTTGGTGCTGGTGTCAGTGCTCTCTATCATGGTGCTGGTATCAGTGCTCTCTCTCTATCTCGGTGCTGGTGTCAGTGCTCTCGATCACGGTGCTGGTGTCAGTGCTCTCGATCACGGTGCTGGTGTCAGTGCCCTCTCTCCATCTTGGTGCTGGTGTCAGTGCTCTCTATCATGGTGCTGGTATCAGTGCTCTCTCTCTATCTCGGTGCTGGTGTGGTGTCAGTGCTCTCTATCTCGGTGCTGGTTTTGTGTCAGTGCTCTCTATCTCAGTGCTGGCGTGATGTCAGTGCTCTCTATCTCGGTGCTGGTGTGGTGTCAGTGCTCTGTATCTCGGTGCTTTGGTGGTGTCAGTGCTCTCTATTTCGGTGCTGGTGCGGTGTCAGTGCTTTCTATCACGGTGCTGGTGTGGTGTCAGTGCTCTCTATCACGGTGCTGGTGTCAGTGCTCTCTCTCCATCTTGGTGCTGGTGTGATCTCATTTCTCTCTATCTCGGTGCTGGTGCGGTGTCAGTGATCTCTATGGCCGCGTACACACGGGCGGAATGTCTGCCCAACTTAGTCCGCTGAACAGTGTTTCAGCGGACAATCCGCTCGTGTGTGGGCTTCAGTGGACTTTTTCAGCGGATTGTCTGACGAACAAAGTCTTACGGAATTTCCGTAAGACAGTCCGTCCAAACTTGGTTTCAGCGGACAGTCCGCTCGTGAGTAGGCTAGTTTGACAGACTAAGTTTGGCGCATGCTCAGAAAGGATTTACACAGCGAAGGTTGCATTGCAGTGTATTGGACGTCAAAATTTTCGTCCCGTCGTACGTGCCGTACACGTCATCGCGCAAGCTTTCAGCGGACTGTCTGCTCATCGTGTGTGGTCAAGTCCGTTCATGCAAATTTTGAACGGACTGTCTGTCGGATTGTCTGACAAACTTAATTGGCCAGATAATCCGCCCGTGTGTACGCGGCCTATCTCAGGGCTGGTGTGGTGTCAGTGCTCTCTATCATGGTGCTGGTGTCAGTGCTCCCTATCAAGGTGCTGGTGTGGTGTCAGTGCTCTCTCTCTATCACGGTGCTGGTGTCAGTACTCTCTATATTGGTGCTGGTGTGGTTTCAGTTCTCTCTATCTCGGTGCTAGTGTGGTGTCAGTGCTCTGTATCACAGTGCTGGTGTTGTCTCAGTGCTCTCTATCATGGTGCTGGTGTCAGTTCTCTCTCTCTATCATGGTGCTGGTGTGGTCTCAGTGCCCTCTATCATGATTCTGGTGTCAGTTCTCCCTATCAAGGTGCTGGTGTGGTGTCGGTGCTCTCTATCATGGTGCTGGTGTCAGTGTTCTCTCTCTATCACGGTGCTGGTGTCAGTGCTCTCTATCTCGGTGCTGGTGTAGTCGCAGTGCTCTCCATCACGGTGCTGGTGTCAGTGCTTTCTATTTTATTGCTGGTGTCAGTACTCTCTATCTCAGTGCTGGTGTGGTGTCAGTGCTCTGTCTCTCTATCTCAGTGCTGGTGTCAGTGCTCTCTCTTTATCTCGGTCCTGGTGTGGTGTCAGTGCTCTCTATCTCGGTTGGTGTCAGTTCTCTCTATCACGGTGCTGGTGTCACTGCTCTCTCTCCATCTTGGTGCTGGTGTCAGTGCTCTCTATCGCGGCGCTGGAGCCAGTGCTCTCTATCGAAGTGCTGGTGCCAGTGCTCTCTATCGAAGTGCTGGTGCCAGAGCTCTCTATCGAAGTGCTGGTGCCAGTGCTCTCTATCGAAGTGCTGGTGTCTGTGCTCTCTCTCTATCTCGGTGCTGGTGTCAGTGCTCTCTCTCTATCTCGGTGCTGGTGTCAGTGCTCTCTATCAAAGTACTGGTGTGGTCTCAGTGCTCTCTATCACAGTGCTGGTGTGGTGTCAGTTCTCTCTATCACAGTGCGGGTGTGGTGTCAGTGTTCTCTCTCTCTATCTCGGTGCTGGTGTGGTGTCGGTGCTCTCTCTCTCTATATCGGTGCTGGTGTGGTGTCAGTGCTCTCTCTCAATTTCGGTGCTGGTGTCAGTGCTCTCTATCACGGTGCTGGTGTCAGTGCTCTCTCTCTATCTCGGTGCTGGTGTCAGTGCTCTCTCTCTTTCTCGGTGCTGGTGTCATGTCTGTGCTCTCTATCTCGGTGCTGGTGTGGTATTAGTGCTCTCTATCACAGTGCTAGTGTCAGTGCTCTCTCTCTCTAGCACATTGCTGATGTCAGTACTCTCTCTCTATCACAGTGCTGGTGTCAGTGCTCTCTATCACAGTGCTGGTGTGGTGTCAGTGCTCTCTATCACGGTGCTGGTGTCAATGCTCTCTCTCTATCATGGTGCTGGTGTCAGTGCTCTCTATCTCAGTGCTGGTGTCAGTGCTCTCTATTACAGTGCTGGTGTCAGTGCTCTCTATTACAGTGCTGGTGTCAGTGCTCTCTCTCTATCACGGTGCTGGTGTCAGTGCTCTCTCTCTCTCTCTCTCTTATATATATATATATATATATATATATATATATATATATATATATATATATATATATATATATATATATATATTGTAGACATGTCACTGGAGAAGTGATCGAGGGGGTGTACATCTCACCTAGGTTGCTACACAGTGTGAGATGGTAAATCCAGGATGGATCAGTTTCTCAGCAGCGATATGCTGCTGAGTTGTTATTTAAATTTTGCCGGGCCTGGGTTTATATGGAATGGCAGGTAGGTTTGGTAGAGGGACCTGTCATTCCACATCCCCCGATCCAGTTCTGGGTTTGGGATCAGGTGAGCTTTGATCCTAATTAGCCTGGGAAGCTAAAGGCTCTGCAGAGTCTGCAGGTGATTGCTTCTCAGCCAGGGAATGAACAATCTGTGTGTTGAAGGAAGCTGCAAGCACAGCCACTGCTGGAGCTAAAACCCACCCTGCGATATCCAGGTGAAAGACGCTGTGTTTGTAAGTGTCAGATAGGTGAGCAGAACCTGTTAGTAAGCGCCCAGCCGGGCTAGGACTTTTATTTTTGTTGTACTTAGAAAGCACGGTGTTGCTGTATATTTTGTTTGCTGGACTGTTTGTACCACGAATAAACGCCAAGATCTGCTTTATAAATTCCAAGTCTGCTGTGAACTGTCTCCAAACACACCCTACCCCGGGAAGATCCCTTACAATTGGTGTTCGAATGCGGGCAAAGTCGGTTGCTAGGGGCAACGGTGTGGACAGACTTGGCTACAGCTGCTTATGTCTTGGGTGAAAGCTGCAATGACACTCCAGGAACAGTCCAGCAACATGGAGGAGATGCTGAAGCAGTTTATGCAAGTGAGTTTGCAACAACAGCAACGACATGAACAGTCCATGGCTGCACAACAGCAGGCTCAGATAGAGGCCAATAGACGACATGAACAGTCCATGGCTGCACAACAACAACTTATCGAGCACCTGATAGCAAATCGAGAGGCGCCTGTGGTGATGGGAGCCGCTCCAGAGATTTTTTCTGGGAGAAGGACTGTGCAGAAAGCGCTGCAAAAGATGACTGCTGAGGACGATGTTGAGGCCTATCTAACAGTATTTGAGCGCGTGGCTGAGCGAGAGAAGTTACCAGCCGCTGAGTGGGCAGAAGTAATTGCGCCTTATTTAACAGGTGAACCCCAAAAGGCCTACTATGACCTCAGTGAGCAAGAGGTTAAGGACTATACTCGGCTAAAAGAGGAGATACTTGCCCGACTAGGAGTTACTACTGCAGTCCGTGCCCGGAGGGTACGCAACTGGAGCTACAGTCTGGACAAATCAGCGAGGTCCCAGATGTATGACCTAATCCATTTGGCAAGAAAGTGGTTGGAGCCAGACACTTCTACTCCTGCACAAATCCTAGAGAAGGTCGTGATGGATCGCTACCTCCGAGCCCTTCCTACTGACTTGCAACGCTGGGTGGGACAAGGTGATCCTAAGAATGCAAACGAACTTGTCAACCTTGTGGAGAGGTTCCAGGCGACTGAGGACTACCTCCGTGATGTTCCTGCAGCATCTTCACCTCCCCGGAGCGCCAGATCTGTGCCGTCGGCTGGTAAGAGACTTCCATCTATTGGGGGAGTGTGGAGGGGTGCTGATGGGGGGGAAAAGGGCTCAAGTGGTGTCTCAGGGACAAAAGACTGGTGATGGTCCCGGGTGGCTAAGGGGCTCTCGAAAAGACTCCTTGCCAAAGAGACCAGGCCCTATCCAGTGTTGGAGATGTCATGAGGCGGGACACGTGTCGGCCCATTGCCCTCTTACCTCTGAACCCATGGAATGTGACGCTAGCCGGCGTCAGTCGCTATTTGCGGAACCATCTTGTGCTGCAGTTCCTGGACTAGAGACTGAACCGCAAATCTGCGATATTACAATCAATGACTTTCCTGTTAAAGCGTTAATGGACTCAGGAAGCCTTGTAACCTTGGTGCATGCTAGCCTGGTGACTGGGGACTTAGAGTCTAAAAAGCATATGAGCGTTGTGTGTATACATGGTGATACAAAAGTGTACCCTATAGTGCTGGCTAAAGTCGGGACTGAACAAGGCACAGTACAATATGAAGTGGGTGTGGTTAAAAACCTCATGCATAATGTAATATTGGGGCGCAATTTTCCTTTATTCTGGGCTCTCTGGGAAAAAAGAAAAATCCCCAAAAGGAGTGAGGATACCTCTAAGGTGGTTGCCTTGTCCACGGTGAATGATAAAAGTGTGCAGGATGAAAATGATTGTTTTCCTTTGCAGGTCCTGGCTGGGGAGGAGGAGGCTCCTCCCACTGAGCAAAATATACTAGATTTAGAGGTGTCTAGCGATAATTTTGGGACTGCACAATTACAGGACCCCACTCTCAAAAATGCGAGAGAGCAGGTTGCTGTTATGAACGGGGTACCTCAGGAACCAGATGCTGAAAAAAGATTTCCACATTTTTCGGTGACTAATGATCTTTTCTATAGAGTTAATAAGGTTAAGGATGAGATTGTGGAACAGCTTCTGGTACCTAAGCCGTACCGGCGTCAGGTGCTTGACATGGCACATAACCATGTTCTTGGGGGACACTTGGGGACTGACAAAACGCGAGAGAGGGTTCTCCAGAGGTTTTTTTGGCCGGCCATATATGATGACATTAAAAAATACTGTGAGTCGTGCCCCACATGTCAGGTTAGTGCCCCAGTGTCACATTTTCGCAGTCCTTTGGTTTCGCTCCCTATTATAGAGGTGCCTTTTGAGCGTATTGCCATGGATTTAGTGGGTCCCATTGTAAAGTCAGCTAGAGGACACCAGTATATTTTGGTAGTCCTGGATTATGCGACCCGCTATCCTGAGGCTGTACCCTTAAGAAACACTGCATCTAAAACAATTGCACGTGAGTTGTTTTATATGTTCTCTAGGACTGGGATCCCTAAAGAAATCCTAACTGACCAAGGTACGCCATTTATGTCGAAAGTAATGAAGGAATTATGCAGACTATTTAAAATCTCACACATCCGTACCTCTGTGTACCACCCCCAGACGGACGGATTGGTGGAGAGATTTAATAAAACTTTGAAACATATGTTGAAGAAAGTGGTGGCAAAAGATGGTCGTGACTGGGATCATTTATTACCCTACCTCATGTTTGCTATTAGGGAGGTGCCCCAAGCGTCCACAGGGTTCTCACCATTCGAGTTGGTCTATGGTCATCACCCTAGGGGTCTACTAGACATTGCAAAAGAGACATGGGAGAATGAGTCCACCCCATACAAGAGTGTTATTGAGCATGTAGCACAAATGCAGGACCGTATAGCCACTGTAATGCCCCTGGTAAGGGAACACCTCCAGAGGGCTCAAGAGGCCCAAAGTAGAATTTACAACCGGTCCGCAAGAATCAGGACATTCAACCCAGGCGATAGGGTCCTTATACTAGTCCCCACTGTTGAGAGTAAATTCTTGGCGAAGTGGCAAGGTCCCTATGAAATTGTTGAAAAGGTCAGTGAGGTGAACTACAAGGTGCACCAACCAGGTAGAAGGAAGCCTTTCCAAGTTTATCACATAAACTTGATCAAGCCCTGGAAAGACAGGGAATCCTTGGTGGCGACAAATACTGTTAATAATTTGTCACCACCAATCCCTCCAGTCAAGGTAGGTGATACTCTATCAGTGTCACAGAAACAGGAGGTTCAGGAATTTTTACAGAAAAACAAACAAGTTCTCTGACCTCCCAGGGCGTACACACCTCATCCATCATCACATTGAAACTGAGCCTAGAAGCAGAGTAAACCTTAAGCCCTATAGGATACCCGAGGCACGTAGGGAAGCCGTATCTGCCGAGGTAAAACGTATGCTTGATCTGGGGGTAATTGAGGTGTCACAGAGTGAATGGTCCAGCCCAATTGTGCTAATCCCAAAGCCCAATGGAACTTGGAGGTTCTGTAACGATTTCAGAAAGTTGAATGAGATCTCCAAGTTCGATGCGTATCCTATGCCCAGGGTAGATGAGTTGATTGAGAAGTTGGGTAACGCCAGGTACATAACCACCCTCGATCTCACAAAGGGCTACTGGCAGATTCCACTTTCTGGTGAGGCTAAAGAGAAAACTGCATTCTCCACCCCTGATGGGCTATTCCAGTATGTAGTGATGCCATTCGGGTTACATGGAGCGCCTGCAACTTTCCAGAGGTTGATGGACTTGATTCTGCGACCACATCGTGATTACTCAGCTGCCTACCTCGATGATGTGGTCATTTTTAGCCCTGATTGGGAAAGTCACCTCTGTAAGGTACAGGCCGTGTTGGATGCCATAAGTGATGCGGGGTTGACCATAAATGCCGAGAAGTGTGCTCTAGCCCTAGAAGAGGCCAAATATCTAGGCTACATTATTGGGAGAGGGTTGATTAAGCCACAGCTAAATAAAATTGAGGCAATACAGAATTGGCCTAGACCCCTGACAAGGAAACAGGTTAGAGCTTTCCTGGGTATTACGGGGTATTACCGTAGATTTGTGCCGAACTTTGCCTCAGTTGCTGCTCCACTAACTGACTTGACAAAGGGCGGAAAGACAGCAATGGTCACGTGGACCCCAGAGGCCGAGAAGGCTTTCCAAAGCCTTAAGTCTGCCTTGTGCCAACCACCTGTCTTAGTTACCCCCGATTTCAGGCGAGAATTTCTGGTCCAGACAGATGCCTCTAACACAGGCTTAGGTGCAGTACTCTCACAAATAGTGAATGGTGAGGAGCATCCAGTGACGTACTTGAGTAGAAAACTAACCCCGGCCGAGAAAAATTATGCCATTGTGGAGCGAGAATGTTTGGCAGTAAAGTGGGCCCTAGAATCGTTAAAGTATTACTTGCTAGGCAGGAAATTCAAGTTGGTGACAGACCATGCCCCCCTAACATGGATGAAGTTAAACAAGGAGAGAAATGCAAGAGTGACTAGATGGTTTCTCTCCCTACAAAACTTTAATTTCACTGTGGAACACAGGCCAGGGAAATTACAGGCAAATGCTGACGCATTGTCAAGGGTAAGTTGTCTGTGGGGACAAAAGGCTCAGCCCTCCGGTCTGAAAAAGAGGGGGGGGATATGTAGACATGTCACTGGAGAAGTGATCGAGGGGGTGTACATCTCACCTAGGTTGCTACACAGTGTGAGATGGTAAATCCAGGATGGATCAGTTTCTCAGCAGCGATATGCTGCTGAGTTGTTATTTAAATTTTGCCGGGCCTGGGTTTATATGGAATGGCAGGTAGGTTTGGTAGAGGGACCTGTCATTCCACATCCCCCGATCCAGTTCTGGGTTTGGGATCAGGTGAGCTTTGATCCTAATTAGCCTGGGAAGCTAAAGGCTCTGCAGAGTCTGCAGGTGATTGCTCAGCCAGGGAATGAACAATCTGTGTGTTGAAGGAAGCTGCAAGCACAGCCACTGCTGGAGCTAAAACCCACCCTGCGATATCCAGGTGAAAGACGCTGTGTTTGTAAGTGTCAGATAGGTGAGCAGAACCTGTTAGTAAGCGCCCAGCCGGGCTAGGACTTTTATTTTTGTTGTACTTAGAAAGCACGGTGTTGCTGTATATTTTGTTTGCTGGACTGTTTGTACCACGAATAAACGCCAAGATCTGCTTTATAAATTCCAAGTCTGCTGTGAACTGTCTCCAAACACACCCTACCCCGGGAAGATCCCTTGCAATATATATATATATATATATATATATATCGGTGCTGGTGTGATGTCAGTGCTCTCTATCTCAGTGCTGGTGTGGTCTCAGTGCTCTTTATCACGGTGCAGGTTTGGTCTCAATGCTCTCTATCTCGCTGCTGATGTGGTGTAAGTGCTCTCTATCATGTTGTTGGTGTGGTGTCAGTGCTCTCTATCACAGTGCTGGTGTGGTGTCAGTGCTCTCTATCACAGTGCTGGTGTGTTCTCATTGCTCTCTATCTCGGTGCTGGTGTGGTTTCAGTGCTCTCTATCACGGTGCTGGTGTCAGTGCCCTCTCTCCATCTTGGTGCTGGTGTCAGTGCTCTCTATCATGGTGCTGGTATCAGTGCTCTCTCTCTATCTCGGTGCTGGTGTGGTGTCAGTGCTCTCTATCTCGGTGCTGGTTTTGTGTCAGTGCTCTCTATCTCAGTGCTGGTGTGGTGTCAGTGCTCTCTATCTCGGTGCTGGTGTGGTGTCAGTGCTCTGTATCTCGGTGCTTTGGTGGTGTCAGTGCTCTCTATTTCGGTGCTGGTGCGGTGTCAGTGCTTTCTATCACGGTGCTGGTGTGGTGTCAGTGCTCTCTATCACGGTGCTGGTGTCAGTGCTCTCTCTCCATCTTGGTGCTGGTGTGATCTCATTTCTCTCTATCTCGGTGCTGGTGCGGTGTCAGTGATCTCTATGGCCGCGTACACACGGGCGGAATGTCTGCCCAACTTAGTCCGCTGAACAGTGTTTCAGCGGACAATCCGCTCGTGTGTGGGCTTCAGTGGACTTTTTCAGCGGATTGTCTGACGAACAAAGTCTTACGGAATTTCCGTAAGACAGTCCGTCCAAACTTGGTTTCAGCGGACAGTCCGCTCGTGAGTAGGCTAGTTTGACAGACTAAGTTTGGCGCATGCTCAGAAAGGATTTACACAGCGAAGGTTGCATTGCAGTGTATTGGACGTCAAAATTTTCGTCCCGTCGTACACGTCATCGCGCAAGCTTTCAGCGGACTGTCTGCTCATCGTGTGTGGTCAAGTCCGTTCATGCAAATTTTGAACGGACTGTCTGTCGGATTGTCTGACAAACTTAATTGGCCAGATAATCCGCCCGTGTGTACGCGGCCTATCTCAGGGCTGGTGTGGTGTCAGTGCTCTCTATCATGGTGCTGGTGTCAGTGCTCCCTATCAAGGTGCTGGTGTGGTGTCAGTGCTCTCTCTCTATCACGGTGCTGGTGTCAGTACTCTCTATATTGGTGCTGGTGTGGTTTCAGTTCTCTCTATCTCGGTGCTAGTGTGGTGTCAGTGCTCTGTATCACAGTGCTGGTGTTGTCTCAGTGCTCTCTATCATGGTGCTGGTGTCAGTTCTCTCTCTCTATCATGGTGCTGGTGTGGTCTCAGTGCCCTCTATCATGATTCTGGTGTCAGTTCTCCCTATCAAGGTGCTGGTGTGGTGTCGGTGCTCTCTATCATGGTGCTGGTGTCAGTGTTCTCTCTCTATCACGGTGCTGGTGTCAGTGCTCTCTATCTCGGTGCTGGTGTGGTCGCAGTGCTCTCCATCACGGTGCTGGTGTCAGTGCTTTCTATTTTATTGCTGGTGTCAGTACTCTCTATCTCAGTGCTGGTGTGGTGTCAGTGCTCTGTCTCTCTATCTCAGTGCTGGTGTCAGTGCTCTCTCTTTATCTCGGTCCTGGTGTGGTGTCAGTGCTCTCTATCTCGGTTGGTGTCAGTTCTCTCTATCACGGTGCTGGTGTCACTGCTCTCTCTCCATCTTGGTGCTGGTGCCAGTGCTCTCTATCGAAGTGCTGGTGCCAGAGCTCTCTATCGAAGTGCTGGTGCCAGAGCTCTCTATCGAAGTGCTGGTGCCAGAGCTCTCTATCGAAGTGCTGGTGCCAGAGCTCTCTATCGAAGTGCTGGTGCCAGTGCTCTCTATCGAAGTGCTGGTGTCTGTGCTCTCTCTCTATCTCGGTGCTGGTGTCTGTGCTCTCTCTCTATCTCGGTGCTGGTGTCAGTGCTCTCTCTCTATCTCGGTGCTGGTGTCAGTGCTCTCTATCAAAGTACTGGTGTGGTCTCAGTGCTCTCTATCACAGTGCTGGTGTGGTGTCAGTTCTCTCTATCACAGTGCGGGTGTGGTGTCAGTGTTCTCTCTCTCTATCTCGGTGCTGGTGTGGTGTCGGTGCTCTCTCTCTCTATATCGGTGCTGGTGTGGTGTCAGTGCTCTCAATTTCGGTGCTGGTGTCAGTGCTCTCTATCACGGTGCTGGTGTCAGTGCTCTCTCTCTATCTCGGTGCTGGTGTCAGTGCTCTCTCTCTTTCTCGGTGCTGGTGTCATGTCTGTGCTCTCTATCTCGGTGCTGGTGTGGTATTAGTGCTCTCTATCACAGTGCTAGTGTCAGTGCTCTCTCTCTCTAGCACATTGCTGATGTCAGTACTCACTCTCTATCACAGTGCTGGTGTCAGTGCTCTCTACCACAGTGCTGGTGTGGTGTCAGTGCTCTCTATCACGGTGCTGGTGTCAATGCTCTCTCTCTATCATGGTGCTGGTGTCAGTGCTCTCTATCTCAGTGCTGGTGTCAGTGCTCTCTATTACAGTGCTGGTGTCAGTGCTCTCTATTACAGTGCTGGTGTCAGTGCTCTCTCTCTATCACGGTGCTGGTGTCAGTGCTCTCTCTCTCTCTTTATATATATATATATATATATATATATATATATATATATATATATATATATATCGGTGCTGGTGTGGTCTCAGTGCTCTTTATCACGGTGCAGGTTTGGTCTCAGTGCTCTCTATCTCGCTGCTGATGTGGTGTAAGTGCTCTCTATCATGTTGTTGGTGTGGTGTCAGTGCTCTCTATCACAGTGCTGGTGTGGTGTCAGTGCTCTCTATCACAGTGCTGGTGTGTTCTCATTGCTCTCTATCTCGGTGCTGGTGTGGTTTCAGTGCTCTCTATCACGGTGCTGGTGTCAGTGCTCTCTGTCCATCTTGGTGCTGGTGTCAGTGCTCTCTATCACGGTGCTGGTGTCAGTGCTCTTTCTCTACATCGGTGCTGGTCTGGTGTCAGTGATCTTTATCACGGTGCGCGTGTCAGTGCTCTCTATCACGGTGCTGGTGTCAGTGCTTTCTCTCCATCTTGGTGCTGGTTTGTTCTCATTTCTCTCTATCTCGGTGCTGGTGTGGTGTCAGTGATCTCTATCTCGGGACTGGTGTGGTGTCAGTGATCTCTATCTCGGGGCTGGTGTCAGTGCTCCCTATCAAGGTGCTGGTGTGGTGTCAGTGCTCTCTATCACGGTGCTGTTGTCTGTGCTCTCTATCTCGGTGCTGGTGTCTGTGCTCTCTATCACGGTGCTGGTGTCAGTGCTCTCTATCACGGTGCTGGTGTCAGTGCTCTCCGTCACGGTGCTGGTGTCAGTGCTCTCTGTCACGGTGCTGGTGTCAGTGCTCTCTGTCACGGTGCTGGTGTCAGTGCTCTCTGTCACGGTGCTGGTGTCAGTGCTCTATCTCAGTGCTGGTGTCAGTGCTCTCTATCATGGTGCTGGTGTCAATGCTCTCTCTCTATCACTGTGCTGGTGTCAGTGCTCTCTATCATGGTGCTGGTGTCAGTGCTCTCTATCACGGTGCTGGTGTCAGTGCTCTCTATCACGGTGCTGGTGTCAGTGCTCTTTCTCCATCTTGGTGCTGGTGTCAGTGCTATCTCTCTCTCTCTCTCTATCTCGGTGCTGGTGTGGTGTCAGTGCTCTCTATATTGGTGCTGGTGTGGTGTCAGTGCTCTCTATCACAGTGCTGGTGTGTTCTCAGTGCTCTCTATCACGGTGCTGGTGTCAGTGCTCCCTATCAAGGTGCTGGTGTGGTGTCAGTGCTCTCTATCACGGTGCTGGTGTCCGTGCTCTCTCTCTATCATGGTGCTGATGTTAGTACTCTCTATCTTGGTGCTAGCGTGGTGTCATTGCGCTCTATCACGGTGCTGGTGTGGTTTCAGTGCTCTCTTTCACAGTGCTGGTGTGTTCTCAGTGCTCTCTATCACGTGCTGGTGTCTGTGCTCTCTATCTCGGTGCTGGTGTCTGTGCTCTCTATCACAGTGCTGGTGTCAGTGCTCTCTATCATGGTACTGGTGTCAGTGCTCTCTATCATGGTACTGGTGTCAGTGCTCTCTATCACGGTGCTGGTGTCAGTGCTCTCTATCACGGTGCTGGTGTCAGTGCTCTCTATCACGGTGCTGGTGTCAGTGCTCTCTATCACAGTGCGGTTTTCAGTGCTCTCTATCACGGTGCTGGTGCCAGTGCTCTCTCTCCATCTTGTTGCTGGTGTGTTCTCATTTCTCTCTATCTCAGTGCTGGTGTGGTGTCAGTGATCTCTATCTCGGTGCTGGTGTGGTGTCTCTCTCTCTATCAAGGTGCTGGTGTCAGTGCTCTCTCTCTATCTTGGTGCTGGTGTCAGTGCTCTCTCTCTATCTCAGTGCTGGTGTGGTCTTAGTGCTCTCTATCACAGTGCTAGTGTCAGTGCTCTCTCTCTAGCAAAGTGCTGATATCAGTACTCTCTCTCTATCACAGTGCTGGTGTCAGTGCTCTCTATCACATTGCTGGTGTGGTGTCAATGCTCTCTATCACAGTGCTGGTGACAGTGCTCTCTGTCACGGTGCTGGTGTCAGTGCTCTCTATCACGGTGCTGGTGTCAGTGCTCTCTATCACGGTGCTGGTGTCAGTGCTCTCTCTCTCCCTCTATATATCGGTGCTGGTGTGGTGTCAGTGCTCTCTATCTCGGTGCTGGTGTGATGTCAGTGCTCTCTATCTCAGTGCTGGTGTGGTGTCAGTGCTCTCTATCACAGTGCTGGTGTCAGTGCTCTATCTCAGTGCTGGTGTCAGTGCTCTCTATCATGGTGCTGGTGTCAATGCTCTCTCTCTATCACTGTGCTGGTGTCAGTGCTCTCTATCATGGTGCTGGTGTCAGTGCTCTCTATCACGGTGCTTGTGTCAGGCTCTCTATCATGGTGCTGGTGTCAGTGCTCTCTATCACGGTGCTGGTGTCAGTACTCTTTCTCCATCTTGGTGCTGGTGTCAGTGCTCTCTCTCTATCTCGGTGCTGGTGTGGTGTCAGTGCTCTCTATCTTGGTGCTGGTGTGGTGTCAGTGCTCTCTATCACGGTGCTTGTGTCAGTGCTCTCTATCACGGTGCTGGTGTCAGTGCTCTCTATCTCGGTGCTGGTGTGGTGTCAATGCTCTCTATCACAGTGCTGATGTCAGTGCTCTCTCTACATCACGGTGCTGGTGTCAGTGCTCTCTATCACGGTGCTGGTGTCAGTGCTCTCTCACTCCCTCTATATATCGGTGCTGGTGTGGTGTCAGTGCTCTCTATCTCGGTGCTGGTGTGATGTCAGTGCTCTCTATCTCAGTGCTGGTGTGGTGTCAGTGCTCTCTATCACAGTGCTGGTGTCAGTGCTCTATCTCAGTGCTGGTGTCAGTGCTCTCTATCATGGTGCTGGTGTCAGTGCTCTCTTTCACGGTGCTTGTGTCAGGCTCTCTATCATGGTGCTGGTGTCAGTGCTCTCTATCACGGTGCTTGTGTCAGGCTCTCTATCATGGTGCTGGTGTCAGTGCTCTCTCTCTATCTTGGTGCTGGTGTCAATGCTCTCTCTCTATCTCGATGCTGGTGTGGTCTTAGTGCTCTCTATCACAGTGCTAGTGGCAGTGCTCTCTCTCTCTAGCAAAGTGCTGATGTCAGCACTCTCTCTCTATCACAGTGCTGGTGTCAGTGCCCTCTATCTCAGTGCTGGTGTCAGTGCTCTCTATCACAGTGCTGGTGTGGTGTCAGTGCTCTCTATCACAGTGCTAGTGTCAGTGCTCTCTCTCTAGCAAAGTGCTGATGTCAGTACTCTCTCTCTCTATCACAGTGCTGGTGTCAGTGCCCTCTATCTCAGTGCTGGTGTCAGTGCTCTCTATCACATTGCTGGTGTGGTGTCAATGCCCTCTATCTCAGTGCTGGTGTCAGTGCTCTCTATCAGGGTGCTGGTGTCAGTGCTCTCTCTCCATAACGGTGCTGGTGTCAGTGCTCTCTATCACGGTGCTGGTGTCAGTGCTCTCTCTCTCCCTCTATATATCGGTGCTGGTGTGGTGTCAGTGCTCTCTATCTCGGTGCTGGTGTGATGTCAGTGCTCTCTATCTCAGTGCTGGTGTGGTGTCAGTGCTCTCTATCATGGTGCTGGTGTTAATGCTCTCTCTCTCTCTCACTGTGCTGGTGTCAGTGCTCTCTATCATGGTGCTGGTGTCAGTGCTCTCTATCACGGTGCTTGTGTCAGGCTCTCTATCATGGTGCTGGTGTCAGTGCTCTCTATCACGGTGCTGGTGTCAGTGCTCTTTCTCCATCTTGGTGCTGGTGTCAGTGCTCTCTCTCTCTCTCAATCTCGGTGCTGGTGTGGTGTCAGTGCTCTCTATCTTGGTGCTGGTGTGGTGTCAGTGCTCTCTATCACGGTGCTGGTGTGGTGTCAGTGCTCTCTATCACAGTGCTGGTGTGTTCTCAGTGCTCTCTATCATGGTGCTGGTGTCAGTGTTCTCTATGTCAGTACTGGTGTCAGTGCTCTCTCTCCATCTTGGTGCTGGTGTGTTCTCATTGCTCTCTATCTCGGTGCTGGTGTGGTTTCAGTGCTCTCTATTATGGTGCTGGTGTCAGTGATCTCGGTCCATCTTGGTGCTGGTGTCAGTGCTCTCTATCACTGTACTGGTGTCAGTGCTCTTTCTCTATATCGGTGCTGGTGTGGTGTCAGTGCTCTCTATCACGGTGCTGGTGTCAGTGCTCTCTATCACGGTGCTGGTGTCAGTGCTCTCTATCACGGTGCTGGTGTCAGTGCTTTCTCTCCATCTTGGTGCTGGTGTGTTCTCATTACTCTCTATCTCGGGGCTGGTGTGGTGTCAGTGATTTCTATCATGGTGCTGGTGTGGTGTCAGTGCTCTCTATCACGGTGCTGGTGTCAGTGCTCTCTCTCCATCATGGTGCTGGTGTCAGTGCTCTCTATCACGGTACTGGTGTCAGTGCTCTCTATCACGCTGCTGGTGTCAGTGCTCTCTCGCTATATATATATATATATATATATATATATATATATATATATATATATATATATATATATATATATATATATATATATATATATATATATATATATATATATATATTGGTGCTGGTGTGGTCTCAGTGCTCTCTATCTCAGTGCTGGTGTCAGTGCTCTTTCTTCATCTTGGTGCTGGTGTCAGTGCTCTCTCTCACTCTCTATCTCGGTGCTGGTGTGGTCTTAGTGCTCTCTATCACAGTGCTAGTGTCAGTGCTCTCTCTCTCTAGCAAAGTGCTGATGTCAGTACTCTCTCTCTATCACAGTGCTGGTGTCAGTGCCATCTATCTCAGTGCTGGTGTCAGTGCTCTCTATCACATTGCTGGTGTGGTGTCAATGCTCTCTATCACAGTGCTGGTGTCAGTGCTCTATCTCAGTGCTGGTGTCAGTGCTCTCTATCACGGTGCTGGTGTCAGTGCTCTCTCTCCATCACGGTGCTGGTGTCAGTACTCTCTATCACGGTGCTGGTGTCAGTGCTCTCTCCCTCTATATATCGGTGCTGGTGTGGTGTCAGTGCTCTCTATCTCGGTGCTGGTGTGATGTCAGTGCTCTCTATCTCAGTGCTGGTGTGGTGTCAGTGCTCTCTATCACAGTGCTGGTGTCAGTGCTCTCTATCATGGTGCTGGTGTCAATGCTCTCTCTCTATCACTGTGCTGGTGTCAGTGCTCTCTATCATGGTGCTGGTGTCAGTGCTTTCTATCACGGTGCTTGTGTCAGGCTCTCTATCATGGTGCTGGTGTCAGTGCTCTCTATCACGGTGCTGGTGTCAGTGCTCTTTCTCCATCTTGGTGCTGGTGTCAGTGCTCTCTCTCTCTCTTGGTGCTGGTGTGGTGTCAGTGCTCTCTATCACAGTGCTGGTGTGTTCTCAGTGCTCTCTATCACGGTGCTGGTGTCAGTGTTCTCTATGTCAGTACTGGTGTCAGTGCTCTCTCTCCATCTTGGTGCTGGTGTGGTTTCAGTGCTCTCTATCATGAAGCTGGTGTCAGTGCTCTCTGTCCATCTTGGTGCTGCTGTCAGTGCTCTTTCTCTATATCGGTGCTGGTGTGGTGTCGGTGCTCTCTATCACGGTGCTGGTGTCAGTGCTCTCTATCACGGTGCTGGTGTCAGTGCTTTCTCTCCATCTTGTTGCTGGTGTGATATCCTTACTCTCTATCTCGGGGCTGGTGTGGTGTCAGTGATCTCTATCATGGTGCTGGTGTGATGTCAGTGCTCTCTATCACGGTGCTGGTGCCAGTGCTCTCTCTCTATCATGGTGCTGATGTCAGTGCTCTCTATCTCAGTGCTGGTTTCAGTGCTCTCTATCAAGGTGCGGGTGTCAGTGCTCTATCTCAATGCTGGTGTCAGTGCTCTCTATCACGGTGCTGGTGTCAGTGCTCTCTCTCCATCACGGTGCTGGTGTCAGTGCTCTCTATCACGGTGCTGGTGTCAGTGCTCTCTATCACGGTGCTGGTGTCAGTGCTCTCTATCACGGTGCTTCTGTCAGTGCTCTCTACGACGGTGCTGGTGTCAGTGCTCTTTCTCCATCTTGGTGCTGGTGTCAGTGCTTTCTATCACGGTGCTGGTGTCAGTGATCTCTCTCCATCTTGGTGCTGGTGTGTTCTCATTACTCTCTATCTCGGTGCTGGTGTGGTGTCAGTGATCTCTATCTCGGGGCTGGTGTGGTGTCAGTGATCTCTATCATGGTGCTGGTGTAGTGTCAGTGCTTTCTATCACGGTGCTGGTGTCAGTGCTTTCTCTCCATCTTGGTGCTGGTGTGTTCTCATTACTCTCTATCTCGGTGCTGGTGTGGTGTCAGTGATCTCTATCTCGGTGCTGGTGTGGTGTCAGTGATCTCTATCTCGGGGCTGGTGTGGTGTCAGTGATCTCTATCACGGCGCTGGTGTCAGTGCTCTCTATCTCAGTGCTGGTTTCAGTGCTCTCTATCACGGTGCGGGTGTCAGTGCTCTATCTCAATGCTGGTGTCAGTGCTCTCTCTCCATCACGGTGCTGGTGTCAGTGCTCTCTATGACGGTGCTTGTGTCAGTGCTCTCTATGACGGTGCTTGTGTCAGTGCTCTCTATGACGGTGCTGGTGTCAGTGCTCTTTCTCCATCTTGGTGCTGGTGTCAGTGCTCTCTCTCTCTCTATCTCGGTACTGGTGTGGTGTCATTGCTCTCCATCTCGGTGCTGGTGTGGTATAAGTGCTCTCTATCATGTTGCTGGTGTGGTGTCAGTGCTCTCTATCACGGTGCTGGTGTGGTGTCAGTGCTCTCTATCACGGTGCTGGTGTCAGTGTTCTCTATGTCAGTAAGGTGTCAGCTGGTGTCAGTGCTCTCTCTCCATGTTGGTTCTGGTGTGTTCTCGTTGCTCTCTATCTCGGTGCTGGTGTGGTTTCAGTGCTCTCTATCATGGTGCTGGTGTCAGTGCTCTCTGTCCATCTTGGCGTTGGTGTCAGTGCTCTTTCTCTATATCGGTGCTGGTGTAGTGTCAGTGCTCTCTAGCATGGTGCTGGTGTCAGTGCTCTCTATCACGGTGTTCTCATTACTCTCTATCTCGGTGCTGGTGTGGTGTCAGTGATCTCTATCTCGGGGCTGGTGTGGTGTCAGTGATCTCTAACATGGTGCTGGTGTCATTGCTCTCTCTCTATCATGGTGCTGATGTCAGCACTTTCTTATCTTGGTGCTAGCGTGGTGTCATTGCGCTCTATCATGGTGCTGGTGTGTTCTCAGTGCTCTCTTTCACGGTGCTGGTGTGTTCTCAGTGCTCTCAATCTTGGTGCTGGTGTCTGTGCTCTCTATCACGGCGCGGGTGTCAGTGCTCTCTATCACGGCGCGGGTGTCAGTGCTCTCTATCACGGTGCTGGTGTCAGTGCTCTCTATCACGGTGCTGGTGTCAGTGCTCTCTATCACGGTGCTGGTGTCAGTGCTCTCTATCACGGTGCTGGTGTCAGTGCTCTTTCTCTATCATGGTGCTGATGTCAGTACTCTCTTATCTTGGTGCTAGCGTGGTGTCATTGCGCTCTATCATGGTGCTGGTGTGTTCTCAGTGCTCTCTTTCACGGTGCTGGTGTGTTCTCAGTGCTCTCAATCTTGGTGCTGGTGTCAGTGCTCTCTATCACGGCGCGGGTGTCAGTGCTCTCTATCACGGCGCGGGTGTCAGTGCTCTCTATCACGGTGCTGGTGTCAGTGCTCTCTATCACGGTGCTGGTGTCAGTGCTCTTTCTCTATCATGGTGCTGATGTCAGTACTCTCTTATCTTGGTGCTAGCGTGGTGTCATTGCGCTCTATCATGGTGCTGGTGTGTTCTCAGTGCTCTCTTTCACGGTGCTGGTGTGTTCTCAGTGCTCTCAATCTTGGTGCTGGTGTCTGTGCTCTCTATCACGGCGCGGGTGTCAGTGCTCTCTATCACGGCGCGGGTGTCAGTGCTCTCTATCACGGCGCGGGTGTCAGTGCTCTCTATCTCAGTGCTGGCGTCAGTGCTCTCTATCACGGCGCGGGTGTCAGTGCTCTCTATCACGGCGCGGGTGTCAGTGCTCTCTATCACGGCGCGGGTGTCAGTGCTCTCTATCACGGTGCTGGTGTCAGTGCTCTCTATCACGGTGCTGGTGTCAGTGCTCTTTCTCCATCTTGGTGCTGGTGTCTGTGCTCTCTATCACGGCGCGGGTGTCAGTGCTCTCTATCACGGCGCGGGTGTCAGTGCTCTCTATCACGGTGCTGGTGTCAGTGCTCTCTATCACGGTGCTGGTGTCAGTGCTCTTTCTCTATCATGGTGCTGATGTCAGTACTCTCTTATCTTGGTGCTAGCGTGGTGTCATTGCGCTCTATCATGGTGCTGGTGTGTTCTCAGTGCTCTCTTTCACGGTGCTGGTGTTCTCAGTGCTCTCAATCTTGGTGCTGGTGTCTGTGCTCTCTATCACGGCGCGGGTGTCAGTTCTCTCTATCACGGCGCGGGTGTCAGTGCTCTCTATCACGGCGCGGGTGTCAGTGCTCTCTATCTCAGTGCTGGCGTCAGTGCTCTCTATCACGGCGCGGGTGTCAGTTCTCTCTATCACGGCGCGGGTGTCAGTGCTCTCTATCACGGCGCGGGTGTCAGTGCTCTCTATCTCAGTGCTGGCGTCAGTGCTCTCTATCACGGCGCGGGTGTCAGTGCTCTCTATCACGGTGCTGGTGTCAGTGCTCTCTATCACGGTGCTGGTGTCAGTGCTCTTTCTCCATCTTGGTGCTGGTGTCAGTGCTCTCTCTCTCTATCTCGGTGCTGGTGTGGTGTCAGTGCTCTCTATCTGGGTGCTGGTATGGTGTCAGTGCTCTCTATCGCGGTGCTGGTGTGGTGTCAGTGCTCTCTATCACAGTTGTGGTGTGGTGTCAGTGCTCTCTATCACAGTGCTGGTGTGTTCTCAGTGCTCTCTATCACGGTGCTGGTGTCAGTGTTCTCTATGTCAGTGCTGGTGTCAGTGCTCTCTATCACGGTGCTGGTGTCAGTGCTCTCTCTCCATCTTGGTGCTGGTGTCAGTGCTCTCTGTCACGGTGCTGGTGTCAGTGCTCTTTCACTATATCAGTGCTGGTGTGGTGTCAGTGCTCTCTCTCTCTATCTCGGTGCTGGTGTGGTTTCAGTGCTCTCTATCATGGTGCTGGTGTCAGTGCTCTCTGTCCATCTTGGTGCTGGTGTCAGTGTTCTCTATCACGGTGCTGGTGTCAGTGCTCTTTCACTATATCAGTGCTGGTGTGGTGTCAGTGCTCTCTATCACGGTGCTGGTGTCAGTGCTTTCTCTCCAACTTGAAGCTGGTGTGTTCTCATTACTCTCTATCTCGGTGCTGGCGTGGTGTCAGTGATCTCTATCTCAGGGCTGGTGTGGTGTCAGTGATCTCTATCATGGTGCTGGTGTCAGTGCTCCCTATCAAGGTGCTGGTGTGGTGTCAGTGCTCTCTATCACGATGCTGGTGTCAGTGCTCTCTCTCTATCATGGTGCTGATGTCAGTACTCTCTATCTTGGTCCTAGCGTGGTGTCATTGCGCTCTATCACGGTGCTGGTGTGTTCTCAGTGCTCTCTATCACGGTGCTGGTGTGTTCTCAGTGCTCTCTATCACGGTGCTGGTGTCTGTGCTCTCTATCACGGTGCTGGTGTCAGTGCTCTCTATCACGGTGCTGGTGTGGTGTCAGTGCTCTCTGCTGATGTAAGTGCTCTCTATCACGGTGCTGGTGTCAGTGCTCTCTATCACGGTGCTGGTGTGGTGTCAGTGCTCTCTGCTGATGTAAGTGCTCTCTATCACGGTGCTGGTGTCAGTGCTCTCTATCACGGTGCTGGTGTCAGTGCTCTCTATCTCGGTGCTGGTGTCAGTGCTCTCTATCTCGGTGCTGGTGTCAGTGCTCTCTCTCCATTTTGTTGCTGGTGTGTTCTCATTTCTCTCTATCTCAGTGCTGGTGTGGTGTCAGTGATCTCTATCATGGTGCTGATGTAAGTGCTCTCTATCACGGTGCTGGTGTCATTGCTCTCTATCACAGCGCAGTTGTCAGTGCTCTCTATCTCGGTGCTGGTGTCAGTGCTCTCTCTCTCCATTTTGTTGCTGGTGTGTTCTCATTTCTCTCTTTCTCAGTGCTGGTGTGGTGTCAGTGATCTCTATCTCGGTGCTGGTGTGGTGTCAGTGCTCTCTATCATGGTGCTGGTGTCAGTGCACTCTATCAAGGTGCTGGTGTGGTGTCAGTGCTCTCTATCACTTTTCTGGTGTCAGTGCGCTCTCTCTATCACGGTGATGATATCAGTACTCTTTCTCTGTGCTGGTGTGGTGTCAGTGCTCTCTATCACGTGCTGGTGTCAGTGCTCTCTATCTCAGTGCTGGTGTCAGTGCTCTCTATCACGGTGCTGGTGTAGTGTCATTGCTCTCTATCACAGTGCTGATGTGTTCTCTGTTCTCTCTAGCACGGTGCTGGTGTCAGTGCTCTCTATCACGGCGCGGGTGTCAGTGCTCTCTATCATGGCGCGGGTGTCAGTGCTCTCTATCTCGGTGCTGGTGTCAGTGCGCTCTATCTCGGTGCTGGTGTCAGTGCTCTCTATCACGGTGCTGGTGTCAGTGCTCTCTATCTCAGTGCTGGTGTCATTGCTCTCTATCTCGGTGCTGGTGTCAGTGCTCTCTATCACGGTGCTGGTGTCAGTGCTCTCTATCACGGTGCTGGTGTCAGTGCTCTTTCTCCATCTTGGTGCTGGTGTCAGTGCTCTTTCTCCATCTTGGTGCTGGTGTCAGTACTCTCTCTCTCTCTCTCACTATCTCGGTGCTGGTGAGGTGTCAGTGCTCTCTATCTCTGTGCTGGTGTGGTGTAAGTGCTCTTTATCACGGTGCTGGTGTGTTGTCAGTGCTCTCTATCACGGTGCTGGTGTGGTGTCAGTGCTCTCTATCACAGTGCTGGTGTGTTCTCAGTGCTCTCTATCACGGTGCTGGTGTCAGTGTTCTCTATGTCAGTGCTGGTGTCAGTGCTCTCTATCACGGTGCTGGTGTCAGTGCTCTCTATTATGGCACGGGTGTCAGTGCTCTCTATCATGGTGCTGGTGTCAGTGCTCTTTCTCCATCTTGGTGCTGGTGTCAGTGCTCTCTCTCTCTCTCTCTCTCTCTCTCTCTCTCTCTATCTCGGTGCTGGTTTGGTGTCAGTGCTCTCTATCTCGGTGCTGGTATGGTGTAAGTGCTCTCTATCATGGTGCTGGTGTGGTGTCAGTGCTCTCTATCACAGTGCTAGTGTGTTCTCAGTGCTCTCTATCACGGCGCTGGTGTCAGTGTTCCCTATGTCAGTGCTGGTGTCAGTGCTCTCTATCCATCTTGGTGCTGGTGTCAGTGCTCTCTATCACGGTGCTGGTGTCAGTGCTCTCTCTCTCTCTCTCTCTCTCTCTATCTCGGTGCCGGTGTGGTTTCAGTGCTCTCTATCTCGGGTGCTGGTTTGGTTTCAGTGCTCTCTATCTCGGTGCTGGTGTGGTGTCAGTGCTCTCTATCTCATTGCTGGTGTCAGCGCTCTCTATCTCATTGCTGGTGTCAGTGCTCTCCATCAAGGTGCTGGTGTCAGTGCTCTCTCTATCTCGCTGCTGGTGTGGTGTCAGTGCTCTCTATCTCAGTGCTGGTGTCAGTGCTCTACATCATGGTTCTGGTGTGTTGTCAGTGCTCACTATCACGGTGCTGGTGTCAGTGCTCTCTATCATGGTGCTGGTGTCAGTGCTCTCTATCACGGTGCTGGTATCAGTGCTCTTTCTCCATCTTGGTGCTGGTGTGTTCTCATTGCTCTCTATCTCGGTCCTGGTGTGGTGTCAGTGATCTCTATCTCGGTGCTAGTGTGGTGTCATTGCTCTCCATCACGGTGCTGGTGTGGTGTCAGTGCTCTCTATCACGGTGCTGGTGTCTGTGCTCCCTATCAAGGTGCTAGTGTAGTGTGAGTGCTCTCTATCATGGTGCTGATGTCAGTACTCTCTATCTCGGTGCTGGTGTGGTGTCAGTACTCACTATCACGGTGCTGGTGTCAGTGCTCTCTCTCTATCATGGTGCTGATGTCAGTACTCTCTATCTCGGTGCTAGCGTGGTGTCATTGCTCTCTATCACGGTGCTGGTGTGGTGTCAGTGCTCTCTATCACGGTGCTGGTGTCAATGCTCTCTCTCTATCATGGTGCTGGTGTCAGTGCTCTCTATTACGGTGCTGGTGTCAGTGCTCTTTCTCCATCTTGGTGCTGGTGTGTTCTCATTGCTCTCTATCTCGGTCCTGGTGTGGTGTCAGTGCTCTCTATCAAGGTGCTGGTGTGGTGTCAGTGCTCTCTCTCTCTATCACGGTGCTTATGTCAGTGCTCTCTATCTTGGTGTTGGTGTGGTGTCAGCGCTCTCTATCTCATTGCTGGTGTCAGTGCTCTCTATCAAGTTGCTGGTGTCAGTGCTCTCTATCACGGCGCTGGTGTCAGTGCTCT
This sequence comes from Lithobates pipiens, assembly GCF_037356315.1. Classification (NCBI taxonomy): domain Eukaryota; kingdom Metazoa; phylum Chordata; class Amphibia; order Anura; family Ranidae; genus Lithobates; species Lithobates pipiens. The sequence continues at coordinate 307,960 of NW_027507785.1, read as the reverse complement.
TTCTCCATCTTGGTGCTGGTGTCAGTGCTCTCTCTATCTCGGTGCTGGTGTTGTGTCAGTGCTCTCTATCTCAGTGCTGGTGTCAGTGCTCTCTATCATGGTTCTGGTGTGTTGTCAGTGCTCTCTATCACTGTGCTGGTGTCAGTGCTCTCTATCACTGTGCTGGTGTCAGTGCTCACTATCACGGTGCTGGTGTCAGTGCTCTTTCTCCATCTTGGTGCTGGTGTGTTCTCATTGCTCTCTATCTCGGTCCTGGTGTGGTGTCAGTGATCTCTATCTCGGTGCTAGCGTGGTGTCATTGCTCTCTATCACGGTGCTGGTGTGGTGTCAGTGCTCTCTTTCATAGTGCTGCTGTGTTCTCAGTGCTCTCTATCACGGTGCTGGTGTCTGTGCTCCCTATCAAGGTGCTGGTGTAGTGTCAGTGCACTCTATCATGGTGCTGATGTCAGTACTCTCTATCTCGGTGCTGGTGTGATGTCAGTACTCACTATCACGGTGCTGGTGTCAGTGCTCTCTCTCTATCATGGTGCTGATGTCAGTACTCTCTATCTCGGTGCTGGTGTGGTGTCAGTTCTCTCTATCACAGTGCTGGTGTCAGTGCTCCCTATCAAGGTGCTGGTGTCAGTGCTCCCTATCAAGGTGCTGGTGTCAGTGCTCTTTCTCCATCTTGGTGCTGGTGTCAGTGCTCTCTCTATCTCGATGCTGGTGGGGTGTCAGTGCTCTCTTTCTCGCTGCTGGTGTGGTGTCAGTGCTCTCTATCTCAGTGCTGGTGTCAGTGCTCTCTATCATGGTTCTGGTGTGGTGTCAGTGCTCACTATCACTGTGCTGGTGTCAGTGCTCTCTATCACTGTGCTGGTGTCAGTGCTCTCTATCGCGGTGCTGGTGTCAGTGCTCTCTATCGAGGTGCTGGTGTCAGTGCTCTCTATCGCGGTGCTGGTGTCAGTGCTCTCTATCGCGGTGCTGGTGTCAGTGCTCTCTATCGCGGTGCTGGTGTCAGTGCTCTCTATCGCGGTGCTGGTGTCAGTGCTCTCTATCGCGGTGCTGGTGTCAGTGCTCTCTATCGCGGTGCTGGTGTCAGTGCTCTCTATCGCGGTGCTGGTGTCAGTGCTCTCTATCGCGGTGCTGGTGTCAGTGCTCTCTATCGCGGTGCTGGTGTCAGTGCTCTCTATCGCGGTGCTGGTATCAGTGCTCTTTCTCCATCTTGGTGCTGGTGTGTTCTCATTGCTCTCTATCTCGGTGCTGGTCTGGTGTCAGTACTCTCCATCACGGTGCTGGTGTCAGTGCTCTCTCTCTATCACAGTGCTTATGTCAGTACTCTCTATAACTGTGCTGGTGTGGTGTCAGTGCTCTCTATCACAGTGCTGGTGTCAGTACTCTCTATCTTGGTGCTGGTGTCAGTGCTGTCTATCTCGGTGCTAGCGTGGTGACATTGCTCTCTATCACGGTGCCGGTGTGGTGTCAGTGCTCTCTTTCATAGTGCTGGTGTGTTCTCAGTGCTCTCTATCACGGTCCTGGTGTCAGTGCTCTCTGTCACGGTACTGGTGTCAGTGCTCTCTATCACGGTGCTGGTATCAGTGCTCTTTCTCCGTCTTGGTGCTGGTGTGTTCTCATTGCTCTCTATCTCGGTGCTAGTGTGGTGTGATTGCTCTCTATCACGGTGCTGGTGTGGTGTCAGTGCTCTCTTTCATAGTGCTGGTGTCAGTGCTCCCTATCAAGGTGCTGGTGTGGTGTCAGTACTCTCCATCGCGGTGCTGGTGTCAGTGCTCTCTCTCTATCACGGTGCTGATGTCAGTACTCTCTATCTCGGTGCTGGTGTGTTGTCAGTGCTCTCTATCACAGTGCTGGTGTCAGTGCTGTCTATCTCGGTGCTAGCGTGGTGTCATTGCTCTCTATCACGGTGCTGGTGTGGTGTCAGTGCTCTCTTTCAAAGTGCTGGGGTGTTCTCAGTGCTCTCTATCATGGTGCTGGTGTCAGTGCTCTCTCTCTATCACAGTGCTGATGTCAGTACTCTCTATAACGGTGCTGGTGTGGTGTCAGTGCTCTCTATCACAGTGCTGGTGTCAGTATTCTCTATCTTGGTGCTGGCGTGGTGTCAGTGCTCTTTCACGGTGCTGTTGTCAGTGCTCTCTCTCTATCATGGTGCTGATGTCAGTACTCTCTATCTCGGTGCTGGTGTGGTGTCAGTGCTCTCTATCACAGTGCTGGTGTCAGTGCTCTCTATCACGGTGCTGGTGTGGTGTCAGTGCTCTCTATCACGGTGCTGGTGTGTTCTCAGTGCTCTCTATCACGGTGCTGGTGTCAGTGCTCTCTGTCACGGTGCTGGTGTCAGTGCTCTCTGTCACGGTGCTGGTGTCAGTGCTCTCTGTCACGGTGCTGGTGTCAGTGCTCTCTGTCACGGTGCTGGTGTCAGTGCTCTTTCTCCATCTTGGTGCTGGTGTGTTCTCATTGCTCTCTATCTCGGTGCTGGTGTGGTGTCAGTGCTCCCTATCAAGGTGCTGGTGTGGTGTCAGCACTCTCCATCGCAGTGCTGGTGTCAGTGCTCTCTCTCTATCATGGTGCTGATGTCAGTACTCTCTATCTCGGTGCTGGTGTGGTGTCAGTGCTCTCTATCACGGTGCTGTTGTCAGTGCTCTCTCTCTATCACGGTGCTGATGTCAGTACTCTCTATCTCGGTGCTGGCGTGGTGTCATTGCTCTCTATCTCGGTGCTAGCGTGGTGTCATTGCTCTCTATCACGGTGCTGGTGTGGTGTCAGTGCTCTCTTTCATAGTGCTGGGGTGTTCTCAGTGCTCTCTATCTCGGTGCTGGTGTCTGTGCTCTCTATCTCGGTGCTGGTGTCTGTGCTCTCTATCTCGGTGCTGGTGTCAGTGCTCTCTATCTCGGTGCTGGTGTCAGTGCTCTCTATCTCGGTGCTGGTGTCAGTGCTCTCTATCTCGGTGCTGGTGTCAGTGCTCTCTATCTCGGTGCTGGTGTGGTGTCAGTACTCTCTATCACAGTGCTGGTGTCAGTGCTCTCTATCATGGTTCTGGTGTGGTGTCAGTGCTCTCTATCACGGTGCTTGTGTCAGTGCTCTCTATCACTGTGCTGGTGTCAGTGCTCTCTATCTCGGTGCTGGTGTCAGTGCTCTCTATCGCGGTGCTGGTATCAGTGCTCTTTCTCCATCTTGGTGCTGGTGTGTTCTCATTGCTCTCTATCTCGGTGCTGGTCTGGTGTCAGTACTCTCCATCACGGTGCTGGTGTCAGTGCTCTCTCTATCACAGTGCTGATGTCAGTACTCTCTATAACGGTGCTGGTGTGGTGTCAGTGCTCTCTATCACAGTGCTGGTGTCAGTACTCTCTATCTTGGTGCTGGCGTGGTGTCAGTGCTCTCTATCACGGTGCTGTTGTCAGTGCTCTCTCTCTATCATGGTGCTGATGTCAGTACTCTCTATCTCGGTGCTGGTGTGGTGTCAGTGCTCTCTATCACAGTGCTGTTGTCAGTGCTCTCTCTCTATCATGGTGCTGATGTCAGTACTCTCTATCTCGGTGCTAGCGTGGTGTCATTGCTCTCTATCACGGTGCTGGTGTGGTGTCAGTGCTCTCTTTCATAGTGCTGGTGTGTTCTCAGTGCTCTCTATCACGGTGCTGGTGTCAGTGCTCTCTATCACGGTGCTGGTGTCAGTGCTCTCTATCACGGTGCTGGTGTCAGTGCTCTTTCTCCATCTTGGTGCTGGTGTGTTCTCATTGCTCTCTATCTCGGTCCTGTGTGGTGTCAGTGATCTCTATCTCGGTGCTGGTGTGGTGTCAGTGATCTCTATCTCGGTGCTGGTGTGGTGTCAGTGCTCTCTATCATGGTGCTGGTGTCAGTGCTCCCTATCAAGGTGCTGGTGTGGTGTCAGTGCTCTCTATCACAGTGCTGGTGTCAGCGCACTCTATCTCATTGCTGGTGTCAGTGCTCTCCATCATGGTTCTGGTGTGGTGTCAGTGCTCTCTATCACGGTGCTGGCATCAATGCTCTCTCTCTATCACAGTGCTGGTGTCAGTGCTCTCTCTCTATCACGGTGCTGGTGTGGTGTCAGTGCTCTCTATCTCGGTGCTGGTGTGGTCTTAGAGCTCTCTATTACAGTGATGGTGTCAGTGCTCTCTATCACAGTGCTGGTGTGGTGTCAGTGCTCTCTATCACGTTGCTGATGTCAGTGCTCCCTAACACGGTGCTGGTGTCAGTGCTCCCTAACACGGTGCTGGGGTCAGTGCTCCCTAACACGGTGCTGGGGTCAGTGCTCCCTAACACGGTGCTGGGGTCAGTGCTCCCTAACACGGTGCTGGGGTCAGTGCTCCCTAACACGGTGCTGGGGTCAGTGCTCCCTAACACGGTGCTGGGGTCAGTGCTCCCTAACACGGTGCTGGGGTCAGTGCTCCCTAACACGGTGCTGGGGTCAGTGCTCCCTAACACGGTGCTGGGGTCAGTGCTCTCTATCATGGTGCTGGTGTCAGTGCTCTCTATCACAGTGCTGGTGTGGTGTCAGTGCTCTCTATTACGTTGCTGGTGTCAGTGCTCCCTAACACGGTGCTGGTGTCAGTGCTCCCTAACACGGTGCTGGTGTCAGTGCTCCCTAACACGGTGCTGGTGTCAGTGCTCCCTAACACGGTGCTGGTGTCAGTGCTCCCTAACACGGTGCTGGTGTCAGTGCTCCCTAACACGGTGCTGGGGTCAGTGCTCCCTAACACGGTGCTGGGGTCAGTGCTCTCTATCACGGTGCTGGTATGAGTGCTCAGTCTCTATTGCGGTGCTGGTTTCAGACAGTGAGGCAAATAGCAGCGGAGAAGCCAATCAGCAGGCAGTGCCAGCAACATGGTTGAGGATCAGTACTGGACTAGCACCTCCAAACCACCACAGTGGAGCCCTGCATTGGTGGGGGTAAGGGCCGGGCAGAGGGAGGGGCTCAAGCACAGGTTGGCACACTGGGACACTGGCACAGGACTGCGCTGCCCTGAATGTGGCACTGATCATCTCCTGCACCCCCTTCCTAGCCTGCCCTGACCTTGCCTCTCCTCCATGGCCTTCATGCGCTCCTGAATTGTCAAAATTTCGCAGATAAAAAAAGAATGCTTGTCGTTGTCGATCCCAGATTCACTTCATATTTTTGTTATGTTAGTGTCCAGTGTCCATGTTGTGGGATTTTGTGTGCACAGCTAGTATTTCGTGCCTGAAAATGTGACCTGGAGATTTTTAAGGTTCGCCTGCCATTAAAGTCAATGGGGCCCGCAGCGAACTGCAGTTTTGGCCACGTTCGCAGTTCGAGTTTGCGAAACGTCCCGTCGGAAGTTCGTCCATCACTACTCACAAGCATATATCCTCATACCTGAAAAATCACCCTCCCCCATGGGCTAAACTACCACACAAAGTGTGGTCCTTCTGGACATCCACCTCCCCCAAAGCCAAAGGGATCACTCTTATGTATAACTCCTTGCAGAACAAGGACCAGTTTGCTAAAACATCAACATATAAAAGATGAGAAAGATCTACAAACCTCCTTTTCTGACTACCAATGGTCAGAAGCCATTCAATACAACCTGAAAACCTCTAAATGCATTGCATATTGGGAACTTTCACAAAAACTCCACCATAGATGGTACCCCACCCCAGTCCAAATGTATAAATTTGCAAATTTAGATGACGATCTCTGTTGGAGGGGCTGTTCCTCTATTGGATCCCTAATCCACATCCTCTGGCAGTGCCCACAAATGTACCCATTCTGGAAAGCGGATTTCACCTTTATCTCTGACATCATGGGGCACAGAACTGACCCCATCTTTAGCCATTCTTAGCCTAGGAATATACTCTTCTCCAAAAGAGTTCAGAACGCTAGTAATGCACACACTATTTGCGGCTAGACTGCTATTTATGCGCAAATGTAGAAGCTCCCTAATGCCAACAATCACAGATGTCAAATTTCAACTTTCTCTAATTAAAGAATTTAAATTTAGCTCTGCTCTACAACATAACACTGTTACGAAATGCATCACTGCATGGAAACCCTGGCTTCTTACTCAAACAACTATCAAATATATAAAATTACAGGGCTGCAGTTGAAAAAAATAAATAAATAAGATCTCCTTGATTGTTCACTTGCAAATGATAGACTATACCTTGGAGTCGATAACGTTCCTTTGAACACTATTGTACCACCATCCAATGTTTGTTCCTTCTTCCATAACTGACACACCAATTACACCATACCTAACGCAAATTAAACTTTGGGCATATTGTCTCCCCCCCCATGTGACACAGTTAGCTCCCAAATGGGGTGTCTAAGGGGGGTAGATGATACATTGCTTTAGGTACTTACCATCACATATTGTTCTTAGCCCAAACTAACCTGATACCGATACCATACATTGTAACCGCTATTGTCTTTTACTGTAATATGTTTACTTTATCTGTCAATGTGTCTTGTCTTGTTAATGAAAAACAAAATAAAAAGTGTATTTTTTCTAAAAAAAAGTGAGCTTGTAAGACCGCTGGACAAATATGGTGTGACAGAAAGTATTGAATCAACCGTTATTTTATTCTCTAGGGTGTCTGAAAAAAATATTTCTTGATCATACATCACGGGACACAGGAGCTACATTACATAGTGGGTTATATAGGCACCTCTGGTGATTGGACACTGGTTGACCCAATTAAAGAGAATTCCTCCCCTATATAACCCCTCCCATTTGGGAGGCACCTCAGTTTTTTCGCCAGTGTCTGGTCGATGGTCACGTAAAACTTAGCTCTATGCGGGTCCCGGCGAGGGCCGAAGGGCTACATCAAACCGGATCCATACCTCGGGCCGATATTTGACTCCCAAGATGGTATGGTACCCGGGCCTCGTCTGCCGAAGAAACGAGGTTCTGCCTGTAAGTCCTCTCCATTGGAAGACTGGGCTCTGGGACAACCAGACTTGGGGTACTGTTGACTCAGGGCACCCGTAAGTTTCTGGCAGAGCTTTTTACATGGCCCAGGTAGGAGGATCTTTTCGTAAGAACCCCAGATACGCCTGAAGGTTGGCTAACAATACCCGCCGTGATGGGTGAAGGCTGGAATTGGTCTGAGATCAGCAATTCCTGCGGCGGGGACAGGTAAGGGAAGTCATCCTATATATTTTTAATATATGAATGGATTTCTTCATTGTGAGTAGTTGTATGTCTTACCTGGTTTCCACCACTAGATGGAGTAAGAGCAGCCTGATGCATACTTACATGCCTTTCAATACAAACACGCTCAGTGAATGCCTGGTTCTCTAGCTACTCACGTCTCCCTTACAGTTCCTGCCACAAGTTAAGGTAAAAAGGGGTCCCATGCAGGTCCAGGGGTCCCACGTTGCTCCCTTTGGGTTCTCCTTCCCCCCCCCCCCCGGATCCCGCGGTCCTCGTGCACGCGCGCCGGGCGCGCTCCCGGCCTAATGGAGGAGGGGGGGTGTGGTTGCCAGCTGTGCACGTTTAGTGTGCTCAATGCTGTAGTGCAGGCGCCAAACGGCCGTTTTAAAAAGCCCAGAGCGTCAGGGGACTGTAACTGGACACACAGGAGCTGTGGGCTGTAAGCATCCGTGTGGGATTGGATCCAGGCAAACCTTAAGACACCTACTCAGCATCAGGTTGTGCAGTTAAGCAAATATTGATTTATTGTGAGACTTTAAGCACAACAAGTGATTGCATTTGTACTAGTACCTCTGCTTTGTAGCTTAGGACTATGTCTCCTCGTAAGAGGATTTCAGGGGTAGGTAATAAAAGCACTGGCAAGTCACCGCCTAGGTCCAGGGGTTCCAAAAGTGCCTGTGAATTACCATCCCCCTCTGCAAGACTGGAGCCAGCCTCTCATAACGAGTCAGTGCACCTGTCAGGTTTGCAGCCTCTCCTAATGTCACAGCCCCGGTTTATGTCACTGAGGACTCCCTTAGGGCTACATTGGAGGGTTTTGAAGGGAGGATAATGAATTTTATTTCTGCTTCCCTAAAAGATAGCAGGAAAAGGGGTAGATCCCCTCCCTCTGCTGAAATCCCTCTCTCAGATGATTCTTCTGAAAATGAGGAGGGATCCCTACCTTTGGATAAGGGATCATGAGCAGTCGGATAAGTCAGAGGTAGAGGAGATAGTCTCCTCCTCCCAGGCACTCAGAAAGCAGGTGCAGTATTATACTGAATTGGTGCGTACCACATTCAGAATGCCTGCTGCTGAAATCGCTACCTCCTCTGTCTCTTCCCTGGGAGTCAGGAAAGCCCCACAGACTGCTTGTTCCTTCCCAATTCATCCTTTAACGGATAAGTTGATGTATGAGGACTGGGGACATCCCGATAAACTGTTTACTCCTCCCAAGAGGTTTTCTATGCATTATCCTGTGGAGGAAAGTTTCACCAAGAAATGGGGGGTCCCATCTGTCGATGCGGCGGTTTTTTGTGTGAATAAAAACCTAGCTTGTCCTTTGGATAAAGCGCAGGTATTTTAGGATCCAGCTGACAAGGGGCTGGAAACCTTATTAAAAGCCTCCTTTTCCAGGGCCGGCGCTGTGGCGCAACCTACAGTCGCAGCCGTGGGGTTGTGTCAGTTCCTCACGGAAAAAGTTAAACAGATGTTTGAACTCCTTCCCAGTGAGGAAGTAGAGAAATATGCAGAATTGCCTCACATCTTGTGTTTCATAACTGATGCGATTTTGGATTCTGTTCAACAAGCATCACGTTTGTCCCTCATGTTGGTTCACATGCGAAGGACCCTATGGCTAAAGAATTGGGCTGCTGAGATGTCATGCAAAAAACATTTGACTGGGTTCCTGTTTAAAGGGGAACGTTTGCTTCTCGTAGAGAATGGGGAGAATTAGATAAATCCGTCCAAATATTTCGGGAGGTAAGTCTACTCTCCTTCCAGTCAAAAAGAGCAAACGTCCTTCATTCAGGCATACTCTTTCTCCCGAAGCATCAAGCTCTAAACAGTGGCGACGGCCTTCCCAGCCCTCCGCTGCTAGAAAGCCTCAGGGCCGAGCCCAGGGACAGAAAAAAGACTTGGGGGCGAAAGCTTGCCAAGCAGACCTCCAAGACCTCCTTGTGAAGGGACGCCCCCGCTCGGCCGAGTGGGGGAAGGCTCCTGCAATTTGCAGGCGCCTGGCGGGAGGAGATTCAGGACAAATGGGTGATCTCTTCAGTATCTCTGGGCTACAAGCTAGAGTTTCAGAAGATTCCACCTTCTTGTTTCTAAGGTCAAGGATCCCCAAGGATCCGATAAAGCAGAAATCGCTATTCCTGGCCTTAGATCAGTTACTATCCCAGGGTGTGATAGTAGAAGTGAGCCCGAAAGATCAGGGTTCAGGTTTACATTCAAATCTCTTCACCGTTCCGAAACCAAACGGAAGTGTCAGACCTATCTTGGATCTGAGAGACTTAAACTGGTTTTTACATATCCAGTCCTTCCGGATGCAGTCAATACGCACTGTGGTCTCCTCCCTGCAAGGAGGAGAATTCATGGCATCAATAGATATCAAAGATGCATATCTCCATGTGCCAATATTTCCTGCACACCAGAAGTTTCTGAAGTTCGCGGTAGAGCAGCGCCATTTTCAATTTGTGGCCCTGCCGTTCGGCCTAGCTACGGCCCCCCGAGTCTTCACGAAGATTCTAGACCCTCTCTTAACAAACCTAAGAGTTCAGGGCATAGCCGTCATGGCTTACCTAGACGACTTGCTTCTCGTAGAGAGAACTACAACGTGCCTGAGTCGCAGCGTCACCAGAACGCTAGAACATCTAGGGCGCCTAGGTTGGATTATAAACCTAGAAAAGTCGTCTTTGCAGCCGACCACCAGGTTGGATTACCTGGGTCTGATTATCAACACCGCTCAGGGCAGGGTGTTCCTTCCAGGGCCAAGGGCCTTGGCCATTGGAGATCTGGTGCGCCTGATTTTGGGCAGAAGATCTTCCTCCATTTGCTTATGTATGAGACTATTGGGAAAGATGGTCGCCTCATTCGAGGCCGTCCCATTCGCCCAGTTCCACTCAAGGCCCCTGCAAAGATGCATCCTTGCGATTTGGAACAGGAAGCCCCAATCCCTGGATCTTCCTATGCGTTTATCCCCTCGGGCACCCAAAAAACTTGTCTGGTGGTTACAAACCAGGAATTTGCTGAAAGGCAAAACTTTTCTTCCCCTCTCATGGAAGATTGTCACAACGGATGCCAGCCTGACAGGCTGGGGAGCCGTGTTGCAGGGAACATGCTCGCAGGAAAAATGGTCTGCGACCGAAAGTCTGCTGTCCATAAATATCTTGGAGATTCGGGCAGTTTACATGGCACTCAGAGAGTGGTCTCACAGACTGCGAGGTTTCCCAGTTCGGATTCAGTCCGACAATGCCACCGCAGTGGCTTATATCAATCACCAGGGCGGTACCAGAAGTCTGGTGGCCCAAAAGGAGGTGAATCGCATACTTGTCTGGGCAGAAGAGCATGTTCCGTGCCTCTCTGCAGTCTTCATCCCAGGAGTGGAGAATTGGCAGGCGGATTATCTCAGCCGCCAGCAGTTGTGCCCAGGAGAATGGGCTCTGCACCCCAATGTGTTTCGAGACATATGTTACAAGTGGGGCACTCCAGACGTGGATCTGTTTGCGTCCAGATTCAACAGGAAACTGGACAACTTTGTGTCAAGGACAAGAGATGCACTTGCTCAGGGGTCAGATGCTCTGACGGTTCCCTGGGATCAGTACAATCTGATCTATGCCTTCCCCCCGAGCCCGCTGCTATCGCAGTTCCTGGGAAGGGTCAAGAGGGAGGCGAAGTCGGTCCTTCTAGTGGCCTCGGCTTGGCCCAGGCGACCATGGTTCGCAGAAATCATGAATTTGGCAGTGGGCAGGCCATGGACCCTCCCTCTCCGGCCAGATCTGCTCTCACAGGGTCCAATTTACCATCCTGCTTACGCAGTCTGAATTTGACGGTCTGGCTGCTGAGACCCACATTTTGAGAGGCCGTGGTCTTTCGGGGCCAGTCCTTTCCACTCTGGTCAATGCCAGAAAGCCGGCCTCCAGGCGTATCTATTACAAGATCTGGAGGACATATGTTTCCTGGTGTGAACCCAGGAGATGGCATCCTAGAAGGTATGTCATTAGCAGAATCTTGGCCTTTCTCCAATCAGGCCTTGAAATGAATTTGGCCATAAGCACCATCAAGGTGCAGATTTCGACCCTATCGGCCTTTTTTCAAAGACCGCTTGCATCACATTCCCTACTACGGGCTTTTATCCAGGGGGCTATGCGGATAAAACCGCCAGTCAAACCTCCGGTATGCCCATGGGATCTGAATTTGGTTCTCTCGGCCTTAGAAGCCCAACCATTTGAACCTCTGCATCTGGCTTCTTTAGCTCTCTTGACAAAGAAGCTGGTTTTTCCTAGTAGCCATATCCACGGCTAGAAGGGTATCAGAATTGGCAGCTCTTTCCTGTAAAGAGTCCTTTTTAATTATCCATAAGGACCGAGTGGCTATGCGTCCCAACAGGTCCTTTCTACCTAAGGTGGTTTCAGGTTTGCACCTGAATCAGGATATAATCCTACCATCCTTTTTTCCAAATCCTCAGTCCTCAGAGGAAGAATCCTTACACACTTTAGATGTGGTTAGAGCAATCAGTCTTTATCTTCAAGCTACTGCTCAGATAAGAAAAACTGACTGTTTATTTATTCTGCCAGAAGGCCCTAGAAGGGGTCAGGCAGCGTCAAGGTCCACTCTCTCAAGGTGGATCAGACAGGTTATTTCTCAGGCCTATGACTTAAAGGGGCAGATTCCTCCTTTTCAGGTGAAAGCGCACTCTACTAGGGCTGTAAGTGCTTCTCGGGCAGTGCATCACCAGGCCTCCCTGGCTCAGATCTGTAAGGCTGCGACTTGGTCATCAGTCCACACATTCACCAGATTCTATCAGGTGGATGTCAGAGGGCAAGAGGATATCGCCTTCGGGCGCAGTGTACTGCAAGCTGCAGTTTAGGTCCTCAGGTCCTTGGCGGTCTAGATTTATGATCTGTGTCTCCCTCCCCTCAACCTGAGCATTGCTATGGGACATCCCACTATGTAATGAAGCTCCTGTGTCCCGTGATGTATGATCAAGAAAATGGGATTTTTATATACAGCTTACCTGTAAAATCCTTTTCTTGAGAGTACATCACGGGACACAGGGCTCCCGCCCCTCTTGGGTTTTACGTGGTTTCTTATTGCTTTGCTACAAAACTGAGGTGCCTCCCAAATGGGAGGGGTTATATAGGGGAGGAATTCTCTTTAATTGGGTCAACCAGTGTCCAATCACCAGAGGTGCCTATATAACCCACTATGTAATGAAGCTCTTGTGTCCCGTGATGTACTCTCAAGAAAAGGATTTTACAGGTAAGCTGTATATAAAAATCCCATTATAATGTTTGGGGGTTCTAAGTAATTTTCTAGCAAAAAAAAAATATTTTAACTTGTAAACACTGAGTCTGAAAAATAGGCCCGGTCCTTAAGTGGTTAAATGCCTCATGCAGTAATACCACATGGGTAATACCTGGACCTCGACTTATTTAACTAATGCATTTGTTTATTTATGTATTTCCTTTAGTGAATTGACTTAGCGCTGTTTTATTCGTTATTTACCTCGTGTTTCTGGCTTGTGAGGTATGTAACCCATGATAGGCTTGTGCAATTCGTTTTGTAACGAATCGAAATTCGGCTGAATTTTGTATCTTTCAGACATTCGGATGCAACCGAATGTCTGAATAAAGAAATAACGAATAACAACGAATACGAAAGAAATATAACGAATGAATTCAAATGATTTCGACATGATTCTGTAATACTTTAAAGATCTAATGAAACAAAAGGTCAGCTCAATGTAAATCTTATAGTCCAATCAGCTAATTAATTTTGTGCCAGAGGTTGGATTACTGGCAAAGTGCATTCCTGAGAACTGAGTGAGAAGGGTGTTGTATTGTATTTGAGCCGAGGAGAAGAGTCGTTGTCATTGTGTGTGTTAAAAGATTCAATAAACAAACGACTTTCCAAACTAGAGCGGCTGAATTGGGAGTAGTACAGTAAGAACTCATCCGCCAATCCAGCCACATGGTCAGCACTTGAATAAGCATCTAAATTATCCCACTTTCCCACTCTCCGCACTACTCCCTGCTCCACCCCCTGACTGTATAGGAGCCAGAACTACAGAGGAACCACGGGGTATTAATGGAAGCTGACAATACTGACTGTCAGTGAGCATTAAGAACATACCTGAGAAAATATTGGGCGGTATACATCCACCATAAAATTGATTTGCGGCAGAATCACCGAAACCAGATGGCTTGCACCTGAGGGTACTTGAAGTAATTTGCAGACCATTGTTCCTAATTTTTACTGACAGTCTACTGCCTGGAATGGTACCAGCTGAATGGAGAATTACAGACCACTTAGCCTTACATCAATAGTATGTAAACTCTTGGAAGGGATGATAAGGGAATATATACAAGTAATGAGAATGGTATCATTAGCAGTAATCAGCATGGATTCATGAAGAATTGTTCTTGCCAAACCAATCTACTAACCTTCTATGAGGAGGTGAGTTGCCATCTAGATAAAGGAAGGCCTGTAGACGTGGTGTATCTGGATTTTTCAAAAGCATTTAACACAGTTCCCCATAAACGTTTGCTGTAAAAAATAATGTCAGTTGGCATGGACCATAGGGTGAGTACATTGAATACTGGCTACAAGGGTTCAGAGGGTGGTGATAAATGGGGAGTACTCGGAATGGTCAGGGGTGGGTAGTGGGGCCCCCCAGGGTTCTGTGCTGGGACCAATCCTATTTAATTTGCATGCATTAAAAAGGGGATCAACTCCAGAGATAAAACGATAATTCTCCCGCTCTACAAGACTCTGGTCCAGCCGCACCTGGAGTATGCTGTCCAGTTCTGGGCACCAGTCCTCAGGATGGATGTACTGGAAATGGAGCGACTACAAAGAAGGACAGCACAGCTAATAAAGGGTCTGGAGGATGTTAGTTATGAGGCAAGGTTGTGAGCACTGAACTTATTCTCTCTGGAAAAGAGACGCTTGAGAGGGGATATGATTTCAATATACAAATAACGTACTGGTGACCCCACAATATACAAATAACGTACTGGTGATCCCACAATAGGGAGAAAACTTTTTTGTGGAAGGGATTTTAACAAGACTCGTGGCCACTCATTAAAATTAGAAGAAAAGAGGGGGTGCTTTAGAACGGTGGCTGGGGGAGTGAGGTGGAGGTCAGCTACAGTCATCTATCATCCATGCTTGCTCTCACCTTCTAGTACATGGCTGGACACTCTTAAAGGGGAATACCCTGCCCACTCTGCGCCCTGCTGGACTGTATCTGCTGTCCCCCAAGACCTCTGGCAGCACCTGGACACTGGAGAAACTCTAGAGCTAAACTTTCAGTCAGCCTGGCCGTTTATTGATTATCCTGTGGCTGGGAAAATTTTTAAAGGGGTCCACCTCCCTGCATACGTACAATCCTACGTGCCTTCAGTGTGTCTTCCTACTCCCTCATGTCCTCCAAAGGCAAGTCTGCAGCTAAGAAGGCACCACCGCAGCCTGCACAGTGTCCTGGGGACTTTTTGAATCAATTTAAGGCACTGATGGCAGACATGGAGCAGGCGGCACCGCAAGCGGCTGCTCCACCCGTGCCGCCAACCCCTCAAACCAATGATACCACTGTCATCCTTGCGGCAATTGAGCAAAGCAGAACATCATTGCTGGTCCACATAGACCACCTGGCGGAGGAATGCAATCTCATAAGAGCGGACTTAGACAAATTTAGGGGCAGGCTTTATGAAACCGAATCACGAATCTCGGCAACGGAGGACACCACTAACGATGCAGCCATACATGCTCTACAGGGCACTGTTCAAAATCTGGTGGCTAAAGCAGATGACGCAGAAAATCGCCTTCGGAGGAACAATGTTAGGGTCCTGGGCCTTCCAGAAGGGGCGGAGGGGGACCACCCGGCTGAGTTTGCGGAGGCATTTTTTAAGGCACCGCTCCACTTGACCGAGGTCTCCCCAACCTATGTGGTAGAAAGGTCTCACAGGGTCCCTACTAGCCGGGGTCCTCCTGGGGCCCCGCCCAGGCCTTTCCTAGTGCGATTTCTCAATTATAGGGACAGGGACCGTATACTGCGCGAGGCCCATAAACATCAGACTCTGCCCTTTGAGAACACGGCGGTGCATCTTTATCCTGACTTCTCGGCTGACTTGCAGAGACAACGCAAGACCTTTACGGACATCAGAAGAAGGCTCCATGAACGAGATTTGAAATACTCCATGCTCTACCCTAGTCGGCTACGAGTGCAGCACGGGGGCTCGGTGAAGTTCTTTGATTCCCCTGCTGAAGCAGACGCCTGGTTCCAGTCGCTGTGATAGGCGAGGCCTGGCGTATCTAGTTCTCTCCATGGTGGGTTTGGACTCTCTCCTCCTTTTTTGTCTTCTTCTCTGGCCTCCTCAAAGAGTTTGGCTGGTCTGTTCTCCGGGGGTTGGGCTACCTACTGTGTCAATATTGAGATTACCTGCTGTTAAGGGTTGCTCCCTCAGACTCTGGGTGGGGGGAGAGGTTTATAAAGTGTTACCCCTTCCTCTTATGCACATTTCAGTATATGTATGGTTCTTTGCTGGACACTTTAGATCCTGACTCCTGAGAACTGAGGGGGGGCACACAAGGTCCGGATACTATGGCAAGTACGGGAAGGGTCCCAAAGCGGAGTCGGGAGCTCCGGGAACTCAGGCACCATGTTTAGGACAGTTGACTTTTTGACACATTTTTGTTTTGGGGTGTGTCAAATTTTTCTTTTTGTGTCTCCTGGTCTTTAGTCACCCTTTAAACGGTCATGCCCTCAAGGACTGTTTTAGGACACAGTTCGGGGAAAAGCTGCGTGTACCTGTTTTTTTGGTTTGCTACACAGCAGCAGGGTGTTTATGGGGGTCAAGGGGTAGGGTGTTTAGTATGTGCAGCCCTTCAAGTCAGCCTTTCTACTTTTCATATGCTTAGTCACATGTATGCCTCGCATGGTCAGCTGTATTTCACTCTGGTATTGTATGTATATTGTTTCATATCTGACAGGTTTACTGGGGGATGATGGTGGGACAAATGTTTAATGTGGTCTCCTGGAATGTCCGAGGACTGAATGACAAATTCCGTAGAGCTTTAATGTTTCAATTTTTAAAACCGATTAGTCCCCATGTAGTGTTCCTGCAGGAGACGCATCTGGATGGGAGCAGGGTACTGGCCTTATGCAGAGCCTGGATACAGCGGGCAATCCACGCAACATACTCCACCTACTCCAGGGGGGTGTCCATTCTAATCAGTAAGGCGGTTCCTTGCACCATCCATCGTGTGATCTCGGACCCAGGAGGAAGGTTTTTGATTGTAGTTGCTGATATCAGTACTTGCAAAATGGTCTTGGTAAATGTTTATATTCCGCCTCCCTTCCGGATCCAGATCCTGTATGACCTCTTGGGTAAATTGGCGCCCTACATGCATCTCCCACTCCTTATAGCTGGGGATTTTAATGCCTTACTCTCTACCGCTCTGGACTCCTCCAATGCATCCAGAGTGGCATCGGCTGACCTTTCTGCCCGGGCAGCCACGGCTGCCCTGACAGAATTGTGGCGGTGGAAAAACCCTACTACCAGAGGTTACTCATATCTTTCCAAAACGCACAGATCCTCCTCGAGAATCGACTTAGCGTTCGCAAATGCGTCAATGCTGCAGTTGGTGGGAGGAGCTAAATATCTCGCAGGTGGTCTATCTGATCACACGCCACTGTCGATACATATTAGTCACACCTCGGTTTCTAGGGGGGGGGGAGATTGAACCCTGGCTGGTTGGAGGTGGAGGAGGTGTCCACTCAGGTTGCGCCACATTTTAGTAATTATTGGGAAGATAATGCAGGGTCTGCTGACCCAACAACGGTTTGGGATGCGTTTAAGGCTTGCATGCGCGGCCATTATATTTCAGCCATTAAGCAGGCCCGAAGGTCGTATAATAAGAAAGAACAGGAATTACAGGATAGAGAGAGGGTGTGTGCTCTGGCACATTCAGATAATCAATCCAATGTCACATATAGTGTACTCCTGGAGGCGAGGCGCGTGTTGGCACTCCATTATACTGAATTAGCCCACACATCTAGGACGAAGCTAGCTGAATCCCTTTTTGAGCAAGGGGATAAAAATGGTAAGTTGCTTGCTATGTTAGTAGCAGAACAGAGAGTACAGACAAATATACCTTGCATTAAAAATGATCAGGGGGATATACTTACAAATCCAACAGATATCTTGGACACCTTTGTGGACTACTACAGGGCCTTGTATGCGCCTATTCCCGCCTACAGTCCCCTGGAATAAGATGGGTTGCTGGCGTCTCTGGGTGTCCCAGTGCTGTCTGTGGCGGACAGGGACATTTTGGACGCTGATATAACAGACAGGGAAATTGAGAGGGCCATTAGGTCCTTCCCTCCCCATAAATCCCCTGGTCCTGATGGTTTCTGTGTCGAATGGTATCGGTCACATTTGGAGGACTTGGTGCCTAGGCTAAAATATCTCTTTCGTTACTGTCTTGAACACAAGTGTCTTCCTGACTCCTGGTTAGAGGCACAGGTTATTCTGCTGCCAAAGCCAGGCAAGGATCCCCTGTCATGTTCATCGTACAGGCCAATAGCGCTGCTGAATCAAGATTTAAAAATCTTAACGAAAGTTTTGGCTACTAGACTTTCACAAGTCATTACCACCTTGGTGGACATAGATCAGATGGGTTTTATCCCCCAAAAATCTACGGACACCAACCTGCGCAGACTGTTTGCTCATTTACAGATTGAACATGACAGGACAGGCACGAGAGTAGTGGTATCCCTCGACATGGCTAAGGCCTTTGACTCAGTGGACTGGCAGTATATGCTGGCAGTGCTGAGGCACATGGGCTTTGGAGAGGTTTTCGTGACCTGGATATCTCTACTCTATAGCAATCCCCGGGCGGTTATTAAAATAGGTACCTCAATCTCCTCTCAGTTTAAAGTGGGCAGGGGCACGCGTCAAGGGTGCCCTCTGTTCCCATCCTTATTTGCGCTAGCAATAGAGCCCCTGGCAATAGCTTTGCGGAGGTCCCCTGAGGTTGGAGCATTGGAGGTAGGGTTCATTAAGGAATGCATAGCGCTATATGCAGATGATATGCTTCTCTTTCTGCAGGACGCAGGGTCATCCTTGGAGGCAGTGTTTGAGGTGCTGGACAAATTTGCCACATACTCAGGGCTACGAGTTAACTGAGAGAAGTCCAACGTGATGGCTATTGATGGGGAGGCCCGTGCTCTGGCGACCGTCAAGGTTCCCATTGCACGGGTGCAGGAGTTCAAGTATTTGGGTGTGCGGGTATCACCAAGGGTAGGTGACTATATGTCTCTAAATCTTCTTCCATTACTGGCCAAGGTTAAGGTGCAACTAGATGCATGGAAACACTTGCCGCTGTCCCTGATTGGTAGAGTGAATCTGCTTAAAATGAAAGTCCTGCCGGTGTTCCTATACTTTCTGCGAAACTCACCAATTTGGATTCCTTGTTCTTTTTTTATAAGGGTGAATAGTTTATTTAGTTCATTTTTATGGGCCGCCACACATCCCAGGATAAGTCTCCGTGTTTTTCAGGAACCCTGGGGTCAAGGTGGCTTGGCATTACCAGATCTTTTTAAGTATTTCATAGCTGGACAGATGGTAGTGGCCCGGCGTTGGTTAACAAGGGATGACGGGGACTCGGCTACGGTATTAGAGGCAGCCCTTCTGGGCTCATATGAGAGTTTATCCTACTTTGTATACAGGGATACAAGGGCTTCCCCTTCTCTGACGGCCTCAATGTGAGCAACGGTGAGAGCGTGGGACAGGGCACAGGTTTTGATGAAGAACAGGGTGGGGTGTTGGTCGCCGGACACTCCTCTCTGGTTCAATCCCCGTTTGTTGCATTTTGGTGCGATTCCTGACCCAGTGATCTGGGCCAGGGTTGGCATCAAACAGCTGGGGCACGTAGTGGGGGGGGCGAGGCTATATACGTTTGACCAACTAAAAGCTAAATACAATCTACCTAATTGGTATTTGTTTCGCTACCTCCAGCTGAGGCATGCCTTCCTCACTCAGTTCGATTCCGACGCTGTGGAGCTTGGTGTGACTCCCCTGGAGAGGGTGCTGCGGACGGAGGACTTGCTGAAGCCTCTGTCCGCGGTCTAAAGAGAGTTGTTCGTTGAAAGGCCAAATATGATCCAGAAATGTAGAGACACATGGAGTGCTTTAGTGACAGTTTTTGGAGGGGAAGATTTGGAGGGGAAGATTGGGAAGATGACATGTGGGATTACCCGTTTCAGACCCTGGTATCAGCAAGATATAGACTTATTCAATTTAAAATTCTATACAGGGTGTACTATACTCCTGCACGGCTAGCTGGAATGTATGGTACGGGTTCAGCGGGGTGCTGGCGTTGTACGGCGGACCGTGCTGGCTTTGATCATATATTTTGGCAGTGCCAGCAGATTAAGGACAAAAAAAGAAACTATTAGATAAGCACTTGAACGACCGAAACATACAGGTATATACAATGTAATAATGACATATAATCACACACATAGGTTGGACTTGTGTCTTTTTTCAACCTCACCTACTATGTAACTATATGTAACTATGAACCCCTGAAGGCTTCTCGCAGAACCCCGGATGAGAAACACTGGTCTGTATAATTCCATCCCATTAAAATTGTTCTCAATATCTTATCCAGATCAGTTATCGAGCCACCGACCCTCGCCTGAGTGATGGCAAAATGTATCCAACTTTATTCCGTATGACCCCAGATGATCGGGTCCATTATACAGCCCTTATAAAACTGTTGCAGCATTTTGGGTGGAACTGGGTTGGAATATTAACAGCATGGGATGGCAGCGGTGATGAGGAGGCCCAAGAGCTGAGCAAGATGATGAGCCAACACGGGATCTGTACAGAATATATCCTTAAAATCCAAGACGTTTTTAAAAAAGATAATTTTCAGAATATCATCATCAATTATATTCTTGGTAATTCAACAGCTAAAGTTGCCATAGTGTGTGGAACTGCCACAATGCACTTTTTTACTCCTTATATGCACTCGATTTTAAATCAGATCACATTGATTTTCCCACCTTCATGGAATAAACTATATACTGCGAATATAAATGACTCTATAGCGATCAACTGCAGCTTCGTATTTGTTTGGCCACAACAAATGCCCATAAATGTCAATATTTATCCCCGTGGATTCAACGTCTCCCACTGCTTACATGACCCGATAATGGAAGATATTTGGCTTTATTTTCTTCATTGTCTTTCCCCAAACAAAAAGAAAAATGATCTTTTTTCTTTAGGGTATTCTTTTTTGCCAGAATTTTGTACCGGTTTAATAGAGTCGTCCTCCATATTTGCTGAAGATACACCAATACCTTCCTTTGCATACACGGCTGTATATGTTCTGGCCAAAGCTCTACATGACATGTACTACATGAAAAAAATATCTCAACACAATGGATTCCAGAACAGAGTAAGTTGGATAATAAGTGTTTGTATTACTCTGACCCTGTCCTATATTATATAATAATTATCAGAATGATTGGCCATCTCTCTCCTCTCTCTCACTGTCTGGGCAATCAGGAAAATTGCAAATGTGATGGGATATTTTTGGTCTTTTATATATATACATACACACACACACATATATATATTTTTTATTTTTTATTTTTTACTATTTGCTTTGTATACACCCTGTTAGGAGACACATCAAAGAAGAACTGCAGTCTGCACACATAATAAAAACATCTTTGCCATTCTGAAGCTTCCCTCCAACCACTTTGCATATTATTTTATATATACTGTGATTCTGTGTAGCATAGCAAATATGCTGCAGAAATCTCCCTCCACTGAGTCTGGCTGCATCCATTTTAACTGTGGGCAGCTGAAGCTGCTGCCTGTTCACTTCCTGGATTTACACAGACACACAGAGGCACACCTCAAGCTCTGCAGCTTTCATTGGACTTCTTATGACTCATCCCCCCTTCCTGGCAAACTCTCACGAAAGTGATGCCGCGTACACACGACCATTTCTGAAACGCTGAAACAGTCTTGCCTACACACGATGACACCAAAGTCCTAACGTCTAGAATGCGATGACGTACATCACGTATTACGGGACTAGAAAAAGGAAATTCAATAGCCAGTGGCCAATAGCTGCTGTCTCGTACTTGCTTCAGAGCATGCGTAGTTTTTGCTCTATCAGTTTTCTTTAAAAAATCTGACAATGTGATTGTCTGGATTAGGGATGAGCTTGGTGTTCGAGTTGAACGCATGTTCGACTTGAACACCGGCTGTTCGACTGTTCGGCGAAGCCAGAACTCTGTGGGCCGTTAGCGCCAAATTCGCGTGGCACTCACGGCCAACAATGCACTGCGCCATCGCAGTGCATTGCTGGCTCATAATTGGCCATGCATGCACTGTGACCCCGCATGCTTGGCCAATCACAGCGCCGGCAGCGTGGAGAGCCATGATTGGCCACAGGCAGAATGCCTGTGGCCAATTATAGCTCAGGCTGTGTTGTACACGCCCCACACTATATAAGGCCGCCAGCATGGCGGCCTTGTGTAGTGTTCCGGCATCTGCAGGAGTTAGTGGATGTTGTCTGTGTGCCTTCACCACACAATACATCTGTATCTACCCTTCATTGCTGTTCTGAGTATTCTCTAATTGAGCCATCTGCCATCTGCAGGAGTTAGTGGGTGACTGGGTGTTGTCTGTGTGCCAGCCCCGCAGAATACACCTGTATCTACCCTTCATTGCTGTTCTCTAATTGAGCCATCTGCAGGAGTTAGTTGGTGTTGTGTGCCTCCAGAGCAGTATACACCTGTAGCTACCTATATTGCTCTTCTCTAATTGAGCCATCTGCAGGAGTTAGTGGTTGTTGTGTGCCTCCAGCACAGCACAATATACACCTGTATCTACCCTTTATTACTGGTGTTCTATAATAAAGGCATCTTCGGGAGTTAGTGGGTGTTTTGTGCCTCCAGCACAATATACTCTACCCAATTGCTGGTTTTACCATCTCCCTGCAGGCCATTACCATGTCTGGAAGGCCAACAAGGAGAGGCAGACAGGCCAATAAAAGAGGGCAAGCATGCTCTGTGTCTAGAGACAACAGTGTTGGTCGTGGACGCTGTGCATCGTCATCAGCATGTGGCCATGGGACACGCTTGTCCTTATTTTCGGCAGCTGGACGTGTTGAGCCTCATCATGCCGAAGACTTGGTAGAGTGGATAACCAAGCCCTCTTCATCCTCCTCATCCTCTCTCACCCAGGCTCAGGGTACTAGCAAAGCAGCTGCCAACGCATCCTCTTCCCTCGTCTCAATGTCATCATCAGTGACTCCTTCCCTAGACCCACCACGTCCTCCTGAGGAGTCTCCTGAACTCTTTGAGCACAGTGTTGGGTACATGCTAAGTGTCACATGATCTGTCATTACATATACACACACCTTTGTGAAAGGCCCCAGAGGCTGCAACACCTAAGCAAGAGGCACCA
Source organism: Lithobates pipiens (assembly GCF_037356315.1). Taxonomy (NCBI): domain Eukaryota; kingdom Metazoa; phylum Chordata; class Amphibia; order Anura; family Ranidae; genus Lithobates; species Lithobates pipiens. Next base: position 285,366 of record NW_027507785.1, on the reverse strand, counting down.
CTAATCAAACACCGCCATGAAGACCAAGGAGCTCTCCAAACAAGTAAGGGACAATGTTGTTGAGAAGTCAGGGTTAGATCATAAAAAAATATCCAAATCTTTGATGATCCCCTAGGAGCATCATCAAATCTATCATAACCAAATGGAAAAAACATGGCACAACAGCAAACCTGCCAAGAGACGGGCGCACACCAAAACTCACGGAGCAGACAAGGAGGGCATTAATCAGAGAGGAGCACAGAGACCTAAGGTAACCCTGGAGGAGCTGCGGAGTTCCACAGCAGAGACTGGAGTATCTGTACATAGGACGACAATAAGCCGCCAGCTCTATAGAGTTGGGCTTTATGACAGAGTGGCCAGAAGAAAGACATTACTTTCAGCAAAAAAAAAACAAAATGGCATGTTTTGAGTTTGCGAAAAGGCATGTGGGAGACTCCCAAAATATATGGAGGAAGGAGCTCTGGTCTGATGTATGGAGGAAGGTGCTCTGGTCTGATGAGATTAAATTGATCTTTTTTGGCCATCAAAGAAACACTATGTCTGGCGCAAACCCAACACATCACATCACATCACCCAAAGAACACCATCCCCACAGTGAAGCATGGTGGTGGCAGCATCATGCTGTGGGGATGTATTTCCTCAGTCAGGACTGGGAAACTGGTCAGAGTTGAGGGAAAGATGGATGGTGCTAAATACAGGGATATTCTTGAGCAAAACCTGTAGCACTCGGTGTGTGATTTGAGGCTAGGACGGAGGTTCACCTTCCAGTAGGACAATGACCCCAAACACTGCTAAAGCAACACTTGAGTGGTTTAAGGGGAAACATGGAAATGTGTTGGAATGGCCTAGTCAAAGCCCAGACCTCAATCCAATAGAAAATCTGTGGTCAGACTTAAAGATTACTGCTCACAAGCGCAAACATCCAACTTGAAGGAGCTGGAGCAGTTTTACCAGGAGGAATGGGCAAAAATCTCAGTGGTAAGATGTGGCAAGACTTATAGAGACTTATCCAAAGAGACTCGGAGCTGTGATAGCTGCAAAATGTGGCTCTACAAAGTATTGACTTTAGGGGGGGTGAATAGTTTTGCACATAGATTTTTTTCTGTTATTTTGTCCTATTGTTGTTTGCTTCACAATAAAAAAAAAAAAATTCTTCAAAGTTGTGGGCGTGTTCTGTAAATTAAATGATGCAAATCCTCAAACAATCCATGTTAATTCCAGGATGTGGGGCAACAAAACACGGAAAATGGCAAGAGGGTGAATACTTTTGCAAGACACTTTAGGCTTCCTAAAATTCGATCTATGGTGGAGATAAAGGGTTTATCGACTGTCCCAGACACCCCCTCCCCCCCCCTCGTGAGCTAAACTGTCTGGGCTGGCAACAACCCTATCCTCTTTAACCACTTGAGCCCTGGAAGGATTTGCCCCCTAATGACCAGGCCATTTTTTGCGTTTCGGCACTGCGTAATTTTAACTGACAATTGTGCGGCCGTGTGACGTTGTACCCAAACAAAATTGACGTCCTTTTTTTCCCACAAATAGAGCTTTCTTTTGGTGGTATTTGATCACCTCTGCAGTTTTTATTTCTTGGGGAATAAATAAAAAAAGTGTGACAATTTTGAAAAGCAATATTCTTCCTCAGTTTAGGCTGATATGTGTATTTCTACATATTTTTGGTAAAAAAAAATTGCTATAAGCGTATATTGATTGGTTTGCGCAAAAGTTATAGCGTCTACAAAATAGGGAATATATATATGGCATTTTTATTATTATACATATATTTTTTTTTTAACAGAAATGGAGGCAACCTGCGATTTTTAGTGGGACTGTGACATTGCGGTGGACAGAAGGGACACGTTTGATACATTTTTGGAACCATTGACATTTATACAGTGATCAGAGCTATAAAAATGCACTGATTACTGTATAAATATCATTGGGAAAGGGTTGACACTAGACGGCAATCAAGGGGTTAAATGTGTTTCCTGGGAGGTGTTTCTAACTGTAGGAGGATGTGACTGACTAGAGGAGGAGGAGCCAGATCGCTGTTCCTAGCTAGGGAGATGATCCGTCTCTCCTCTCCTGACAGAATGGGGAAGTGTGCGTTTACACGCACACATCCCCCCATTCTGGCTCTCATGGCCCACGATCGCGCATTGGCTGGTGGACATCGCACTTACCGGCCACGTGCATCGTGGGTGCCCCAGCCGCTATAGCTGTTTAAAGGGAAGACGCGCAGCTACAGCGATTTGCGGGAGAGAGCCGACCTGTCGCTGTATAATGACAGGCGGCTGGTCGGCTAGCGGTTAAGTCATTTAGTTCAATGGCGCAAATTGGTGTACATCATAGAGAACCATAGTACGGAAATCAGTAAAGAAGATAACCATTCTGATGCTCGGTTTGAACTTTGACAAGTCGTCTTCACCATTTCTAGATGCCTAAATCCATGTGATTGGCTGATTAGCAATTTGTGTTACCATGCCATTGAACAGCTGTACCTAATGAAGTGGCCAGTGAGTGTTGTATGTATGTATGCATGTATGTATGTATGTACGCACACACACACACACACACACATATATATATATATATCAAAGGGTTAGTAAAAATATATAAACGCAGTGCAAATGCTGAGAATAAAATTACTAAAACAGCACTAAAAAAATTAAAAAATCAGAGATTAGTCCAATCATGAAAATCCTCAATAATGTCCCATCCACCTTAAAATCGAATTTGGATGCATAGTGAAGTGATATACAGTTCATATGAAGAGTTGGTAAAGACTGGAAAACACAGGGTTAATAACGAAGGGTGCGCCTGTCACCAGATATACAATTCACCACGTGTTTTGCACACTCCCCCTGGGGGGGGGAGGAAACTCACCAGAAAAAACTGGGTAAGGAGACACTCAATCAAAGCTTGCAGACCATTAACTGTGTCTTATTTCCACATCCTCATCATACATCACCAGGTGTGCAGGGAAAAGACTTTCCTCATCAAGTAGATATCCAATATACATGAAAGAAATCTTCCTATTTCCTCCTCGCCATATTTTACAAGGAATGCGGGGGTTAACATATAAGGCAAAACAGATTTGCATATAGAGTAAGCCCTTGTACACACGGTCGGACATTCTGATGGACAATGTCCGATCGGACCGTGTTGTCGGATAATCGGAGCGTGTGTGGGCTCCATCAGACTGTTTCCGTCGGAATATCCGGCAGACCAAGTTTTCCAGCTGGGCTATAAATTTTTCCGACAACATGATCCGATCGGACTTTGTCGGATCGTGTGTAGAGAATTCCGATCGGACAAAGTGCCACGCATGCTCAGATCAAATTCCTAGACCAAAGCTATTGGCTACTAGCCTGAACGTAGTCCCGTCGTGACGAAAGTACGTCATCACGTTCTGAACGATCGGATTGTCCGACAACTTTGTCCGACCGTGTGTATGCAACAGTTTTGGACAAAATCCGTCAGACAAAATCCAACGGATTTGGTTGTCAGAATGTCCGACCGTGTGTACAAGGGCTAATATACCTTTTATTCAAACAAAGTTCCCCCGTACAAATAAAATCACCCCTTAGGTAAAAGCCACGTACATCACATAAAAGGTAATCAGCATCAATGAATGAACACATGCAGGGGGCGCTCTCGCTATACTCAGCTGTTTCCAGAAGCACTTTGGTCCTGCAGGAAGTATCTCTCACCGCTGGTTGGATCTCGGAGGGCTGTAGAGCGCAGGGCGTCATTTCGCTGTAGTATCGTGTAAGCAACACTCTGACCGGTTTCGTCGCATGGACTTCAACTGAGAGCTCAGCTACACAATTCATAGACAAATATATATATATATATATATCGCCTCCACTCCCGCTGTCAACCAATCAGAGAAACCTAGCGACAGATGACACCATCCATCCCTGCATCTCCCATTGGCCAGAAGCTACATGGATAGTGGGACATTTTTAAATGATATCCAGCACACATCTCCAACTAAGATGCATTAATCTACTAATCAGGCAGACCTCATCACCGCACCCGGAGCGCGTATATACTCAAAAACCTATTGGGACATATGACACAAAACGAGCACCTTGTATTTATACAGCACGGCCGACTCAGGACCATACAGAGCATAGAAGCTCCCTAGCAACCGATGACACCTAAAAGGTGCCTGTGCCTGATTGGTCCGGTGGCGGCAAGGCTACAGAAATAATGGAAGCGTCACAATAGAAAAACTATTCAGCAATAGTACAAAGTAATAGAAGAATTTCTTTCATTATGAATACAATGGCTCAGCAAACAGTATATACTGTATCCTGCCACCCATAATGTATACTTATATTAAACAGAAAAGGGTGAAGATGTCGCCTATTATTCATTAAACAAGGGGCTAAAGTGAGATGTAAAAAAAAAAGGTGAAATTGGCACAAATACGCCATCTAATTATATCTGTAATATGTAGACCGTAATCGGTCCAACAGATACACCTTCCATCATGTCATTAAATGTCTTCAACTCAATTTTCCAAACACTTAAAAAATATAATATAAAAAAATATAAAACGAAATTCTTCTATAAACAATGAATTCATATAATCAGATAATACATACATCACTGAGTCGATCAATACATGAATACCTAAATACCCCAAAGATATCACAGAACAAGAGAAGGTAACTAAGCATCACCATGCTGTTGAGGAGAGAACAGGCTAAAAATAAAAATAAAAATCAGCATAAAAATAAAAATAAATATGTATAAATAAATGAATAAATAAATAAAAATAAAAATTAAACTAAAAGTCCACTAGTTCTGGATTTCTGGATGCCCAACAAATCTAAGCCCTTGTACACACGGTCGGACATTCTGAAAACCAAATCCGTTGGATTTTGTCCGAAAATGTCTAACGGATTTTGTCCGAAACTGTTGCATAGGGATGGCCGAACAGTTCGCCCGGTGGTCGTTTTGCGGCGAATTTCAGCTGTTCGCGGTCCGCCAGTTCGTCGGACTATTGGCGTCGTTCGCCCGGGGGACTTCCGTGTTTTTACTGTGTAAAGGAACTTTGACCTGATGACACATCCATCATGGGGTACAGGACAGCCAATTGAGACATGACAGCACATGGACCCTTGGACATTCCCGCTAACTTATAAATACACCCGATCCGGCGGCCATTTTACATTCTTTCTTCTGTCACTATAGGGAAAGGTTGCTGTTTGGAGCAGGGACAGATAAAACGCTAGCTATTTGGTACACAAAAGTTCTTTTCAGGACTGGTATAGGTATTAGGTGTATATAGGTTTGCTGTGCTACTGATTGTTGCAGCAGCCTGAGTGTCTTTTGTCAGTTTAGAGAAAGGGACAGAGCGCTGTGTGCTGCTATTTTAGGGACAGCCAGATTAGTCATCATCATCATCATTAGCTGTTACTATCAGGTCCACAAAAGTGCTATTCGAGTAACCAGTTATCGTTCCAGTCTCCTCTGTTTTTCCAGTTTGTATAGGGACAGGAAGGAAGCAGTGTGTCAGGCAGTGAGGGTCAGTTTAAACAGTAGCTGTTACTATTAGTTCCACAAAGGTTCTTTTCAGGACTGGTATCAGTGGTATGGTAATAGGCTTGTACACGTATAATATTCTTTCTTCCAAATATAGAAAGAATATTATACTTGACTGCTGCCCTTCTGCTGCAGTCTGCTAATCATTCACAACTCACTTGTTCCACAAAGCTCTTTATCAGGACTGGTAACTTGGTCTGTGTAGGGTGCTATAGTACATAGGGTTGAGTGAGGTACAGTCTGCCGTTCTGTAAGGACTGGTATCGGTCCACAATACATAGGGTTGAGGTGCACCACTGCTGACCGCTCCCCTATACTGCAGCAGTCCTTCAGCAGTATAGGGACTGACTACAGTCTGCTAATCAGTCACACACAACCTACTTGGTCCACAAAGGTCCTTAAAAGGACTGGTAACTTGGTGTAGGGTGCTACAGTACATAGGGTTGAGTGAGGTACAGTCTGCTGTTCTGTAAGGACCGGTATCGGTCCACAATAGATAGGGTTTAGGTGCACCACTGCTGACCGCTGCCCTATACTGCAGCAGTCCTTCAGCAGTATAAGGACTGACGTACAGTCTGCTAATCAGTCACACACAACCTAATTGGTCCACAAAGGTCCTTATAAGGACTGGTAACTTGGTGTAGGGTGCTACAGTACATAGGGTTGAGTGAGGTACAGTCTGCTGTTCTGTAAGGACCAGTATCGGTCCACAATAGATAGGGTTGAGGTGCACCACTGCTGACCGCTGCCCTATACTGCAGCAGTCCTTCAGCAGTATAGGGACTGACGTACAGTCTGCTAATCAGTCACACACAACCTAATTGGTCCACAAAGGTCCTTATAAGGACTGGTAACTTAGTGTAGGGTGCTACAGTACATAGGGTTGAGTGAGGTACAGTCTGCTGTTCTGTAAGGACCGGTATCGGTCCACAATACATAGGGTTGAGGTGCACTACTGCTGACCGCTGCCCTATACTGCAGCAGTCCTTCATCGTTATAGGGACTAAGAGTTTTTTCACAGCGTCATTTAAAAAATGACAGGCAGAGGAAGAGGCAGGCCCTTCCGCAGGGGTGGTAGGGGTAGGGCAGGAGCAACAGCCTTGAGCCAAAGTGGGAAGTTGCAGAAGGTGCGTTCAATTACTTTAAAGGACACACCAGACTTGGTTGAGTGGCTCACTCAGCCTTACTCTTCTGCACCCTCCTCATCCTCTCGATCTGCACCCTCTTCTTCACTCTCTGCTATGTGCACCCCCAAAGACACTCTTACCACCGCCACCACATACCTTCCGCTTGAGTCACAGGAATTATTTTCCGATCCATATCAAGAGGACATTTCTGATGCGCAGCCACTCTTGGTATTGGATCAGGAAGAGGAGGTAGCAACAACCGCTACTCAGCAGTCTGACGACAGTACCCAGATCAGCCCAAGGAGGAGGTTGGTCCCCGGTGTTGCTGCCTACTCCGAGATCTCTACTTATAGCGGTGGGGAAGGTGACGTTGATGATGACGTGTCTAGTGATGTCACATGGGTGCCCACAAGAGAGGAAGAGGAGGGGAGTTCAGAGGGAGATATGGACCAGCAGATAGGGAGGAGAAGCAGGAATAACTTACATTGCACAGGAGGGACAAAGCAGACTGCAAATGTATCAGGAGCGAGTCATCGACCATGTACGGTCACATCTGGCGCTCCCAGGACACCGGCACATGGCTTCGCAGTGTGGGCTTTTTTTAACGTGTCCGCTGCTGACAATAGCGTTGCCATCTGCAATCTTTGCAGTCAACACATTAGTCGCGTTAAGCCCAACACTCACCTAGGGACGACCGCTTTAAGAAGGCACATGGGCAGCCATCACCGAGCCGAGTGGGAGCAACGGAACACACAAAGCCACACTGCAGGCTCTCACCGTCTAGCCTCGTCTTCTACTTCTCCTTCTCCTCTCTCCTCACAATTGTCCTCCACTCCACCTTCCATCACGCCAAGCTCACATTTTTCTGCAAAAAGGCAGGCTTCCGTGGGCCTAATGTTCGAGCGTAAAAAAAAATGATGACGCCGGATAACCCTCTTGCCCAACGATTGACGGCTGGCTTGTCAGAACTGATAGGCCGCCAACTACTGCCATATAAACTGGTGGACTCGAGGCCTTTCGCAAATTTGTGGCCATTGGAACTCCACAATGGAAGGTCCCAGGAAGGAAGTATTTCTCAGAGAAGGGCATCCCAGAGCTATATGGCCATGTTCAGCGGCAAGTGAATGTATCTCGGGCACACAGTGTTGGTGCCAAGATACATCTGACCACAGACACGTGGTCTAGCAAACAAGGGCAGGGAAGGTATATCACTTTTACTGCCCACTGGGTGAACCCTCTGACGGCCGTCAAGCATGTAACCCGTGGCACCCGTGTAGATTTGGTTTTACCGCCACGGATTGCATGCAGGCCTGACTCTTCTTCTCCTCCTCCTCCTACTCCATCCTCCTCCCTCTCCTCCTCAGCTGCCTCCTGCTTTTCCGCTGCTAGCGTCTCTTCTGCTGCACCGCCCAAGCTCCCCAGAACCTATTCCACATGCCAGGTGAGACGTTGCCATGCTGTGCTGCATCTGTTGTGCCTGGAAGCCAAGAGCCACACTGGCCCGGCACTCCTTTCAGCTTTGCGTTCACAGGCAGATCAGTGGCTAACACCGCTCAATTTGACAGTTGGTAAAGTGGTGTGTGACAACGGTAACAATCTGCTTAGCGCATTGAAACAGGGCAAAATCACGCACATGCCATGCATGGCACACGTCTTAAACTTGGTCGTACAGCGATTCGTTGTCAAATACCCTGGGGTCCAGGACATCTTGCGGCAGGCAAGGAAAATCTCGGCCCATTTCAGAATATCTTACACGGCCATGGCTCGCCTTGCTGACATTCAGCGGCGACACAATCTGCCGGTCAGATGTCTTATTTGCGATTGCCCCGACGCAATGGAACTCAAACTTCTATATGCTTGATTGGCTGCTCCAGCAGAAACGTGCAGTTAACATCTACCTGTATGAACTCTGCGGCAGAAACGTTCTGGGGAGCTGGGGTTTTTTTCACCGCTCCAGTGGCTGCTCATGCGCAACGCATGTAGACTTCTGAGGCCATTTGAGGAGATCACCAAAATGGTGAGTCGCAGCCATGGCGCCATCAGTGACATGGTACCTTATCCCTTCTTTATGGAGCGTGCATTGCGTCGTGTCATTGATCAAGCTGTGGAGGAGCAGGAGCGGGAAGATGAGGAAGTCGCAATGCTGGATGAATTCCCAGGGGGGGCTACTCTATCTGAGACAAGTCAACAACAGGAGTCTGAAGAGGAGTCAGAGGAGGATGGTGCCAGGGCGGATGAGGAGGAGCAAGAAGAGCATGCTTTAAACCTTTCTGGGATCCCTGTTGTGCGTGGATGGGGAGAGGAGAATGAAGAGGACGACATTATCCTGGATGATGAGCAAGAGGCAGGCCACCACACCGCTTCCACTTTAGTGCAAATGGGGGCCTTCATGCTCCAGTGTTTTAATAGGGACCCCCATATAAAAAGCATAAGGGTCAAGGACCAGTACTGGGTGGCAACGTACTTAGACCCCCGGTACAAACACAAAATGGCGGAAATGTTACCGCCGTCGCAGAGGGCTGTCAGAATGCAGCACTTCCAGGCCTTGCTTCGAGAAATGCTGCATTCTGCTTTTGCGTGCGCTGGCAGAGGAGCAATTCCCACTCCCAGAGAAGGAGTTGCGGGTACCAATCCAATAGCGCCTGCAAGAAGAGGGCGGTTTGAAGATGTGTTGGTGACTTCGGATATGAGGTCATTCTTTCAGCCGACCCATCGACAGGTGTCATCCGGATCCAGCATCAGGGAACGCCTAGACCATCAGGTGTTTGACTACATTGGGTTAACGGCCGATGTGGACGCTCTGAGGAGTGATGAACCCCTGGACTACTGGGTGGGCAGGCTTGACCTCTGGCCAGAGCTTGCCCAATTTGCAATCGAACTGTTGGCTTGCCCCTCATCCAGTGTCCTGTCCGAAAGGACGTTCAGCGCAGCAGGGGGGATCGTGACCGATAAGCGTACTCGCCTAGCTCACGACAGTGTTAACTACCTCACATTTCTAAAAATGAATGAGGCATGGATCTCGGAGGAATTCAACACATGTGACCAGTAGACCATGTATATGTCTATAAACAATTTTTTTAATCAAGCACACAGACCTTCTTTCTTCATTTGGCTCACTTCCTTGAGCGGTGTCATATTTCTACTGGGGCTGCTTATGAGGGGATCACACCATCCCTGTGCTGTGCTGACTTCCTCCTGGGGGTTCCTATTATGAGGGGATCACACCATCCCTGTGCTGTGCTGATTTTCTCCTGGGCCTGCTTATTATGAGGGGATCACACCATCCCTGTGCTGTGCTGATTTTCTCCTGGGCCTGCTTATTATGAGGGGATCGCACCATCCCTGGCTGTGCTGATTTTCTCCTGGGCCTGCTTATTATGAGGGGATCACACCATCCCTGTGCTGTGCTGACTTCCTCCTGGGGGTTCTTATTATGAGGGGATCACACCATCCCTGTGCTGTGCTGATTTTCTCCTGGGGGTTCTTATTATGAGGGGATCACACCATCCCTGTGCTGTGCTGATTTTCTCCTGGGCTTGCTTATTATGAGGGGATCACACCATCCCTGTGCTGTGCTGACTTACTCCTGGGGGTTCTTATTATGAGGGGATCACACCATCCCTGTGCTGTGCTGAGTTTCTCCTGGGCCTGCTTATTATGAGGGGATCACACCATCCCTGTGCTGTGCTGATTTTCTCCTGGGCCTGCTTATTATGAGGGGATCACACCATCCCTGTGCTGTGCTGACTTACTCCTGGGGGTTCTTATTATGAGGGGATCACACCATCCCTGTGCTGTGCTGACTTCCTCCTGGGGCTGCTTACGGTGCTGCTGTCAGTGCTGTATATCACGTTGCTGGTGTGAGTGCTTAATGTCACGCTGCTGATGTCAGTGCTCTCTATCACGGTGCTGCTGTCAGTGCTGTATATCAAGGTGCGGGTGTGAGTGCTTAATGTCACGCTGTTGATGTCAGTGCTCTCTATCACGGTGCTGCTGTCAGTGCTGTATATCACGGTGCCGATGTCAGTGCTGTATGTCACGCTTCTGATGTCAGTGCTCTCTATCACGGTGCTGCTGTCAGTGCTGTATATCACGGTGCTGATGTCAGTGCTGTATGTCATGCTTCTGATGTCAGTGCTCTCTATCACGGTGCTGCTGTCAGTGCTGTATATCACGGTGCTGGTGTGAGTGATTTATGTCACGCTGCTGATGTCAGTGCTCTCTATCACGGTGCTGCTGTCAGTGCTGTATATCACGGTGTTGGTGTGAGTGATTTATGTCACGCTGCTGATGTCAGTGCTCTCTATCACGGTGTTGCTGTCAATGCTGTATGTCACGGTGCTGGTGTTAATGCTTTATGTCACGCTGCTGATGTTAGTGCTCTCTATCACGGTGCTGTTGTCAGATGACTCTATCACGGTGCAGGTGTCATTGCTGTATGTCACGCTGCTGGTGATCATCTCCTGCACCCTCTTCTTTGCCTACCCTGGTCCCTGACCTTCCCTCTCCTCCATTGCCTTCATGCGCTCCACAGTCCTGAATTGTCAGAACAATTTCCCATATAAAAAAAGAATGCTTGTAGTTATCGATCCCAAATTCACCTCATACATGTGTTATGTCATTGGCCATGTGGTGGGACTATGTTTGCCCAGCTAATAATTATTTTGTGGCTGCAAATTTGACCTAAAGGTTTGCGAAGTTCGCCTCCCATTGAAGTCAATGGGGCCCGCCGCGAACGTTCCGTTTTTCGCGAACTATCGGCCGTGGTCTGCGTTCGCGAAACGTCCCGTCGGAAGTTCGTCCATCACTAGTAAAGAGCCTACGTCATAGACTCTTTACCAAAATCAGAAATCCAGTATGTCAGAGCGAAGAAAAAAATAAAGTGCAGCTTTTGTTCAATAAATAATGATTAACCACTTAAGCCCCAGACCATTTTCCAGGTAAAGCACCACGCCCCTTTTTGTGATTCGGCACTGCGCCGCTTTAACTGACAATTGTGCAGTCGTGCGACGTGGCTCCAAAATAAAATTGACGTCCTTTTTTCCCACAAATAGAGCTTTCTTTTGGTGGTATTTGATCACCTCTGCAGTTTTTTTTTTTTTAAACAAAAAAAAGAGCGACAATTTTTTAAAATATTTTGCTATAATAAATATCCCCCAAAAATATATTAAAAAAAACATTTTCTTCCTCAGTTTAGGCCGATACGTATTCTTCTACATATTTTTGGTTAAAAAAAAATCGCAATAAGCGTTCATTGATTGGTTTGCGCAAAAGTTGTAGCGTGTACAAAATAGGGGATAGTTTTATGGCATTTTTATTAATATTTTTTTACTAGTAATGGCGGCGATCAGCGATTTTTATTGTGACTGCGACATTATGGCGGACACGTCGGACAATTTTGACACATTTTTGGGACCATTGGCATTAATACAGCGATCAATGAAATAAAAAATGCACTGATTACTGTAAAAATGTCACTGGCAGTGAAGGGGTTAACCACTAGGGGGCAGTGTAGGGGTTAAGTGTGTGTGGTTTTTTTTAACTGTAGGGGGGGCGTGGCTTGGCGTCTGACCTCACTGATTGTCTTTCCCTATAACAGGGAACAGACGATCGGTGACAGCCTCAGTAGGAAACACGGGGGAGAGACCTCTCCTCGTTCTTCAGCTCTGTGACCTGATCGCGGGACACCGGCAGCGAACGACCCACGGCTGGGCAATTAAAGGGCAACGTACCTGTACGTGCTTGTGCCCAGCCGTGCCATTCTGGCGACACACATCGAGGTGAGGCGGTCCTTAAGCGGTTTAATAATCGCAAAAGTGAAACGTGCAAAAATGGTGACAATCCAAATCCAAAATAAAGTGTCATTCAAACCAAATCAATATTAATATGTAAATGTGCAATAAAAAAATTAATAAAAATGAATTCATATGTGAGTCCATAAATAAAAAAGCCAACGGATAGTGTGACTTGATTGAATAAAAATAATATACTTGAACACATGGGACCCGTCACCTTTAATCACCACTAATAAGATGGGGGCTTACCAGATCACCAGTGACCCCCTGTTTAAGGGAGGTCCGTCAGCGCGTATAATGTCACAAATTCCGGCTCCAGACGCCCAGATGTGAAAAAACGGGCATCTCCTATCTGCAGACTCCGCAGCTCAGGTGATCAGTCACCACAAACTTCCCAAATATTGGCCAGCGCGAAGGCTCGTGCAAAAAAAAAAGTGCTCCGAATCGTGTGATATGTTTTAACACCAAAAAAATGTTTTTTTCTTTATTGCATAAAGTCAGATGCTGTAAAAAGGACTCCTCCGAGTCTCCAATGTACAGATTGCATTTAAAATACAAACAGCGTTGAAAACGAAAAATAAAATTGCTAGCAGATAAAAAAAAAAACCTGTATGTGGTTTTAAATTGAAATCGCACATGCGCAGGACATGTGGAAACAGCTACCTGATGAACGTTTCGTCACAGGTCTGACGTCATCAGGAGTACGCACCCACACTCCTGCTCTGAGTGCTTATATAGTCCATTGGCAAGGGGAGGAGACCTTTCCATAGGTTGAGCTGACAACGCTCCCTCTAAAGTTACAAATGATATCCCAGACAGGTATATACAAACAAAGGGTGTATCAAATCTAACAGAAATAAAACATGGACAGCCCAATACTTACAAAGGCCTGAGTGGGCAAAGATGACCATATATTTCACCTTTTTGTTTTGTTGGATACAAACAAAAGTGAAAAACCAGCATTCCACGTATAAAAAGAATCACCGCCATCTAGTGGTTGCAAAATCAAATTACAGACACAATGATCCAATTTTTTGAAATAATCATACTAATAATATAGCACCATCTAGTGATGGCAAAGTATAACTGCCAATGCAACAATCAAATTCTAAAAAAGGCATACTGCCTGCCTTTGCCGATGGCCTGCTCATATTATAATAGACCCATAATTCTAACATAAAAGATCAATGTTTAACCAATTAAGCGATCCACATAAATTTTAAATAAAAAATATATGAATAAATTAGAATAAAAATATTAAAAAATTATTTGTTAACCACTTCCCACCCGGCCAATGTACATACACGGCCGGATGGGAGCCGCCTCCTTCTGACTGGACGTTCAGGAACGTCCATCAGAAGGAGGGGGATCACGCGCGTGCCCACGCAGCGGCGCGATCCCGATGCGCTCGTGTCACCCGGACACGGCACATCTCGGATCGGCAGGAGGGCTCTGTGATTGGCCCTCCTGATCACATGATGGCCGTGCCTAATCACAGCTGTCCTGTGATCTAAACAAACAGCCGGTTGCTAGGCAATCGGCTCTCCTCTCCTCACACGGAAGTCGTCGCTGAGGAGAGGAGAGCAGATCGCTGCAGCCAGCTGGTGATCAGTGAGTATGAGCTGTTTTTACAGCTTTTTACTCACTGATCACTAGTCTAGTGTAAACACACAGTGTAAACACACATGTCACCACAATACACGTCACCACACATGTCCCCAAAACACATGTCCTCACACATGTCCCCAAAACACACATGTCCCCAAAACACATGTCCTCACACATGTCCCCAAAACACACATGTCCCCAAATAATAAAAACACATGTCCCCAAATAATAAAAACACATGTCCCCCACATATTTCCCACTAAAATCACATGTCCCAATGATTATCTGCACACATATGTCCGTGATCACCTGCACACATATGTACATGATCATTTGCGTACATATGTCCGTGATCAAACAAACCAATTATTATACACTTAACGGAATTTTTTTTACCAAAAACATGTAGCAGAATAAATTTTGGCTTAAATTTACGACAAAATTTGATTTCATTGGATTTCTTTTAAAATAGAAAGAAGAAAATGTTGTTGTTTTTTTCCAAATTTCTGCTTTTTTTGCGCTTATATCCCAAAAAATAAAAAACAGAGTCATCAATAAATACCACCAAAATAAAGCGCTATTTGTGTGAACAAAATTATAAAAATTTCATTTGGGTACAGTGTAGCATGACCGCGCAATTGTCATTGAAAGTGCGAGAGCGATGAAAGCTGAAAATTGGGCTGGGAAGGAAGGGGGTGAAAGTGCCCGGTATTGTAGTGGTTAAACACCAATCAGTCCTACTTATAAGGCAAAAAACCCCTCCCAATAAGGGAACATCAGCTCTCTCATACTGTCGAGGAGGGGGGCATCAACCATTATTAAAGTGGTGTTGCCACCAAACAAAAAAAATAGGTTAAAATTCATTAAAAAAATAAAAAAATAAAGAATTGCATGCGCAGTGGGTGCCCGGCTATGAAGCGGCGCCATGAGCGGAGCGGGGAACGTGGGGGGGCTTCGTTCCCCCGCATCACTGGACCCTGGGACAGGTAAGTGTCCGATTATTAAAAGTCAGCAGCTGCAGTATTTGCAGCTGCTGACTTTTACATTTTATTTTTTTTAGGGAGCACCCCACTTTAATAAAACAATTGATGTCCCACTCCACATTGAGACCACCAGGGACATGCGACCCCAGCTTAAATATGCAATTCGTTTTAGCTCTAAGATGGTGCACTTAGCATTACTCCCACGCCAGTGTGGAACATACCTTTCATTAGCCAGGAAGGTAGTTCCCCTGGGATCGCGATTATGTTTCAAATCATAGTGTTTACTGACGTTGTGTTTGTCAAAGCCCTTTGCAGATGTTTGTTATATGTTCACCAAGCCTTATATGCAACATACCGACCGTGCATCTCACATATTCCAAGCCGCATGGGCATCTAAGAAGATACACCATGCACTTAGTTGAGCAAGTAATAAACGTTCTAATGGGGTAAGTGAGCCCTGTTGCAGTAGAAGTCAACTCTGTAAATCTCCTTCCTCTCTGTGCATTTAGCTTACAAGCTCTGCACTTACCACAAGGGTAGAAGCCTTTTAAGTCACGAAAAAAGGCAGGCTTTTTTGGAGGGTCGGGAACATTGGGAGCAATCAAATTCCTGATGTTAGTGGCACCTCTAAAGATAACAGTCGGTCTTTCTGACAAAAGAGGGCCCAAAACACGGTCATTTTTTATTACTGGCCAGCGTCTTCTTATTATCCTTTCAATGGCTCAATGCTGGCTAGAAAAAGTTGTAATGAAAGCCAAACCATAATTTTCAGTGTTTCCAGCCCTAGAGCGCTTGTCAGCCAGTAATGCCTGACGATCTTTATCCCCGACTTCCAATATAACAGAATCAAGGGTTTTATTATTGTATCCCTTAGCCAAAAATCTATTTTTTAAAATCAATGCTTCCTTGTGGTAATCATCCAAATTAGTACAATTGTGCCTTAAACGCAAAAATTGGCCCTTGGGTACAGCAGCTAACCAAGAATTATGGTGGCAAGAATCCAGAAGGATGAAGCCATTCCTATCATTTTTTTTTTTTAAAAAAAGGTTGTGGTAAAAATATTGTTGTCCACAATTGAGATCCTCAGATCCAAAAAGTGGATTTCAGTGGGGCTTAGTTCATGACTAAGAACTATGCCACGATCATTACTATTCAGATGGGATAGGAATAACTCTACAGATTGAACATCGCCATCCCATACAAACAGAATATCGTCAATAAACCTTTTCCAGGCTATTAGTTCTGGTGGCTTATTGCCCAGACCGGTATCCTCTTTCCATTTTGCCACAAAAATGTTGGCCATACTGGGAGCAAATTTAGCTCCCATCGCCACCCCCTTTATCTGCAAAAAATTGGCTCCCTCATGTCAGAAATAGTTGTGCGTCATTGAAAAATCCAATAGCTCAAGAATAAAATTATGTTGGGTCACTGAAATTGTATTGTCCTGGGATAACAAAAATTATACCGGCTTATAACCCAATTGGCGGGAAATGGCCGTATATAAAGAGGCAGCATTTGCTGTTACCAGTAAATAATGGGATTTTTATATACAGCTTACCTGTAAAATCCTTTTCTTGAGAGTACATCACGGGACACAGGAGCTTCATTACATAGTGGGTTATATAGGCACCTCTGGTGATTGGACACTGGTTGACCCTAATTAAAGAGAATTCCTCCCCTATATAACCCCTCCCATTTGGGAGGCACCTCAGTTTTGTAGCAAAGCAATAAGAAACCACGTAAAACCCAAGAGGGGCGGGAGCCCTGTGTCCCGTGATGTACTCTCAAGAAAAGGATTTTACAGGTAAGCTGTATATAAAAATCCCATTTTCTTGATCATACATCACGGGACACAGGAGCTTCATTACATAGTGGGATGTCCCATAGCAATGCTCAGGTTGAGGGGAGGGAGACACAGATCATAAATCTAGACCGCCAGGGACCTGAGGACCTAAATTGCAGCCTGCAGTACACTGCGCCCGAAGGCGATATCCTCTTGCCCTCTGACATCCACCTGATAGAATCTGGTGAATGTGTGGACTGATGACCAAGTCGCAGCCTTACAGATCTGAGCCAGGGAGGCCTGGTGATGCACTGCCCAAGAAGCACTGACAGCCCTAGTAGAGTGCGCTTTCACCTGAAAAGGAGGAATCTTCCCCTTTAAGCTATAGGCCTGAGAAATAACCTGTCTGATCCACCTTGAGAGAGTGGACTTTGACGCTGCCTGACCCCTTCTAGGGCCTTCTGGCAGAATAAATAAACAGTCAGTTTTTCTTATCTGAGCAGTTGCCTGAAGATAAAGACTGATTGCTCTAACCACATCTAAAGTGTGTAAAGACTCTTCCTCTATGGACTGAGGATTTGGAAAAAAGGATGGTAGGATTATATCCTGATTCAGATGGAAACCCGAAACCACCTTAGGTAGAAAGGACCCGTTGGGACGCATAACCACCCGGTCCTTATGGATAATTAAATAGGGCTCTTTACAGGAAAGAGCTGCCAATTCTGATACTCTTCTAGCCGTGGATATGGCTACTAAGAAGACCAGCTTTTTAGTCAAGAGAGCTAAAGAAGCCAGATGCAGAGGTTCGAATGGTTGGGCCTCTAAGGCCGAGAGAACCAAATTCAGATCCCATGGGCATACCGGAGGTTTAACTGGCGGTTTTATCCGCATAGCCCCCTGGATAAAAGCCCGTACTAGGGAGTGTGATGCAAGAGGTCTTTGAAAAAATACCGACAGGGCCGAAATCTGCACCTTGATGGTGCTTATGGCCAAATTCATTTCTAGGCCTGACTGGAGAAAGGCCAAGATTCTGCTAATGACATACTTTCTAGGATGCCATCTCCTGAGTTCACACCAGGAAACATATGTCCTCCAGATCTTGTAATAGATATGCCTGGAGGCCGGCTTTCTGGCATTGACCAGAGTGGAAAGGACTGGCCCCGAAAGGCCACGGTCTCTCAGAATGTGGGTCTCAGCAGCCAGACCGTCAAATTCAGACTGCGTAAAGCAGGATGGTAGATTGGACCCTGTGAGAGCAGATCTGGCCGGAGAGGGAGGGTCCATGGCCTGCCCACTGCCAACTTCATGATTTCTGCAAACCATGGTCGCCTGGGCCAAGCTGAGGCCACTAAAAGGACCGACTTCGACTCCCTCTTGACCCTTCCCAGGAACCGCGATGGCAGCGGGCTCGGGGGGAAGGCATAGATCAGATTGTACTGATCCCAGGGAACCGTCAGACCATCTGACCCCTGAGCAAGTGCATCTCTTGTCCTTGACACAAAGTTGTCCAGTTTCCTGTTGAATCTGGACGCAAACAGATCCACGTCTGGAGTGCCCCACTTGTAACATATGTTCTGAAACACATCGGGGTGCAGAGCCCATTCTCCTGGGCACAACTGCTGGCGGCTGAGAAAATCCGCCTGCCAATTCTCCACTCCTGGGATGAAGACTGCAGAGAGGCACGGAACATGCTCTTCTGCCCAGACAAGTATGCGATTCACCTCCTTTTGGGCCACCAGACTTCTGGTACCGCCCTGGTGATTGATGTAAGCCACTGCGGTGGCATTGTCGGACTGAATCCGAACTGGGAAACCTCGCAGTCTGTAAGACCACTCTATGAGTGCCATGTAAACTGCCCGAATCTCCAAGATATTTATGGGCAGCAGACCTTCGGTCGCAGACCATTTTCCCTGCGAGCACGTTCCCTCCAATACGGCTCCCCAGCCTGTCAGGCTGGCATCCGTTGTGACAATCTTCCATGAGAGGGGAAGAAACGTTTTGCCTTTCAGCAAATTCCTGGTTTGTAACCACCAGACAAGACTTTTGCGTGCCCGGGGGGATAAACGCATAGGAAGATCCAGGGATTGGGGCTTCCTGTTCCAAACCGCAAGGATGCATCTTTGCAGAGGCCTTGAGTGGAACTGGGCGAATGGGACGGCCTCGAATGAGGTGACCATTTTTCCCAATAGTCTCATACATAACCGAATGGAGGAAGATCTTCTGCCCAGAATCAGGCGCACCAGATCTCCAATGGCCAAGGCCTTTGGCCTTGGAAGGAACACCCTGCCCTGAGCGGTGTCGATAATCAAACCCAGGTAATCCAACCTGGTGGTCGGTTGCAAGGACGACTTTTCTAGGTTTATAATCCAACCTAGGCGCTCTAGATGTTCTAGCGTCCTGGTGACGCTGCGACTTAGGCACGCTGCAGTTCTCTCTACAAGAAGCAAGTCGTCTAGGTAAGCCATGACGGCTATGCCCTGAACTCTTAAGATTGCTAAGAGAGGGTCCAGAATCTTCGTGAAGATTCGAGGGGCCGTAGCTAGGCCGAACGGCAGGGCCACAAATTGAAAATGGCGCTGCTTTACCGCGAACCTTAGAAACTTCTGGTGTGCGGGAAATATTGGCACATGGAGATATGCATCTTTGATATCTATTGATGCCATGAATTCTCCTCCTTGCAGGGAGGAGACCACAGTGCGTATTGACTGCATCCGGAAGGTCTGGATGTGTAAAAACCGGTTTAAGTCTCTCAGATCCAAGATAGGTCTGACACTTCCGTTTGGTTTTGGAATGGTGAAGAGATTCGAATAAAAACCTGAACCCTGATCTTTCGGGCTCACTTCTACTATCACACCCTGGGATAGTAACTGATCTAAGGCCAGGAATAGCGGTTTCTGCTTTACTGGATCCTTGGGGATCCTTGACCTTAGAAAACAAGAAGGTGGAATCTTCCGAAACTCTAGCCTGTAGCCCAGAGATACTGAAGAGATCACCCATTTGTCCTGAATCTCTTCCCGCCAGGCGCCTGCAAACTGCAGGAGCCTCCCCCCCACTCTGTTGAGCGGGGGCGCCCCTTCACAAGGAGGTCTTGGGGGTCTGCTTGGCAGGCTTTCGCCCCCAAGTCCTTTTCTATCCCTGGGCTCGGCCCTGAGGCTTTCTAGCAGAGGAGGGCTGGGAAGGCCGTCGCCACTGTTTAGAGCTTGATGCTTCGGGAGAGAGAGTACGCTTGAATGAAAGACGTTTGCTCTTTTTGACTGGAAGGAGAGTAGACTTACCTCCCAAAATATTTTGGACGAATTTATCTAATTCTTCCCCAAACAAACGCTCCCCTTTAAACGGGAACCCAGTCAAATGCTTTTTGCATGACATCTCAGCAGCCCAATTCTTTAGCCATAGAGCCCTACGCATGTGTACCAACATGAGGGATAAACGTGATGCTTGTTGGACAGAATCCAAAATCACATCAATTATGAAACACAAGATGTGAGGCATCTCTGCATATTTCTCTACTTCCTCACTGGGAAGGAGTCCAAACATTTGTTTAACCTGTTCCTTAAGGAACTGACACAACCCCACGGCTGCGACTGTAGGCTGCACCACAGCGCCAGCCATGGAAAAGGAGGCTTTTAACAAGGTTTCCAGCCTTTTGTCAACTGGATCCTTAAATACCTGCGCATTATCCAAAGGACAAGTTAGGTTTTTATTCACACAAGAAACAGCCGCATCGACAGATGGGACCCCCCATTTCTTGGTGAAACTTTCCTCCACAGGATAATGCATAGAAAACCTCTTGGGAGGAGTAAACAGTTTATCGGGATGTCCCCAATCCTCATACATCAATTCACCCATTAAAGGATGAATTGGGAAGGAACAAGCAGTCTGTGGGGCTTTCCTGACTCCCAGGGAAGAGACAGAGGATGTAGCGACTTCAGCAGCCGGCATTCTGAACGTGATACGCACCAATTCAGTGTAATACTGCACCTGCTTTCTGAGTGCCTGGGAGGAGGGGACTAACTCCTCTTCCTCTGACTCATCCGACTGCTCATGATCCCTATCCAAAGATAGGGATCCCTCCTCATTTTCAGAGCAACTATCTGAGAGAGGGATTTCAGCAGAGGGAGGGGATCTACCCCTTTTCCTGCTATCTTTTAGGGAAGCAGAAATAAAATTCATGATCCTCCCTTCAAAACCCTCCAATGTAGCCCTAAGGGAGTCCTCAGTGATGACATAGACCGGGGCTGCGACATTGGGAGAGGCTGCAAAGCCTGAAAGGGGCACCGACTCGTCTTGAGAGGCAGGCTCCAGTCTTGCAGAGGGGGATGGTAATTTACAGGCACTTTTGGAACCCCTGGACCTAGGCGGTGACTTGCCAGTGCTTTTATTACCTGCCCCTGAAACCCTCTTACGAGGAGACATAGTACTAAGCTACAAAGCAGAGGTACTAGTACAAATGCAATCACTGTTGCGCTTAAAGTCTAACAATAGATCAATATATGCTTAAACTGCACAACCTGATGCTGAGTAGGTGTCTTAAGGTTTGCCTGGATCCAATCCCCACGGATGCTTACAGCCCACAGCTCCTGTGTCTCCAGTTACAGTCCCCTGACGCTCTGGGCTTTTTTAAAACTGCCGCTTGGCGCCTGCACTACAGCGCCGTGCACACTAACGTGCGCGGCTCGCAACCACACACCCCCCCTCCTCCATTAGGCCGGGAGCGCGCCCGGCGCGCGTGCACGAGGACCGCGGAATCCGGGGGGGAAGGAGAACCCAAAGGAAGCAACGTGGGACCCCTGACCTGCATGGGACCCCTCTTTACCTTAACTGTGGCAGGAACTGTAAGGGAGACGTGAGTAGCTGGAGAACCAGGCTTTCACTGAGCGTGTTTGTATTGAAAGGCATGTAAGTATGCATCAGGCTGCTCTTACTCCCTCTAGTGGTGGAAACCAGGTAAGACATACAACTACTCACAATGAAGAAATCCATTCATATATTTAAAATATATAGGATGACTTCACTTACCTGTCCCCGCCGCAGGAATTGCTGATCTCAGACCAATTCCAGCCTTCACCCATCACGGCGGGTATTGTTAGCCAACCTTCAGGTATATCTGGGGCTCTTACGAAAAGATCCTCCCACCTGGGCCATGTAGAAAGCTCTGCCAGAAACTTACGGGCGCCCTGAGTAAACAGTACCCCAAGTCTGGTTGTCCCAGAGCCCAGTCTTCCAATGGAGAGGACTTACAGGCAAAACCTCGTTTCTTCGGCAGACGAGGCCCGGGTACCATACCATCATGGGAGTCAAATATCGGCCCGAGGTATGGATCCGGTTTGTTGTAGCCCTTCGGCCCTCACCGGGACCCGCATAGAGCTAAGTTTTACGTGACCATCGACCAGACACTGGCGAAAAAACTGAGGTGCCTCCCAAATGGGAGGGGTTATATAGGGGAGGAATTCTCTTTAATTAGGGTCAACCAGTGTCCAATCACCAGAGGTGCCTATATAACCCACTATGTAATGAAGCTCCTGTGTCCCGTGATGTATGATCAAGAAAAGTTGTTTTCCACTCCAAGGATTGCAAAACATTAATAGCATGTTTCGTATCCTTCAAAAAGGAAGAAGTGCCCATCACCAGTGGCTGTAAATAACAGTCAATATATTTCCCTACACGGGATGTTATCGAATCAATGACACTGATGATGGGCCGACCCGGGGGGATTAGTCAAGGACTTGTGAATTTTTGGCAGTGAGTAGATGACTGGCAACCGAGGAGCCAAGGGTACCAGAAACTCTCTCCTTTTTTATTCAAAATGCCCACGTCAAAATCCTTGAGTTCCCTTTTGAATCTTATTGTTCGGTCCATGATCAATGGGGAATAGGCATCAGGATCTGAAACAATCCTGACCATTTCCTGTGCATACGTCTCTCTATCCAGAGCGACATACCGCACCACTGGTCACTGCGCTGTGTGCCCTCAGTGGCGTGCGTGAGTGGCTTATTCTGCTGGATGGCATATAACTCCCAGTCAGGATAATGAAACCCCCGCCCGGCCGTCATTGTGCTATAGGCCAGGGGGGATGTGGTTAAGAATGACCCACAGACTCATGCCTTGTACACACGGTCAGAAATTCAGACGGGAAAAGTCAGATCGGATTGTGTTGTCCGAAAATCTGATCGTCTGTGGGCTCTCGCAGGCTTTTTCTGTCGGAATTTCCGATGGAAATAATGTGAGAGCAGGACCTAAAATTTTCAGACAAGAAAATCCGATCAGACTTTTTCCGGTCGTGTGTAATAGAATTACGACACACAAAGTGTCACGCATGCTCAGAATAAATTTGGGGACAAAAGCTATTGGCTACTGGCCTCTACGTAGTCCCATCGTATGTTTTGTACGTCACCTCGTTCGGAACAATCGGATTTTCCGACAACTTTGTGTGACCGTGTGTATGCAAAACAAGTTTCGGACAAAATCTGTTGGAAAAAAATCAACGGATTTCATGGTCGGGAATGTCCAACCGTGTGTACAAGGCATCAGAGTTGTGAGAATATGAAAGGGTAAAATGGAGAGCCACGGGCTCGTTATGCGGAAGTATGACAATGTAGGGAGACCATGTGCCATATACCATTACAGGGTATAAGCTAACGTGTTTTGGTTTATTAAATGTCATTAGTAATGCACTAGGGGTGCACGTCTTCCATTTTTTTTCTTTCTTCAGTGTGATGGAGTCACTTTGGGCGGGGGGCCCGTGGAACCCAGAATCCCTTGGGGTAGTTGGGAAAATCTCGTTTCAGCTCTCCATTCACCTCCTATGTCTAAGTCACCCTATGTCTCTAATAGGGGCACAGGGTGACCGAGAAATCCAGTCTGATCTGTACTAATCGGACTCACTGTACAGCCACACTGGAATGTTGTGTATGTATACCGTATATACTCGAGTATAGGCCGACCCGAATATAAGCCGAGGCCCCCAATTTACCCCCAAAAAACTGGAAAACTTATTGACTCGTGTATAAGCCGAGGGTGAGACATGGCTGTCCATCCCTGTGTGTCCGTCCATCCCTGTGTGTGTGTCCGTCCATCCATCCCTGTGTGTGTGTCCATCCATCCATCCATCCCTGTGTGTGTGTCCGTCCATCCATCCCTGTGTGTGTATCCATCCATCCATCCATCCCTGTGTGTGTGTGTGTGTGTGTGTGTATTCATCCATCCATCCATCCCTGTGTGTGTGTGTGTGTGTGTGTGTATCCATCCATCCATCCATCCATCCCTGTGTGTGTGTGTGTGTGTGTGTGTATCCATCCATCCATCCATCCATCCCTGTGTGTGTGTGTGTGTGTGTGTGTATCCATCCATCCATCCATCCGTGTGTGTGTGTGTGTGTGTGTGTGTGTGTGTGTGTGTGTGTGTGTGTGTGTGTGTGTGTGTCCGTGCAGCCTTGTGTGTGTGTCCAGCCTACCTGTGTCCCAAGCCTCCGTCCCGAGCCGCCGTCGTCCCGAGCCTCCTCTGTCCCGTGCCTCCTCTGTCCCGTGCCTCCTCTGTCCCGTGCCTCCTCTGTCCCGTGCCTCCTCCGTCCCGTGTCGTGCCGATGGATCGCCGCTCCAGGATCGCCGCTCTTCTCGGCGGCCATTCTACAATTCAAAAGCCGCGCCTCCGTCCTCCTCCTGTGATAGGCGGAACACTCAATTTCCCAGCAGCCTGTGTTCCGCCTATCACGGACATCCTCTCATACTCGTCCGTAGTATGAGAATGAACGGATGTCCGTGATAGGCGGAACACTGACTGCTGGGAAATTCAGTGTTCCGCCTATCACAGGCGGAGGCGGAGAAGGAGGCGCGGCTTTTGAATTTTAATGTCCGCCGTCTGTCTGCTCGATACGCTGATCGAGCAGTCAGACAGCGGTGACTCGAGTATAAGCCGAGGGGGCACTTTCAGCCTCAAAAAAGAGGCTGAAAATCTCGGCTTATACTCGAGTATATACGGTATATATATTGTATATTGTATATTTTTTCATTTTGTTGTGTACTCTTTGCTGTGTCATTTGGGGTGTGGCTGTATTCCAATGTTCTATTGTGTCTGTCTTAGATATTATGGGATGTGTATGTAGCTAAGTTGGGAGATTGGTGGAGGAAAATTCCTCCAACAGCTCTCACTCCTGATTGGACAGTCTACCCCACATGGGGGGGGGGGGGTTCCAGAGTATTACCTGTGTACCTGTGTTTTTCAATAAAACAGTTCATGTTCAGCAACCAAACGAGTATTGCCTTGTTGTGTGGTTGTTAACGGTTGGAATATCTATATTCAGACTGGGAGGAAGCGGTATATGACGAAAGTACTCAAGCGGAGTGTGGGACGTTTTGTTACATGTATTATCTATCGGATCACCCCGTCTGAGGAAGGCGGCATCCACCCAGTCCTGAGCTACCGATGTCCCTGTTGCCCTTCATTTTAGAAAACCCCTTAGCGTTGGAAGTGACTGTCTTTTTTTGTTATATTATATCTGTATATACCGTGTATAACTGTGTCTTTATGTCTTCCATGGAAAGCTGCACAAATATGTGAGACATTGTTATTACGAGAACCCATACGCTGATGATATCTACTTTAATGAGAGAAGAGAAGTTCCATCCGATCTTCTTTTATACAACTGGCATTTATTTAATGCTTCATTTAATTGGTCTAGAACAATCTCCATTATAAAAGGCCCAGATTACGTCCCGGAAACATTTATCAATATAAGTGACCCCGTCTACTGGAAGAAAGGCAAAGTAAGGAATCTCTGGATTGTTTTCTCTTCATATCATTTGCTGAGGATGTTCATATTTTGGATTCATAAGGAATTTCTAGTCTTATTTTAAGATATACTAGTCAATGGAACAGGTACATCCGAGTTACTACCTCCTGTGTAATGTCTGGTGAGCCTCAAGAACACGGCACACAGCCTGGGAAATCTCTGCAAACCTCCATGTACAATCCGTGCAAAAAAGGGAGGAAGACTGGTGCCATGGAAGTTGGCTAAAACATCGATTTATTAATGCAGGTGAAAAACAGTCAAAAATCCCAACGTGTTTCTGCTATGAGGCCTTAATCATGATTAAGGCCTGATGGCTGAAATGTGTTGGCTTTTTAAACCTGCATGTTTTAGCCAACTTCCATGGCACCAGCCTTTCTCCATTTTTTACACCCATACTAGCCAATGTACCTGTTCATGAATGGGGTCATTTTTGAAGACAAATAAGTTTATGAACTTAGAAATAGTGGGGAACTGGCAAAGTATACTACCTTCTAAAATGGTAACCCCTGTTATCATCCTATGTAAGAAGGCAGAATTTTTTTTATATAAGCGACTCTATTGATAACTATCGGGAACCCATAAATACACCCAACTGAACAAAATCACTATTTTTATTGCAGTACACGGTATAGAAAAGTGTGACACATTAATGAACACAACATACTGTATATCAAATAAAAGAATTGGACATTGGACATTATACATAATATACACTCACCGGCCACTTTAAGTACACCTGTTCCATTGCTTGGTAACACGAACAGCCAATCACATGGCAGCAACTCAATGCATTTAGGCATCTAAACTTGGTGAAGACGACTTTCTGAAGTTTAAACCGAGCATCAGAATGGGGAAGAAAAGGGATTTAAGTGACTTTCAACGTGGTATAGTTGCTCATGCCAGATGGGCCACAACCTCTTTAAGTAAACAGGGCCACTCTGCAAGCACCCTGCAACTGCATGCTTCTGTGGGGCCCAAAGGGTTAAAGCAGGTGGTGAGAAAGCAACACAACGCTGCCTGCTTTAACCCTTTGTTTGCTGTTTTGCACAAGGTTGTAGGGCACTTACAGAGCGGCCCCATTCACTTAAATGGGTCATGCTTGGCAGGTGCTACACCCACCAACCATGGCAGAGCGTATAAGACTTGCTACGGCTTATCAGCTGAGGAGGAGAGGAAACGTGTAGATCACTGCGCCAGCACACATCCCCCCACCCTTATCAGCTGGCAGCTGAAGAGGAGGAGAGCAAACATGAAGGGATCACCCACCTGCTTATCGGCTGGCTATTATCTACTTCTCCATCCCTGCGGAGGCAGAGCCTAATGATTTGATCAGACTGTGATTGGGCAAGACCGGGCCAGGGGGAGTGGCAAGCTCGTTGACAGTGCACACGGACACAGACACCAACAACAGATCAGAGAGTGCAGCATGGCGGGTAAGTCGCAAATATTTAATGTGTCCTGCTGACTGTGCCCTCATGTGCTGTTTATCTCCTTCTCGGCTGGGACAACCTAAGACCCCTTTCACACTGTGCTGCCATAAGGTGGCGCCATTTTTAGCGCCACTTTATCATCGTTTTAGCAGCGCTATTCGGCCGCTAGCGGGGCGGTTTTAACCCCCTTCTATCGGCCAAAAGGGGCTAAATCCACTCCCAAAGCGCCACCGGAGTGCCGTTTTGCCGACAGTATAACAGGGATCCCCAATTAATTTCAATGGGGAGCAGCGGTGGAGGAGCGGTGAGTTCACCGTTCCTTCACCACTCCAAAGAAGCTGCTGTTAGGACATTTTGTGACGTCCTGCCAGCGCACCGCTCCAGTATGAAAGTGTGAAAACCGGACTTTCATACTGGAGTGAATGGAGCTGTTTTTCTCAGGCGCTATTTTTAGCTTTGTAGCACCTGAAAAAAAACCTGCAGTGTGAAAGGGGTGTTAAGCCCCCCCACACACTATCAGATTTTCTGATGATTTTTGTCTTCAGATTTACCAAAACCCTCTAGTGCAATGGCCTGCCTGATTGCATTCACATTGAAACCCCGAAGGTTTGACCTCATATTATATGTTTTTTGGTAAATCTGAAGGAAGAAAATCAGCAGAAAATCTGATAGTGTGTATGGGGCCTTAGGCTGACTAGCTGCCTATAATTGATTTGCATTGTGAAAATGGATGCCTGTGGGTGCAAATGAGTTATATTTTGGAGAGCCCGCTGCCCGCCTCTTCACTATGTAACTCTCACCCCCATCCACAGTCATCCTCATCCATTTCACAATGCAACTCAATCATCTTCATCCGCACCCAGCATCTACTCCATCCCTCCAGTCTCCACAATGCACGCATCCCCACCCACACCGAGCACCATCCATCCCTCCAGTCTCCACAACGCCCGCATCCCCACCCACGCCGAGCACCATCCATCCCTCCAGTCTCCACAACGCATGCATCCCCACCCACGCCGAGCACCATCCATCCCTCCAGTCTCCACAACGCACGCATCCCCACCCACGCCGAGCACCATCCATCCCTCCAGTCTCCACAACGCACGCATCCCCACCCACGCCGAGCTCTATCCATCCCTCCAGTCTCTACAACGCACGCATCCCCACCCACGCCAAGCACCATCCATCCCTCCAGTATCCACAACGCATGCATCCCCACCCACACCGAGCACCATCCATCCCTCCAGTCTCTACAACGCACGCATCTCCACCCACACTGAGCACCATCCATCACTCCAGTCTCCACAAAGCCCGCATCCCCACCCACGCTGAGCTCTATCCATCCCTCCAGTCTCCACAACGCACGCATCCCCTCCAACGCCGAGCACCATCCATCCCTCCAGTCTCCACAACGAACGCATCCCCACCCACGCCGAGCTCTATCCATCCCTCCAGTCTCTACAACGCACGCATCCCCACCCACGCCAAGCACCATCCATCCCTCCAGTATCCACAACGCATGCATCCCCACCCACACCGACCACCATCCACCCCTCCAGTCTCCACAACGCACGCATCACCACCCACGCCGAGCACCATCCATCCCTCCAATCTCCACAACGCACGCATCCCCACCCACGCCCAGCACCATCCATCCCTCCAGTCTCCACAACGCACGCATCCCCAACCACGCCCAGCACCATCCATCCCTCCAGTCTCCACAACGCCCGCATCCCCACCCACGCTGAGCTCTATCCATCCCTCCAGTCTCTACAACGCACGCATCCCCACCCACGCCAAGCACCATCCATCCCTCCAGTATCCACAACGCATGCATCCCCACCCACACCGAGCACCATCCATCCCTCCAGTCTCTACAACGCACGCATCTCCACGCACACTGAGGACCATCCATCACTCCAGTCCCCACAAAGCCCGCATCCCCACCCACGCTGAGCTCTATCCATCCCTCCAGTCTCCACAACGCATGCATCCCCTCCAACGCCGAGCACCATCCATCCCTCCAGTCTCCACAACGAACGCATCCCCACCCACACCGAGCACTATCCATCCCTCCAGTCTCCACAACGAACGCATCCCCACCCACGCCGAGCTCTATCCATCCCTCCAGTCTCTACAACGCACGCATCCCCACCCACGCCAAGCACCATCCATCCCTCCAGTATCCACAACGCATGCATCCCCACCCACACCGAGCACCATCCACCCCTCCAGTCTCCACAACGCACGCATCACCACCCACGCCGAGCACCATCCATCCCTCCAATCTCCACAACGCACGCATCCCCACCCACGCCCAGCACCATCCATCCCTCCAGTCTCCACAACGCACGTATCCCCACCCACGCCCAGCACCATCCATCCCACCAGTCTCCACAACACACGTATCCCCACCCACGCCCAGCACCATCCATCCCTCCGGTCTCCACAACGCATGCATCCCCACCCACGCCGAGCACCATCCATCCCTCCAGTCTACACAACTCCCCCATCACCACCCACGCCGAGCACCATCCATCACAACAGTCTCCACAAGGCACGCATCACCACCCACGCCAAGCACCATCCGTCCCTCCAGTCTCCACAACGCCCGCATCCCCACCCACGCCGAGCACTATCCATCCCTCCAGTCTCCACAACTCCCCCATCACCACCCGCGCCGAGCACCATCCATCACTCCAGTCTCCACAACGCACGCATAACCACCCACGCCGAGCACCATCCATCCCTCCAGTCTAAACAACACACGCATCCCCACCCACGCCGAGCACCATCCATCCCTCCAGTCTCCACAACTCCCCCATCACCACCCACGCCGAGCACCATCCATCACTCCAGTCTCCACAACGCACGCATCTCCACCCACACTGAGCACCATCCATCACTCCAGTCTCCACAAAGCCAGCATCCCCACCCACGCTGAGCTCTATCCATCCCTCCAGTCTCCACAACGCACGCATCCCCTCCAACGCCGAGCACCATCCATCCCTCCAGTCTCCACAACGAACGCATCCCCACCCACGCCGAGCTCTATCCATCCCTCCAGTCTCTACAACGCACGCATCCCCACCCACGCCAAGCACCATTCATCCCTCCAGTATCCACAACGCATGCATCCCCACCCACACCGAGCACCATCCACCCCTCCAGTCTCCACAACGCATGCATCACCACCCACGCCGAGCACCATCCATCCCTCCAATCTCCACAACGCACGCATCCCCACCCACGCCCAGCACCATCCATCCCTCCAGTCTCCACAACACACGTATCCCCACCCACGCCCAGCACCATCCATCCCTCCGGTCTCCACAACGCAAGCATCCCCACCCACGCCGAGCACCATCCATCCCTCCAGTCTCCACAACGCACGCATCCCCTCCAACGCCGAGCACCATCCATCCCTCCAGTCTCCACAACGAACGCATCCCCACCCACGCCGAGCTCTATCCATCCCTCCAGTCTCTACAACGCACGCATCCCCACCCACGCCAAGCACCATCCAACCCTCCAGTATCCACAACACATGCATCCACACCGAGCACCATCCACCCCTCCAGTCTCCACAACGCACGCATAACCACCCACGCCGAGCACCATCCATCCCTCCAATCTCCACAACGCACGCATCCCCACCCACGCCGAGCACCATCCATCCCTCCAGTCTCCACAACGCACGCATCCCCACCCACGCCGAGCACCATCCATCCCTCCAGTCTCCACAACGCCCGCATCCCCACCCACGCCGAGCTCTATCCATCCCTCCAGTCTCTACAACGCACGCATCCCCACCCACACCGAGCACCATCCATCCCTCCAGTCTCTACAACGCACGCATCTCCACCCACACTGAGCACCATCCATCACTCCAGTCTCAACAAAGCCCGCATCCCCACCCACGCTGAGCTCTATCCATCCCTCCAGTCTCCACAACGCACGCATCCCCTCCAACGCCGAGCACCATCCATCCCTCCAGTCTCCACAACGAACGCATCCCCACCCACGCCGAGCTCTATCCATCCCTCCAGTCTCTACAACGCACGCATCCCCACCCACGCCAAGCACCATCCAACCCTCCAGTATCCACAACGCATGCATCCCCACCCACACCGAGCACCATCCACCCCTCCAGTCTCCACAACGCACGCATCACCACCCACGCCGAGCACCATCCATCCCTCCAATCTCCACAACGCACGCATCCCCACCCACGCCCAGCACCATCCATCCCTCCAGTCTCCACAACGCACGCATCCCCACCCACGCCCAGCACCATCCATCCCTCCGGTCTCCACAACGCACGTATCCCCTTCCCACGCCCAGCACCATCCATCCCTCCAGTCTCCACAACGCACGCATCCCCTCCAACGCTGAGCACCATCCATCCCTCCAGTCTCCACAACGAACGCATCCCCACCCACGCCGAGCTCTATCCATCCCTCCAGTCTCTACAACGCACGCATCCCCACCCACGCCAAGCACCATCCAACCCTCCAGTATCCACAACGCATGCATCCCCACCCACACCGAGCACCATCCACCCCTCCAGTCTCCACAACGCACGCATCACCACCCACGCCGAGCACCATCCATCCCTCCAATCTCCACAACGCACGCATCCCCACCCACGCCCAGCACCATCCATCCCTCCAGTCTCCACAACGCACGTATCCCCACCCACGCCCAGCACCATCCATCCCTCCAGTCTCCACAACACACGTATCCCCACCCACGCCCAGCACCATCCATCCCTCCGGTCTCCACAACGCATGCATCCCCACCCACGCCGAGCACCATCCATCCCTCCAGTCTACACAACTCCCCCATCACCACCCACGCCGAGCACCATCCATCACAACAGTCTCCACAACGCACGCATCCCCACCCACGCCGAGCACCATCCATCCCTCCAGTCTCCACAACGCACACATCCCCACCCACGCCGAGCACCATCCATCCCTCCAGTCTCCACAACGTCCGCATCCCCACCCACGCCGAGCACTATCCATCCCTCCAGTCTCCACAACTCCCCCATCACCACCCACGCCGAGCACCATCCATCACTCCAGTCTCCACAACGCACGCATCACCACCCATGCCGAGCACCATCCATCCCTCCAGTCTACACAACACACGCATCCCCACCCACGCCGAGCACCTTCCATCCCTCCAGTCTCCACAACTCCCCCATCACCACCCACGCCGAGCACCATCCATCACTCCAGTCTCCACAACGCACGCATCTCCACCCACACTGAGCACCATCCATCACTCCAGTCTCCACAAAGCCAGCATCCCCACCCACGCTGAGCTCTATCAATCCCTCCAGTCTCCACAACGAACGCATCCCCACCCACTCCGAGCTCTATCCATCCCTCCAGTCTCTACAACGCACGCATCCCCACCCACGCCAAGCACCATCCAACCCTCCAGTATCCACAACGCATGCATCCCCACCCACACCAAGCACCATCCACCCCTCCAGTCTCCACAACGCACGCATCACCACCCACGCCGAGCACCATCCATCCCTCCAATCTCCACAACGCACGCATCCCCACCCACGCCCAGCACCATCCATCCCTCCAGTCTCCACAACGCACGCATCCCCACCCACGCCCAGCACCATCCATCCCTCCGGTCTCCACAATGCACGTATCCCCTCCCACGCCCAGCACCATCCATCCCTCCAGTCTCCACAACGCACGCATCCCCTCCAACGCTGAGCACCATCCATCCCTCCAGTCTCTACAACGCACGCATCTCCACCCACACTGAGCACCATCCATCACTCCAGTCTCCACAAAGCCCGCATCCCCACCCACACTGAGCTCTATCCATCCCTCCAGTCTCCACAACGCATGCATCCCCTCCAACACCGAGCACCATCCATCCCTCCAGTCTCCACAACGAACGCATCCCCACCCACGCCGAGCTCTATCCATCCCTCCAGTCTCTACAACGCACGCATCCCCACCCACGCCAAGCACCATCCATCCCTCCAGTATCCACAACGCATGCATCCCCACCCACACCGAGCACCATCCACCCCTCCAGTCTCCACAACGCACGCATCACCACCCACGCCGAGCACCATCCATCCCTCCAATCTCCACAACGCACGCATCCCCACCCACGCCCAGCACCATCCATCCCTCCAGTCTCCACAACGCACGTATCCCCACCCACGCCCAGCACCATCCATCCCTCCAGTCTCCACAACACACGTATCCCCACCCACGCCCAGCACCATCCATCCCTTCGGTCTCCACAATGCATGCATCCCCACCCACGCCGAGCACCATCCATCCCTCCAGTCTACACAACTCCCCCATCACCACCCACGCCGAGCACCATCCATCACAACAGTCTCCACAACGCACGCATCACCACCAACGCCGAGCACCATCCATCCCTCCAGTCTCCACAACGCACACATCCCCACCCACGCCGAGCACCATCCATCCCTCCAGTCTCCACAACGCACGCATCCCCACCCACGCCCAGCACCATCCATCCCTCCAGTCTCCACAACGCACGTATCCCCACCCACGCCCAGCACCATCCATCCCTCCAGTCTCCACAACACACGTATCCCCACCCACGCCCAGCACCATCCATCCCTTCGGTCTCCACAATGCATGCATCCCCACCCACGCCGAGCACCATCCATCCCTCCAGTCTACACAACTCCCCCATCACCACCCACGCCGAGCACCATCCATCACAACAGTCTCCACAACGCACGCATCACCACCAACGCCGAGCACCATCCATCCCTCCAGTCTCCACAACGCACACATCCCCACCCACGCCGAGCACCATCCATCCCTCCAGTCTCCACAACGCCCGCATCCCCACCCACGCCGAGCACTATCCATCCCTCCAGTCTCCACAACTCCCCCATCACCACCCACGCCGAGCACCATCCATCACTCCAGTCTCCACAGCGCACGCATCACCACCCATGCCGAGCACCATCCATCCCTCCAGTCTACACAACACACGCATCCCCACCCACGCCGAGCACCATCCATCCCTCCAGTCTCCACAACTCCCCCATCACCACCCACGCCGAGCACCATCCATCACTCCAGTCTCCACAACGCACGCATCTCCACCCACACTGAGCACCATCCATCACTCCAGTCTCCACAAAGCCAGCATCCCCACCCACCCTGAGCTCTATCCATCCCTCCAGTCTCCACAACGAACGCATCCCCACCCACGCCGAGCTCTATCCATCCCTCCAGTCTCTACAACGCACGCATCCCCACCCACGCCAAGCACCATCCAACCCTCCAGTATCCACAACGCATGCATCCCCACCCACACCGAGCACCATCCACCCCTCCAGTCTCCACAACGCACGCATCACCACCCACGCCGAGCACCATCCATCCCTCCAATCTCCACAACGCACGCATCCCCACCCACGCCCAGCACCATCCATCCCTCCAGTCTCCACAACGCACGCATCCCCACCCACGCCCAGCACCATCCATCCCTCCGGTCTCCACAACGCATGTATCCCCTCCCACGCCCAGCACCATCCATCCCTCCAGTCTCCACAACGCACGCATCCCCTCCAACGCTGAGCACCATCCATCCCTCCAGTCTCCACAACGAACGCATCCCCACCCACGCCGAGCTCTATCCATCCCTCCAGTCTCTACAACGCACGCATCCCCACCCACGCCAAGCACCATCCAACCCTCCAGTATCCACAACGCATGCATCCCCACCCACACCGAGCACCATCCACCCCTCCAGTCTCCACAACGCCCGCATCCCCACCCACGCCGAGCACTATCCATCCCTCCAGTCTCCACAACTCCCCCATCACCACCCACGCCGAGCACCATCCATCACTCCAGTCTCCACAGCGCACGCATCACCACCCATGCCGAGCACCATCCATCCCTCCAGTCTACACAACACACGCATCCCCACCCACGCCGAGCACCATCCATCCCTCCAGTCTCCACAACTCCCCCATCACCACCCACGCCGAGCACCATCCATCACTCCAGTCTCCACAACGCACGCATCTCCACCCACACTGAGCACCATCCATCACTCCAGTCTCCACAAAGCCAGCATCCCCACCCACCCTGAGCTCTATCCATCCCTCCAGTCTCCACAACGAACGCATCCCCACCCACGCCGAGCTCTATCCATCCCTCCAGTCTCTACAACGCACGCATCCCCACCCACGCCAAGCACCATCCAACCCTCCAGTATCCACAACGCATGCATCCCCACCCACACCGAGCACCATCCACCCCTCCAGTCTCCACAACGCACGCATCACCACCCACGCCGAGCACCATCCATCCCTCCAATCTCCACAACGCACGCATCCCCACCCACGCCCAGCACCATCCATCCCTCCAGTCTCCACAACGTACGCATCCCCACCCACGCCCAGCACCATCCATCCCTCCGGTCTCCACAACGCATGTATCCCCTCCCACGCCCAGCACCATCCATCCCTCCAGTCTCCACAACGCACGCATCCCCTCCAACGCTGAGCACCATCCATCCCTCCAGTCTCCACAACGAACGCATCCCCACCCACGCCGAGCTCTATCCATCCCTCCAGTCTCTACAACGCACGCATCCCCACCCACGCCAAGCACCATCCAACCCTCCAGTATCCACAACGCATGCATCCCCACCCACACCGAGCACCATCCACCCCTCCAGTCTCCACAACGCACGCATCACCACCCACGCCGAGCACCATCCATCCCTCCAATCTCCACAACGCACGCATCCCCACCCACGCCTAGCACCATCCATCCCTCCAGTCTCCACAACGCACGTATCCCCACCCACGCCCAGCACCATCCATCCCTCCAGTCTCCACAACACACGTATCCCCACCCACGCCCAGCACCATCCATCCCTCCGGTCTCCACAACGCATGCATCCCCACCCACGCCGAGCACCATCCATCCCTCCAGTCTACACAACTCCCCCATCACCACCCACGCCGAGCACCATCCATCACAACAGTCTCCACAACGCACGCATCCCCACCCACGCCGAGCACCATCCATCCCTCCAGTCTCCACAACGCACACATCCCCACCCACGCCGAGCACCATCCATCCCTCCAGTCTCCACAACGCCCGCATCCCCACCCACGCCGAGCACTATCCATCCCTCCAGTCTCCACAACTCCCCCATCACCACCCACGCCGAGCACCATCCATCACTCCAGTCTCCACAACGCACGCATCACCACCCATGCCGAGCACCATCCATCCCTCCAGTCTACACAACACACGCATCCCCACCCACGCCGAGCACCATCCATCCCTCCAGTCTCCACAACTCCCCCATCACCACCCACGCCGAGCACCATCCATCACTCCAGTCTCCACAACGCACGCATCTCCACCCACACTGAGCACCATCCATCACTCCAGTCTCCACAAAGCCAGCATCCCCACCCACGCTGAGCTCTATCCATCCCTCCAGTCTCCACAACGAACGCATCCCCACCCACGCCGAGCTCTATCCACCCCTCCAGTCTCTACAACGCACGCATCCCCACCCACGCCAAGCACCATCCAACCCTCCAGTATCCACAACGCATGCATCCCCACCCACACCGAGCACCATCCACCCCTCCAGTCTCCACAACGCACGCATCACCACCCACGCCGAGCACCATCCATCCCTCCAATCTCCACAACGCACGCATCCCCACCCACGCCCAGCACCATCCATCCCTCCAGTCTCCACAACGCACGCATCCCCACCCACGCCCAGCACCATCCATCCCTCCGGTCTCCACAAAGCACGTATCCCCACCCACGCCCAGCACCATCCAACCCTCCAGTATCCACAACGCATGCATCCCCACCCACACCAAGCACCATCCACCCCTCCAGTCTCCACAACGCACGCATCACCACCCACGCCGAGCACCATCCATCCCTCCAATCTCCACAACGCACGCATCCCCACCCACGCCAAGCACCATCCATCCCTCCAGTATCCACAATGCATGCATCCCCACCCACACCGAGCACCATCCATCCCTCCAGTCTCTACAACGCACGCATCTCCACCCACACTGAGCACCATCCATCACTCCAGTCTCCACAAAGCCCGCATCCCCACCCACGCTGAGCTCTATCCATCCCTCCAGTCTCCACAACGCATGCATCCCCTCCAACACCGAGCACCATCCATCCCTCCAGTCTCCACAACGAACGCATCCCCACCCACGCCGAGCTCTATCCATCCCTCCAGTCTCTACAACGCACGCATCCCCACCCACGCCAAGCACCATCCATCCCTCCAGTATCCACAACGCATGCATCCCCACCCACACCGAGCACCATCCACCCCTCCAGTCTCCACAACGCACGCATCACCACCCACACCGAGCACCATCCACCCCTCCAGTCTCCACAACGCACGCATCACCACCCACGCCGAGCACCATCCATCCCTCCAATCTCCACAACGCACGCATCCCCACCCACGCCTAGCACCATCCATCCCTCCAGTCTCCACAACGCACGTATCCCCACCCACGCCCAGCACCATCCATCCCTCCAGTCTCCACAACACACGTATCCCCACCCACGCCCAGCACCATCCATCCCTCCGGTCTCCACAACGCATGCATCCCCACCCACGCCGAGCACCATCCATCCCTCCAGTCTACACAACTCCCCCATCACCACCCACGCCGAGCACCATCCATCACAACAGTCTCCACAACGCACGCATCCCCACCCACGCCGAGCACCATCCATCCCTCCAGTCTCCACAACGCACACATCCCCACCCACGCCGAGCACCATCCATCCCTCCAGTCTCCACAACGCCCGCATCCCCACCCACGCCGAGCACTATCCATCCCTCCAGTCTCCACAACTCCCCCATCACCACCCACGCCGAGCACCATCCATCACTCCAGTCTCCACAACGCACGCATCACCACCCATGCCGAGCACCATCCATCCCTCCAGTCTACACAACACACGCATCCCCACCCACGCCGAGCACCATCCATCCCTCCAGTCTCCACATCTCCCCCATCACCACCCACGCCGAGCACCATCCATCACTCCAGTCTCCACAACGCACGCATCTCCACCCACACTGAGCACCATCCATCACTCCAGTCTCCACAAAGCCAGCATCCCCACCCACGCTGAGCTCTATCCATCCCTCCAGTCTCCACAACGAACGCATCCCCACCCACGCCGAGCTCTATCCATCCCTCCAGTCTCCACAACGCACGCATCCCCACCCACGCCCAGCACCATCCATCCCTCCGGTCTCCACAATGCACGTATCCCCTCCCACGCCCAGCACCATCCATCCCTCCAGTCTCCACAACGCACGCATCCCCTCCAACGCTGAGCACCATCCATCCCTCCAGTCTCCACAACGAACGCATCCCCACCCACGCCGAGCTCTATCCACCCCTCCAGTCTCTACAACGCACGCATCCCCACCCACGCCAAGCACCATCCA
The DNA here is from genome assembly GCF_037356315.1 of Lithobates pipiens. NCBI lineage: Eukaryota > Metazoa > Chordata > Amphibia > Anura > Ranidae > Lithobates > Lithobates pipiens. Next base: position 246,767 of record NW_027507785.1, on the reverse strand, counting down.
ACCCTCCAGTATCCACAACGCATGCATCCCCACCCACACCGAGCACCATCCACCCCTCCAGTCTCCACAACGCACGCATCACCACCCACGCCGAGCACCATCCATCCCTCCAATCTCCACAACGCACGCATCCCCACCCACGCCCAGCACCATCCATCCCTCCAGTCTCCACAACGCACGCATCCCCACCCACGCCCAGCACCATCCATCCCTCCGGTCTCCACAAAGCACGTATCCCCACCCACGCCCAGCACCATCCAACCCTCCAGTATCCACAACGCATGCATCCCCACCCACACCAAGCACCATCCACCCCTCCAGTCTCCACAACGCACGCATCACCACCCACGCCGAGCACCATCCATCCCTCCAATCTCCACAACGCACGCATCCCCACCCACGCCAAGCACCATCCATCCCTCCAGTATCCACAATGCATGCATCCCCACCCACACCGAGCACCATCCATCCCTCCAGTCTCTACAACGCACGCATCTCCACCCACACTGAGCACCATCCATCACTCCAGTCTCCACAAAGCCCGCATCCCCACCCACGCTGAGCTCTATCCATCCCTCCAGTCTCCACAACGCATGCATCCCCTCCAACACCGAGCACCATCCATCCCTCCAGTCTCCACAACGAACGCATCCCCACCCACGCCGAGCTCTATCCATCCCTCCAGTCTCTACAACGCACGCATCCCCACCCACGCCAAGCACCATCCATCCCTCCAGTATCCACAACGCATGCATCCCCACCCACACCGAGCACCATCCACCCCTCCAGTCTCCACAACGCACGCATCACCACCCACGCCGAGCACCATCCATCCCTCCAATCTCCACAACGCACGCATCCCCACCCACGCCCAGCACCATCCATCCCTCCAGTCTCCACAACGCACGTATCCCCACCCACGCCCAGCACCATCCATCCCTCCAGTCTCCACAACACACGTATCCCCACCCACGCCCAGCACCATCCATCCCTCCAGTCTCCACAACGCATGCATCCCCACCCACGCCGAGCACCATCCATCCCTCCAGTCTACACAACTCCCCCATCACCACCCACGCCGAGCACCATCCATCACAACAGTCTCCACAACGCACGCATCACCACCAACGCCGAGCACCATCCATCCCTCCAGTCTCCACAACGCACACATCCCCACCCACGCCGAGCACCATCCATCCCTCCAGTCTCCACAACGCCCGCATCCCCACCCACGCCGAGCACTATCCATCCCTCCAGTCTCCACAACTCCCCCATCACCACCCACGCCGAGCACCATCCATCACTCCAGTCTCCACAACGCACGCATCACCACCCATGCCGAGCACCATCCATCCCTCCAGTCTACACAACACACGCATCCCCACCCACGCCGAGCACCATCCATCCCTCCAGTCTCCACAACTCCCCCATCACCACCCACGCGGAGCACCATCCATCACTCCAGTCTCCACAACGCACGCATCTCCACCCACACTGAGCACCATCCATCACTCCAGTCTCCACAAAGCCAGCATCCCCACCCACGCTGAGCTCTATCCATCCCTCCAGTCTCCACAACGAACGCATCCCCACCCACGCCGAGCTCTATCCATCCCTCCAGTCTCTACAACGCACGCATCCCCACCCACGCCAAGCACCATCCAACCCTCCAGTATCCACAACGCATGCATCCCCACCCACACCGAGCAACATCCACCCCTCCAGTCTCCACAACGCACGCATCACCACCCACGCCGAGCACCATCCATCCCTCCAATCTCCACAACGCACGCATCCCCACCCACGCCCAGCACCATCCATCCCTCCAGTCTCCACAACGCACGCATCCCCACCCACGCCCAGCACCGTCCATCCCTCCGGTCTCCACAACGCACGTATCCCCTCCCACGCCCAGCACCATCCATCCCTCCAGTCTCCACAACGCACGCATCCCCTCCAACGCTGAGCACCATCCATCCCTCCAGTCTCCACAACGAACGCATCCCCACCCACGCCGAGCTCTATCCATCCCTCCAGTCTCTACAACGCACGCATCCCCACCCACGCCAAGCACCATCCAACCCTCCAGTATCCACAACGCATGCATCCCCACCCACACCGAGCACCATCCACCCCTCCAGTCTCCACAACGCACGCATCACCACCCACGCCGAGCACCATCCATCCCTCCAATCTCCACAACGCACGCATCCCCACCCACGCCCAGCACCATCCATCCCTCCAGTCTCCACAACGCACGCATCCCCACCCACGCCCAGCACCATCCATCCCTCCGGTCTCCACAAAGCACGTATCCCCACCCACGCCCAGCACCATCCATCCCTCCGGTCTCCACAACGCATGCATCCCTACCCACGCCGAGCACCATTCATCCCTCTGGTCTCCACAACGCACGCATCCCCACCCACGCCGAGCACCATCCATCACTCCAGTCTCCACAACGCACGCATCCCCACCCACGCCGAGCACCCTCCAGTCTCCACAACGCACGCATCCCCACCCACGCAGAGCACCATCCATCCCTCCAGTCTCCACAACGCATGCATCCCCACCCACGCCGAGCACCATCCATCCCTCCAGTCTCCACAACGCACGCATCACCACCCACGCCGAGCACCATCCATCACTCCAGTCTCCACAAGGCACGCATCACCACCCACGCCGAGCACCATCCATCCCTCCAGTCTCCACAACGCACGCATCCCCACCCACGCCATGCACCATCCATCCCTCCAGTCTCCACAACGCATGCATCCCCACCCACGCCGAGCACCATGCATCCCTCCAGTCTCCACAACGCATGCATCCCCACCCACGCCGAGCACCATCCATCCCTCCAGTCTCCACAACGCACGCATCACCACCCACGCCAAGCACCATCCATCACTCCAGTCTCCACAACGCCCGCATCACCATCCACACCGAGGACCATCCATCCCTCCAGTCTCCACAACGCACACATCCCCACCCACACCGAGCACCATCCATCCCTCCAGTCTCCACAATGCCCGCATCCCGACCCACATCGAGCACCATCTATCCCTCCAGTCTCCACAACGCCCGCATCACCACCCACGCCGAGCACCATCCATCCCTCCAGTCTCCACAACACACGCATCACCACTCACGCCGAGCACCATCCATCCCTCCAGTCTCCACATCTCCCCCATCACCACCCACGCCGAGCACCATCCATCCCTCCAGTCTCCACAACGAATGCATCCCCACCCACGCCGAGCTCTACCCATCCCTCCAGTCTCTACAACGCACGCATCCCCACCCACGCCAAGCACCATCCATCCCTCCAGTATCCACAACGCATGCATCCCCACCCACACCGAGCACCATCTACCCCTCCAGTCTCCACAACGCACGCATCACCACCCACGCCGAGCACCATCCATCCCTCCAATCTCCACAACGCACGCATCCCCACCCACGCCCAGCACCATCCATCCCTCCAGTCTCCACAACGCACGCATCCCCACCCACGCCCAGCCAGCACCATCCATCCCTCCAGTCTCCACAACGCACGTATCCCCACCCACGCCCAGCACCATCCATCCCTCCGGTCTCCACAACACATGCATCCCCACCCACACCGAGCACCATCCATCCCTCCGGTCTCCACAATGCACGCATCCCCACCCACACCGAGCATCATCCATCCCTCCAGTCTCCACAACGCATGCATCCCCACCCATGCCGAGATCCATCCATCCCTCCAGTCTACAGAACTCCCCCATCACCACCCACGCAGAGCACCATCCATCCCTCCAGTCTCCACAACGCACGCATCACCACCCACGCCCAGCACCATCCATCCCTCCAGTCTCCACAACGCACGCATCCCCACCCACGCCCAGCACCATCCATCCCTCCAGTCTCCACAACGCACGTATCCCCACCCACGCCCAGCACCATCCATCCCTCCGGTCTCCACAACGCATGCATCCCCACCCACGCCGAGCACCATCCATCCCTCCAGTCTCCACAACGCCCGCATCCCCACCCACACCGAGCACCATCTATCCCTCCAGTCTCCACAACGCACGCATCCCCACCCATGCCGAGCACCATCCATCACTCCAGTCTCCACAACGCACGCATCACCACCCACACCGAGGACCATCCATCCCTCCAGTCTGCACAATGCACGCATCCCCACCCACGCCCAGCACCATCCATCCCTCCAGTCTCCACAACGCACGCATCCCCACCCACGCCGAGCACCATCCATCCCTCCAGTCTCCACAACGCACGCATCCCCACCCACGCCAAGCACCATCCATTCCTCCAGTCTCCACAACGCACTCATCCCCACCCACGCCGAGCACCATCCATCACTCCAGTCTCCCCAACGCACGCATCCCCACCCACGCCGAGCACCATCCATCCCTCCAGTCTCCACAACGCATGCATCCCCACCCACGCCGAGCACCATCCATCCCTCCAGTCTCCACAACGCACGCATCCCCACCCACGCCGAGCACCATCCATCCCTCCAGTCTCCACAACGCACGCATCACCACCAACGCCGAGCACCATCCATCCCTCCAGTCTCCACAACGCACACATCCCCACCCACGCCGAGCACCATCCATCCCTCCAGTCTCCACAACGCCCGCATCCCCACCCACGCCGAGCACTATTCATCCCTCCAGTCTCCACAACTCCCCCATCACCACCCACGCCGAGCACCATCCATCACTCCAGTCTCCACAACGCACGCATCACCACCCACGCCGAGCACCATCCATCCCTCCAGTCTACACAACACACGCATCCCCACCCACGCCGAGCACCATCCATCCCTCCAGTCTCCACAACTCCCCCATCACCACCCACGCCGAGCACCATCCATCACTCCAGTCTCCACAACGCACGCATCTCCACCCACACTGAGCACCATCCATCACTCCAGTCTCCACAAAGCCAGCATCCCCACCCACGCTGAGCTCTATCCATCCCTCCAGTCTCCACAGCGAACGCATCCCCACCCACGTCGAGCTCTATCCATCCCTCCAGTCTCCACTACGCACGCATCCCCACCCACGCCAAGCACCATCCAACCCTCCAGTATCCACAACGCATGCATCCCCACCCACACCGAGAACCATCCACCCCTCCAGTCTCCACAACGCACGCATCACCACCCACGCCGAGCACCATCCATCCCTCCAGTCTCCACAAGGCACGCATCACCACCCACGCCGAGCACCATCCATCCCTCCAGTCTCCACAACGCACGCATCCCCACCCACGCCATGCACCATCCATCCCTCCGGTCTCCACAACGCACGTATCCCCACCCACTCCCAGCACCATCCATCCCTCCAGTCTCCACAACGCACGCATCCCCTCCAACGCTGAGCACCATCCATCCCTCCAGTCTCCACAACGCACGTATCCCCACCCACGCCGAGCACCATCCATCCCTCCAGTCTCCACAACGCACGCATCCCCTCCAACGCTGAGCACCATCCATCCCTCCAGTCTCCACAACGAACGCATCCCCACCCACACCGAGCACCATCCATCCCTCCAGTCTCCACAACGCACGCATCACCACCCACGCCGAGCACCATCCATCACTCCAGTCTCCACAACGCATGCATCACCACCCACGCCGAGCACCATCCATCCCTCCAGTCTCCACAACGCCCGCATACCCACCCACGCCGAGCACCATCTACCCCTCCAGTCTCCACAACGCACGTATCACCACCCACGCCGAGCACCATCCATCCCTCCAATCTCCACAACGCACGCATCCCCACCCACGCCCAGCACCATCCATCCCTCCGGTCTCCACAACGCACATATCCCCACCCACGCCCAGCACCATCCATCCCTCCGGTCTCCACAACGCATGCATCCCTACCCACGCCGAGGACCATTCATCCCTCCAGTCTCCACAACGCACGCATCCCCACCCACGCCGAGCACCATCCATAACTCCAGTCTCCACAACGCACGCATCCCCACCCACGCCGAGCACCCTCCAGTCTCCACAACGCATGCATCCCCACCCACGCAGAGCACCATCCATCCCTCCAGTCTCCACAACGCACGCATCACCACCCACGCCGAGCACCATCCATCACTCCAGTCTCCACAAGGCACGCATCACCACCCACGCCGAGCACCATCCATCCCTCCAATCTCCACAATGCACGCATCCCCACCCACGCCCAGCACCATCCATCCCTCCAGTCTCCACAACGCACGCATCCCCACCCACGCCGAGCACCATCCATCACTCCAGTCTCCACAACGCACGCATCCCGACCCACGCCGAGCACCATCCATCCCTCCAGTCTCCACAACGCCCGCATCACCATCCACACCGAGGACCATCCATCCCTCCAGTCTCCACAACGCACACATCCCCACCCACACCGAGCACCATCCATCCCTCCAGTCTCCACAATGCCCGCATCCCCACCCACACCGAGCACCATCTATCCCTCCAGTCTCCACAACGCCCGCATCACCACCCACACCGAGCACCATCCATCCCTCCAGTCTCCACAACACACGCATCACCACTCACGCCGAGCACCATCCATCCCTCCAGTCTCCACATCTCCCCCATCACCACCCACGCCGAGCACCATCCATCATTCCAGTCTACACAACACACGCATCCCCACCCACGCCGAGAACCATCCATCCCTCCAGTCTACACAACACACGCATCCCCACCCAGGCCGAGCACCATCCATCCCTCCAGTCTCCACAACTCCCCCATCACCACCCACGCCGAGCACCATCCATCACTCCAGTCTCCACAACGCACGCATCTCCACCCACACTGAGCATCATCCATCACTCCAGTCTCCACAAAGCCCGCATCCCCACCCACGCTGAGCTCTATCCATCCCTCCAGTCTCCACAACGCACGCATCCCCTCCAACGCCGAGCACCATCCATCCCTCCAGTCTCCACAACGAACGCATCCCCACCCACGCCGAGCTCTACCCATCCCTCCAGTCTCTACAACGCACGCATCCCCACCCACGCCAAGCACCATCCATCCCTCCAGTATCCACAACGCATGCATCCCCACCCTCACCGAGCACCATCTACCCCTCCAGTCTCCACAACGCACGCATCCCCACCCACGCCCAGCACCATCCATCCCTCCAGTCTCCACAACGCACGCATCCCCACCCATGCCCAGCCAGGACCATCCATCCCTCCAGTCTCCACAACGCATGTATCCCCACCCACGCCCAGCACCATCCATCCCTCCGGTCTCCACAACGCATGCATCCCCACCCACACCGAGCACCATCCATCCCTCCGGTCTCCACAATGCACGCATCCCCACCCACACCGAGCATCATCCATCCCTCCAGTCTCCACAACGCCTGCATCCCCACCCATGCCGAGAACCATCCATCCCTCCAGTCTACAAATCTCCCCCATCACCACCCACGCAGAGCACCATCCATCCCTCCAGTCTCCACAACGCACGCATCACCACCCACGCCCAGCACCATCCGTCTCTCCACTCTCCACAACGCACGCATCCCCACCCACGCCCAGCACCATCCATCCCTCCAGTCTCCACAACACACGTATCCCCACCCACGCCCAGCACCATCCATCCCTCCGGTCTCCACAACGCATGCATCCTCACCCACGCCGAGCACCATCCATCCCTCCAATCTCCACAACCTACACATCCCCACCCACACCGAGCACCATCCATCCCTCCAGTCTCCACAACGCCCGCATCCCCACCCACACCGAGCACCATCTATCCCTCACGTCTCCACAACGCCCGCATCACCACCCACGCCGAGCACCATCCATCCCTCCAGTCTCCACAACGCACTCATCCCCACCTACGCCGAGCACCATCCATCCCTCCAGTCTCCACAACGCACGCATCCCCACCCATGCCGAGCACCATCCATCACTCCAGTCTCCACAACGCACGCATCACCACCCACACCGAGGACCATCCATCCCTCCAGTCTGCACAATGCACGCATCCCCACACACGCCCAGCACCATCCATCCCTCCAGTCTCCACAACGCACGCATCCCCACCCACGCCGAGCACCATCCATCCCTCCAGTCTCCACAACGCACGCATCCCCACCCACGCCAAGCACCATCCATTCCTCCAGTCTCCACAACGCACGCATCCCCACCCACGCCGAGCACCATCCATCACTCCAGTCTCCCCAACGCACGCATCCCCAACCACGCCGAGCACCATCCATCCCTCCAGTCTCCACAACGCATGCATCCCCACCCACGCCGAGCACCATCCATCCCTCCAGTCTCCACAACGCATGCATCTCCACCCACGCCGAGCACCATCCATCCCTCCAGTCTCCACAACGCACGCATCCCCACCCACGCCGAGCACCATCCATCCCTCCAGTCTCCACAACGCACGCATCACCACCCACGCCGAGCACCATCCATCCCTCCAGTCTCCACAATGCACGCATCACCACCCACGCCAAGCACCATCCATCACTCCAGTCTCCACAACGCCCGCATCACCATCCACACCAAGGACCATCCATCCCTCCGGTCTCCACAATGCATGCATCCCCACCCACGCCGAGCACCATCCATCCCTCCAGTCTCCACAACGCACGCATCCCCACCCACGCCGAGCACCATCCATCACTCCAGTCTCCACAACGCACGCATCCCCACCCACGCCGAGCACCATCCATCCCTCCAGTCTCCACAACGCATGCATCCCCACCTACGCCGAGCACCATCCATCCCTCCGGTCTCCACAATGCATGCATCCCCACCCACGCCGAGCACCATCCATCCCTCCAGTCTCCACAACGCACGCATCCCCACCCACGCCGAGCACCATCCATCACTCCAGTCTCCACAACGCACGCATCCCCACCCGCGCCGAGCACCATCCATCCCTCCAGTCTCCACAACGCACGCATCCCCACCCACGCAGAGCACCATCCATCCCTCCAGTCTCCACAACGCACGCATCACCACCCACGCCGAGCACCATCCATCACTCCAGTCTCCACAAGGCACGCATCACCACCCACGCCGAGCACCATCCATCCCTCCAGTCTCCACAACGCACGCATCCCCACCCACGCCATGCACCATCCATCCCTCCAGTCTCCACAACGCACACATCCCCACCCACGCCGAGCACCATCCATCACTCCAGTCTCCACAACGCATGAATCCCCACCCACGCTGAGCACCATCCATCCCTCCAGTCTCCACAACGCATGCATCCCCACCCACGCCGAGCACCATCCATCCCTCCAGTCTCCACAACGCACGCATCACCACCCACGCCAAGCACCATCCATCACTCCAGTCTCCACAACGCCCGCATCACCATCCACACCGAGGACCATCCATCCCTCCAGTCTCCACAACGCACACATCCCCACCCACACCGAGCACCATCCATCACTCCAGTCTCCACAATGCCCGCATCCCCACCCTCACCGAGCACCATCTATCCCTCCAGTCTCCACAACGCCCGCATCACCACCCACGCCGAGCACCATCCCTCCAGTCTCCACAACACACGCATCACCACTCACGCCGAGCACCATCCATCCCTCCAGTCTCCACATCTCCCCCATCACCACCCACGCCGAGCACCATCCATCACTCCAGTCTACACAACACACGCATCCCCACCCACGCCGAGAACCATCCATCCCTCCAGTCTACACAACACACGCATCCCCACCCAGGCCGAGCACCATCCATCCCTCCAGTCTCCACAACTCCCCCATCACCACCCACGCCGAGCACCATCCATCACTCCAGTCTCCACAACGCACGCATCTCCACCCACACTGAGCATCATCCATCACTCCAGTCTCCACAAAGCCCGCATCCCCACCCACGCTGAGCTCTATCCATCCCTCTAGTCTCCACAACGCATGCATCCCCTCCAACGCCGAGCACCATCCATCCCTCCAGTCTCCACAACGAACGCATCCCCACCCACGCCGAGCTCTACCCATCCCTCCAGTCTCTACAACGCAGGCATCCCCACCCACGCCAAGCACCATCCATCCCTCCAGTATCCACAACGCATGCATCCCCACCCACACCGAGCACCATCTACCCCTCCAGTCTACACAACGCACGCATCACCACCCACGCCGAGCACCATCCATCCCTCCAATCTCCACAACTCACGCATCCCCACCCACGCCCAGCACCATCCATCCCTCCAGTCTCCACAACGCACGCATCCCCACCCATGCCCAGCCAGGACCATCCATCCCTCCAGTCTCCACAACGCACGTATCCCCACCCACGCCCAGCACCATCCATCCCTCCGGTCTCCACAACGCATGCATCCCCACCCACACCGAGCACCATCCATCCCTCCGGTCTCCACAATGCACGCATCCCCACCCACACCGAGCATCATCCATCCCTCCAGTCTCCACAACGCCTGCATCCCCACCCATGCCGAGAACCATCCATCCCTCCAGTCTACAGAACTCCCCCATCACCACCCACGCAGAGCACCATCCATCCCTTCAGTCTCCACAACGCACGCATCACCACCCACGCCCAGCACCATCCATCCCTCCAGTCTCCACAACGCACGCATCCCCACCCACGCCCAGCACCATCCATCCCTCCAGTCTCCAAAACGCACGTATCCCCACCCACGCCAAGCACCATCCATCCCTCCAGTATCCACAACGCATGCATCCCCACCCACACCGAGCACCATCTACCCCTCCAGTCTCCACAACGCACGCATCACCACCCACGCCGAGCACCATCCATCCCTCCAATCTCCACAACTCACGCATCCCCACCCACGCCCAGCACCATCCATCCCTCCAGTCTCCACAACGCACGCACCCCCACCCATGCCCAGCCAGGACCATCCATCCCTCCAGTCTCCACAACGCACGTATCCCCACCCACGCCCAGCACCATCCATCCCTCCGGTCTCCACAACGCATGCATCCCCACCCACACCGAGCACTATCCATCCCTCCGGTCTCCACAATGCACGCATCCCCACCCACACCAAGCATCATCCATCCCTCCAGTCTCCACAACGCCTGCATCCCCACCCATGCCGAGAACCATCCATCCCTCCAGTCTACAGAACTCCCCCATCACCACCCACGCAGAGCACCATCCATCCCTTCAGTCTCCACAACGCACGCATCACCACCCACGCCCAGCACCATCCATCCCTCCAGTCTCCACAACGCACGCATCCCCACCCACGCCCAGCACCATCCATCCCTCCAGTCTCCACAACGCACGTATCCCCACCCACGCCCAGCACCATCCATCCCTCCGGTCTCCACAACGCATGCATCCTAACCCACGCCGAGCACCATCCATCCCTCCAGTCTCCACAACGCACACATCCCCACCCACACCGAGCACCATCCATCCCTCCAGTCTCCACAACGCCCGCATCCCCACCCACACCGAGCACCATCTATCCCTCCCGTCTCCACAACGCCCGCATCACCACCCACGCCGAGCACCATCCATCCCTCCAGTCTCCACAACGCACGCATCCCCACCCACGCCGAGCACCATCCATCCCTCCAGTCTCCACAACGCACGCATCCCCACCCATGCCGAGCACCATCCATCACTCCAGTCTCCACAACGCACGCATCACCACCCACACCGAGGACCATCCATCCCTCCAGTCTGCACAATGCACGCATCCCTACCCACGCCCAGCACCATCCATCCCTCCAGTCTCCACAACGCACACATCCCCACCCACGCCGAGCACCATCCATCCCTCCAGTCTCCCCAACGCACGCATCCCCACCCATGCCGAGCACCATCCATCACTCCAGTCTCCACAACGCACGCATCACCACCCACACCGAGGACCATCCATCCCTCCAGTCTCCACAACGCACGCATCCCCACCCACGCCGAGCACCATCCATCACTCCAGTCTCCCCAACGCACGTATCCCCACCCACGCCGAGCACCATCCATCCCTCCAGTCTCCACAACGCATGCATCCCCACCCACGCCGAGCACCATCCATCCCTCCAGTCTCCACAACGCATGCATCCCCACCCACGCCGAGCACCATCCATCCCTCCAGTCTCCACAACGCACGCATCCCCACCCACGCCGAGCACCATCCATCCCTCCAGTCTCCACAACGCACGCATCACCACCCACGCCGAGCACCATCCATCCCTCCAGTCTCCACAATGCACGCATCACCACCCACGCCAAGCACCATCCATCACTCCAGTCTCCACAACGCCCGCATCACCATCCACACCGAGGACCAGCCATCCCTCCGGTCTCCACAATGCATGCATCCCCACCCACGCCGAGCACCATCCATCCCTCCAGTCTCCACAACGCACGCATCCCCACCCACGCCGAGCACCATCCATCACTTCAGTCTCCCCAACGCACGCATCCCCACCCACGCCGAGCACCATCCATCCCTCCAGTCTCCACAACGCATGCATCCCCACCCACGCCGAGCACCATCCATCCCTCCAGTCTCCACAACGCATGCATCCCCACCCACGCCGAGCACCATCCATCCCTCCAGTCTCCACAACGCACGCATCCCCACCCACGCCGAGCACCATCCATCCCTCCAGTCTCCACAACGCACGCATCACCACCCAAGCCGAGCACCATCCATCCCTCCAGTCTCCACAATGCACGCATCACCACCCACGCCAAGCACCATCCATCACTCCAGTCTCCACAACGCCCGCATCACCATCCACACCGAGGACCATCCATCCCTCCGGTCTCCACAATGCATGCATCCCCACCCACGCCGAGCACCATCCATCCCTCCAGTCTCTACAACGCACGCATCCCCACCCACGCCGAGCACCATCCATCACTCCAGTCTCCACAACGCACGCATCCCCACCCGCGCCGAGCACCATCCATCCCTCCAGTCTCCACAACGCACGCATCCCCACCCACGCAGAGCACCATCCATCACTCCAGTCTCCACAACGCACGCATCCCCACCCGCGCCGAGCACCATCCATCCCTCCAGTCTCCACAACGCACGCATCCCCACCCACGCAGAGCACCATCCATCCCTCCAGTCTCCACAACGCACGCATCACCACCCACGCCGAGCACCATCCATCACTCCAGTCTCCACAAGGCACGCATCACCACCCACGCCGAGCACCATCCATCCCTCCAGTCTCCACAACGCACGCATCCCCACCCACGCCGAGCACCATCCATCACTCCAGTCTCCCCAACGCACGCATCCCCACCCATGCCAAGCACCATCCATCCCTCCAGTCTCCACAACGCATGCATCCCCACCCACGTCGAGCACCATCCATCCCTCCAGTCTCCACAACGCATGCATCCCCACCCACGCCGAGCACCATCCATCCCTCCAGTCTCCACAACGCACGCATCACCACCCACGCCAAGCACCATCCATCACTCCAGTCTCCACAACTCCCGCATCACCATCCACACCGAGGACCATCCATCCCTCCAGTCTCCACAACGCACACATCCCCACCCACACCGAGCACCATCCATCCCTCCAGTCTCCACCACGCCCACATCCCCACCCACACCGAGCACCATCTATCCCTCCAGTCTCCACAACGCCCGCATCACCACCCACGCCGAGCACCATCCATCCCTCCAGTCTCCACAACACACGCATCACCACTCACGCCGAGCACCATCCATCCCTCCAGTCTCCACATCTCCCCCATCACCACCCACGCCGAACACCATCCATCACTCCAGTCTACACAACACACGCATCCCCACCCACGCCGAGAACCATCCATCCCTCCAGTCTCCACAACGAACGCATCCCCACCCACGCCGAGCTCTATCCATCCCTCCAGTCTCTACAACGCACGCATTCCCACCCACGCCAAGCACCATCCATCCCTCCAGTCTCCACAACGCACGCATCGCCACCCATGCCGAGCACCATCCATCACTCCAGTCTCCACAACGCACGCATCCCCACCCACGCCGAGCACCATCCATCCCTCCAGTCTCCACAACGCACGCATCCCCACCCACGCCAAGCACCATCCATTCCTCCAGTCTCCACAACGCACGCATCCCCACCCACGCCAAGCACCATCCATCCCTCCAGTCTCCACAACGCATGCATCCCCACCCACGCCGAGCACCATCCATCCCTCCAGTCTCCACAACGCACGCATCACCACCCACGCCAAGCACCATCCATCACTCCAGTCTCCACAACTCCCGCATCACCATCCACACCGAGGACCATCCATCCCTCCAGTCTCCACAACGCACACATCCCCACCCACACCGAGCACCATCCATCCCTCCAGTCTCCACCACGCCCACATCCCCACCCACACCGAGCACCATCTATCCCTCCAGTCTCCACAACGCCCGCATCACCACCCACGCCGAGCACCATCCATCCCTCCAGTCTCCACAACACACGCATCACCACTCACGCCGAGCACCATCCATCCCTCCAGTCTCCACATCTCCCCCATCACCACCCACGCCGAACACCATCCATCACTCCAGTCTACACAACACACGCATCCCCACCCACGCCGAGAACCATCCATCCCTCCAGTCTCCACAACGAACGCATCCCCACCCACGCCGAGCTCTATCCATCCCTCCAGTCCCTACAACGCACGCATCCCCACCCACGCCAAGCACCATCCATCCCTCCAGTCTCCACAACGCACGCATCGCCACCCATGCCGAGCACCATCCATCACTCCAGTCTCCACAACGCATGCATCCCCACCCACGCCGAGCACCATCCATCCCTCCAGTCTCCACAACGCACGCATCCCCACCCACGCCAAGCACCATCCATTCCTCCAGTCTCCACAACGCACGCATCACCACCCACGCCGAGCACCATCCATCCCTCCAGTCTCCACAACGCACGCATCCCCACCCACGCCGAGCACCATCCATCACTCCAGTCTCCCCAACGCACGCATCCCCACCCATGCCAAGCACCATCCATCCCTCCAGTCTCCACAACGCATGCATCCCCACCCACGTCGAGCACCATCCATCCCTCCAGTCTCCACAACGCATGCATCCCCACCCACGCCGAGCACCATCCATCCCTCCAGTCTCCACAACGCACGCATCACCACCCACGCCAAGCACCATCCATCACTCCAGTCTCCACAACTCCCGCATCACCATCCACACCGAGGACCATCCATCCCTCCAGTCTCCACAACGCACACATCCCCACCCACACCGAGCACCATCCATCCCTCCAGTCTCCACCACGCCCACATCCCCACCCACACCGAGCACCATCTATCCCTCCAGTCTCCACAACGCCCGCATCACCACCCACGCCGAGCACCATCCATCCCTCCAGTCTCCACAACACACGCATCACCACTCACGCCGAGCACCATCCATCCCTCCAGTCTCCACATCTCCCCCATCACCACCCACGCCGAACACCATCCATCACTCCAGTCTACACAACACACGCATCCCCACCCACGCCGAGAACCATCCATCCCTCCAGTCTCCACAACGAACGCATCCCCACCCACGCCGAGCTCTATCCATCCCTCCAGTCTCTACAACGCACGCATTCCCACCCACGCCAAGCACCATCCATCCCTCCAGTCTCCACAACGCACGCATCGCCACCCATGCCGAGCACCATCCATCACTCCAGTCTCCACAACGCACGCATCCCCACCCACGCCGAGCACCATCCATCCCTCCAGTCTCCACAACGCACGCATCCCCACCCACGCCAAGCACCATCCATTCCTCCAGTCTCCACAACGCACGCATCCCCACCCACGCCAAGCACCATCCATCCCTCCAGTCTCCACAACGCATGCATCCCCACCCACGCCGAGCACCATCCATCCCTCCAGTCTCCACAACGCACGCATCACCACCCACGCCAAGCACCATCCATCACTCCAGTCTCCACAACTCCCGCATCACCATCCACACCGAGGACCATCCATCCCTCCAGTCTCCACAACGCACACATCCCCACCCACACCGAGCACCATCCATCCCTCCAGTCTCCACCACGCCCACATCCCCACCCACACCGAGCACCATCTATCCCTCCAGTCTCCACAACGCCCGCATCACCACCCACGCCGAGCACCATCCATCCCTCCAGTCTCCACAACACACGCATCACCACTCACGCCGAGCACCATCCATCCCTCCAGTCTCCACATCTCCCCCATCACCACCCACGCCGAACACCATCCATCACTCCAGTCTACACAACACACGCATCCCCACCCACGCCGAGAACCATCCATCCCTCCAGTCTCCACAACGAACGCATCCCCACCCACGCCGAGCTCTATCCATCCCTCCAGTCCCTACAACGCACGCATCCCCACCCACGCCAAGCACCATCCATCCCTCCAGTCTCCACAACGCACGCATCGCCACCCATGCCGAGCACCATCCATCACTCCAGTCTCCACAACGCACGCATCCCCACCCACGCCGAGCACCATCCATCCCTCCAGTCTCCACAACGCACGCATCCCCACCCACGCCAAGCACCATCCATTCCTCCAGTCTCCACAACGCACGCATCCCCACCCACGCCGAGCACCATCCATCCCTCCAGTCTCCACAACGCACGCATCCCCACCCACGCCGAGCACCATCCATCACTCCAGTCTCCCCAACGCACGCATCCCCACCCACGCCAAGCACCATCCATCCCTCCAGTCTCCACAACGCATGCATCCCCACCCACGCCGAGCACCATCCATCCCTCCAGTCTCCACAACACACGCATCACCACCCACGCCAAGCACCATCCATCACTCCAGTCTCCACAACTCCCGCATCACCATCCACACCGAGGACCATCCATCCCTCCAGTCTCCACAACGCACACATCCCCACCCACACCGAGCACCATCCAACCCTCCAGTCTCCACCACGCCCACATCCCCACCCACACCGAGCACCATCTATCCCTCCAGTCTCCACAACACACGCATCACCACTCACGCCGAGCACCATCCATCCCTCCAGTCTCCACATCTCCCCCATCACCACCCACGCCGAACACCATCCATCACTCCAGTCTACACAACACACGCATCCCCACCCACTCCGAGAACCATCCATCCCTCCAGTCTCCACAACGAACGCATCCCCACCCACGCCGAGCTCTATCCATCCCTCCAGTCTCCACAACGCACGCATCCCCACCCACGCCCAGCACCATCCATCCCTCCAGTCTCCACAACGCACGCATCCCCACCCACGCCCAGCACCATCCATCCCTCCAGTCTCCACAACGCACGTATCCCCACCCACGCCCAGCACCATCCATCCCTCCGATCTCCACAACGCACGCATCCCCACCCACGCCCAGCACCATCCATCCCTCCAGTCTCCACAACGCACGTATCCCCACCCACGCCCAGCACCATCCATCCCTCCGGTCTCCACAACGCATGCATCCTAACCCACGCCGAGCACCATCCATCCCTCCAGTCTCCACAACGCACGCATCCCCACCCACGCAGAGCACCATCCATCCCTCCAGTCTCCACAACGCACGCATCACCACCCACGCCGAGCACCATCCCTCACTCCAGTCTCCACAACGCACGCATCACCACCCACGCCGAGCACCATCCATCCCTCCAGTCTCCACAACGCACGCATCCCCTCCAACGCCGAGCACCATCCATCCCTCCAATCTCCACAACGCACACATCCCCACCCACGCCCAGCACCATCCATCCCTCCAGTCTCCACAACGCACGCATCCCCACCCACGCCCAGCACCATCCATCCCTCCAGTCTCCACAACGCACGTATCCCCACCCACTCCCAGCACCATCCATCCCTCCGATCTCCACAACGCATGCATCCCCACCCACACCGAGCACCATCCATCCCTCCGGTCTCCACAATGCACGCATCCCCACCCACACCGAGCATCATCCATCCCTCCAGTCTCCACAACGCCTGCATCCCCACCCATGACGAGAAACATCCATCCCTCCAGTCTACAGAACTCCCCCATCACCACCCACGCAGAGCACCATTCATCCCTCCAGTCTTCACAACGCACGCATCACCACCCACGCCCAGCACCATCCATCCCTCCAGTCTCCACAACGCACGCATCCCCACCCACACTAAGCACCATCCATCCCTCCAGTCTCCACAACGCACGCATCACCACCCACGCCGAGCACCATCCATCACTCCAGTCTCCACAACGCCCGCATCACCACCCACACCGAGGACCATCTATCCCTCCAGTCTCCACAATGCCCGCATTACCACCCACACTGAGCACCATCCATCCCTCCAGTCTCCACAACGCCCGCATCCCCACCCACGCCGAGCACCATCTACCCCTCCAGTCTCCACAACGCACGCATCACCACCCACGCCGAGCACCATCCATCACTCCAGTCTCCACAACGCACGTATCCCCACCCACGCCCAGCACCATCCATCCCTCCAGTCTCCACAACGCACGCATCCCCACCCACGCCGAGCACCATCCATCACTCCAGTCTCCCCAACGCACGCATCCCCACCCACGCCGAGCACCATCCATCCCTCCAGTCTCCACAACGCATGCATCCCCACCCACGCCGAGCACCATCCATCCCTCCAGTCTCCACAACGCATGCATCCCCACCCACGCCGAGCACCATCCATCCCTCCAGTCTCCACAACGCACGCATCACCACCCACGCCAAGCACCATCCATCACTCCAGTCTCCACAACGCCCGCATCACCATCCACACCGAGGACCATCCATCCCTCCAGTCTCCACAACACACACATCCCCACCCACACCGAGCACCATCCATCCCTCCAATCTCCACAACGCCCGCATCACCACGCACGCCGAGCACCATCCATCCCTCCAGTCTCCACAACACACGCATCACCACTCACGCCGAGCACCATCCATCCCTCCAGTCTCCACATCTCCCCCATCACCACCCAAGCCCAACACCATCCATCACTCCAGTCTACACAACACACGCATCCCCACCCACGCCGAGAACCATCCATCCCTCCAGTCTACTCAACACACGCATCCCCACCCAGGCCGAGCACCATCCATCCCTCCAGTCTCCACAACTCCCCCATCACCACCCACGCCGAGCACCATCCATCACTCCAGTCTCCACAACGCACGCATCTCCACCCACACTGAGCATCATCCATCACTCCAGTCTCCACAAAGCCCGCATCCCCACCCAAGCTGATCTCTATCCATCCCTCCAGTCTCCACAACGCACGCATCCCCTCCAACGCCGAGCACCATCCATCCCTCCAGTCTCCACAACGAACGCATCCCCACCCACGCCGAGCTCTATCCATCCCTCCAGTCTCTACAACGCACGCATCCCCACCCACGCCAAGCACCATCCATCCCTCCAGTATCCACAACGCATGCATCCCCACCCACACCGAGCACCATCTACCCCTCCAGTCTCCACAACGCACGCATCACCACCCATGCCGAGCAAAATCCATCACTCCAGTCTCCACAACGCACGCATCACCACCCACACCGAGGACCATCCATCCCTCCAGTCTGCACAATGCACGCATCCCCACCCACGCCCAGCACCATCCATCCCTCCAGTCTCCACAACGCACGCATCCCCACCCACGCCGAGCACCATCCATCCCTCCAGTCTCCACAACGCACGCATCCCCACCCACGCAGAGCACCATCCATCCCTCCAGTCTCCACAACGCACGCATCACCACCCACGCCGAGCACCATCCATCACTCCTGTCTCCACAACGCACGCATCACCACCCACGCCGAGCACCATCCATCCCTCCAGTCTCCACAACGCACGCATCCCGAGCCACACTAAGCACCATCCATCCCTCCAGTCTCCACAACGCACGCATCACCACCCACGCCGAGCACCATCCATCACTCCAGTCTCCACAACGCACGCATCCCCACCCACGCCCAGCACCATCCATCCCTCCAGTCTCCACAACGCACGCATCCCCACCCACGCCCAGCACCATCCATCCCTCCAGTCTCCACAACGCACGCATCCCCACCCACGCCCAGCACCATCCATCCCTCCAGTCTCCACAACGCACGTATCCCCACCCACGCCCAGCACCATCCATCCCTCCGATCTCCACAACGCACGCATCCCCACCCACGCCCAGCACCATCCATCCCTCCAGTCTCCACAACGCACGTATCCCCACCCACGCCCAGCACCATCCATCCCTCCGGTCTCCACAACGCATGCATCCTCGCCCACGCCGGGCACCATCCATCCCTCCAGTCTCCACAACGCACGCATCCCCACCCATGCAGAGCACCATCCATCCCTCCAGTCTCCACAACGCACGCATCACCACCCACGCCGAGCACCATCCATCACTCCAGTCTCCACAACGCACGCATCACCACCCACGCCGAGCACCATCCATCCCTCCAGTCTCCACAACGCACGCATCCCCACCCACACTAAGCACCATCCATCCCTCCTGTCTCCACAACGCATGCATCCTCACCCACGCCGAGCACCATCCATCCCTCCAGTCTCCACAACGCACGCATCCCCACCCACGCAGAGCACCATCCATCCCTCCAGTCTCCACATCTCCCCCATCACCACCCACGCCGAACACCATCCATCACTCCAGTCTACACAACACACGCATCCCCACCCAGGCCGAGCACCATCCATCCCTCCAGTCTCCATAACTCCCCCATCACCACCCACGCCGAGCACCATCCATCACTTCAGTCTCCACAACGCACGCATCTCCACCCACACTGAGCATCATCCATCACTCCAGTCTCCACAAAGCCCGCATCCCCACCCACGCTGAGCTCTATCCATCCCTCCAGTCTCCACAACGCACGCATCCCCTCCAACGCCGAGCACCATCCATCCCTCCAGTCTCCACAACGAACGCATCCCCACCCACGCCGAGCTCTATCCATCCCTCCAGTCTCTACAACGCACGCATCCCCACCCACGCCAAGCACCATCCATCCCTCCAGTATCCACAACGCATGCATCCCCACCCACACCGAGCACCATCTACCCCTCCAGTCTCCACAACGCACGCATCACCACCCACGCCGAGCACCATCCATCCCTCCAATCTCCACAACGCACGCATCCCCACCCACGCCCAGCACCATCCATCCCTCCAGTCTCCACAACGCACGCATCCCCACCCATGCCCAGCACCATCCATCCCTCCAGTCTCCACAACGCACGTATCCCCACCCACGCCCAGCACCATCCATCCCTCCGATCTCCACAACGCATGCATCCCCACCCCACCGAGCACCATCCATCCCTCCGGTCTCCACAATGCACGCATCCCCACCCACACCGAGCATCATCCATCCCTCCAGTCTCCACAACGCCTGCATCCCCACCCATGCCGAGAACCATCCATCCCTCCAGTCTACAGAACTCCCCCATCACCACCCACGCAGAGCACCATCCATCCCTCCAGTATCCACAACGCACGCGTCACCACCCACGCCCAGCACCATCCATCCCTCCAGTCTCCGCAACGCACGCATCCCCACCCACGCCCAGCACCATCCATCCCTCCAGTCTCCACAACGCACGTATCCCCACCCACGCCCAGCACCATCCATCCCTCCGGTCTCCACAACGCATGCATCCTCACCCACGCCGAGCACCATCCATCCCTCCAGTCTCCACAACGCACACATCCCCACCCACACCGAGCACCATCCATCCCTCCAGTCTCCACAACGCCCGCATCCCCACCCACACCGAGCACCATCTATCCCTCCCGTCTCCACAACGCCCGCATCACCACCCACGCCGAGCACCATCCATCCCTCCAGTCTCCACAACGCACGCATCCCCACCCACGCCGAGCACCATCCATCCCTCCAGTCTCCACAACGCACGCATCCCCACCCATGCCGAGCACCATCCATCACTCCATTCTCCACAACGCACGCATCACCACCCACACCGAGGACCATCCATCCCTCCAGTCTCCACAACGCACGCATCCCCACCCACGCCCAGCACCATCCATCCCTCCAGTCTCCACAACGCACGCATCCCCACCCATGCCGAGCACCATCCATCACTCCAGTCTCCACAACGCACGCATCACCACCCACACCGAGGACCATCCATCCCTCCAGTCTGCACAATGCACGCATCCCCACCCACGCCCAGCACCATCCATCCCTCCAGTCTCCACAACGCACGCATCCCCACCCACGCCGAGCACCATCCATCCCTCCAGTCTCCACAACGCACGCATCCCGACCCACACTAAGCACCATCCATCCCTCCAGTATCCACAATGCATGCATCCCCACCCACACCGAGCACCATCCATCCCTCCATTCTCCACAACGCACGCATCACCACCCACGCCGAGCACCATCCATCACTCCAGTCTCCACAACGCACGCATCACCACCCACGCCGAGCACCATCCATCCCTCCAATCTCCACAACGCACGCATCCCCACCCACGCCCAGCACCATCCATCCCTCCAGTCTCCACAACACACGCATCCCCACCCACGCCCAGCACCATCCATCCCTCCAGTCTCCACAACGCACGTATCCCCACCCACGCCCAGCACCATCCATCCCTCCGATCTCCACAACGCACGCATCCCCACCCACGCCCAGCACCATCCATCCCTCCAGTCTCCACAACGCACGTATCCCCACCCACGCCCAGCACCATCCATCCCTCCGGTCTCCACAACGCATGTATCCTCACCCACGCCGAGCACCATCCATCCCTCCAGTCTCCACAACGCACGCATCCCCACCCACGCCAAGCACCATCCATTCCTCCAGTCTCCACAACGCACGCATCCCCACCCACGCCGAGCACCATCCATCACTCCAGTCTCCCAAACGCACGCATCCCCACCCACGCCGAGCACCATCCATCCCTCCAGTCTCCACAATGCATGCATCCCCACCCACGCCGAGCACCATCCATCACTCCAGTCTCCACAACGCACGCATCACCACCCACGCCGAGCACCATCCATCCCTCCAGTCTCCACAACGCACGCATCCCGACCCACACTAAGCACCATCCATCCCTCCAGTATCCACAACGCATGCATCCCCACCCACACCGAGCACCATCCATCCCTCCATTCTCCACAACGCACGCATCACCACCCACGCCGAGCACCATCCATCACTCCAGTCTCCACAACGCATGCATCACCACCCACGCCGAGCACCATCCATCCCTCCAGTCTCCACAACGCACGCATCCCCACCCACACCGAGCACCATCCATCCCTCCAGTCTCCACAACGCACGCATCCCCACCCACGCAGAGCACCATCCATCCCTCCAGTCTCCACAACACACGCATCACCACCCACGCCGAGCACCATCCATCACTCCAGTCTCCACAACACACGCATTACCACCCACGCCGAGCACCATCCATCCCTCCAGTCTCCACAACGCACGCATCACTCAGGTGTAGGCGTCACTTCCCGTATCCCGAGTGACACGCTCGTTGGTCTGTTTGCTGTGCGCTCTGTCCTTCCCTATTTTTTATCCACGGAGGAATTTGATGGATGACGGTGACGTTAGAGAGGTGTGAAGTTCCTCTTGTCCATCTCCTGAATCCAAGTGTTCCCCATTAAAGGCTATTTGCTGTATACCTTACAGCAGTAAGGTAATTACCTGGTGTGGCCAGCACTAACACGTGGAAATCACCTAACGGAGAGAGTTGGCTTGGCACTGTGAACACACAACTACACTATGTTTACTTGGTTGTGATATTTCACCACATTTTTCACGATTGGACTATCTATGGGTCACCTTGATTAAACCCAATCGGTCTTGAAGTTTTCTGTTATATGCACTTCATCACTTGATATTATGCATTTTATCACAGCACTATTGCCGTAAATATTTAAATATTTAAATACTTGTATATCACCTTCAAGTTTTAATATTTTGATATGCTATGCACATATGCACTTTGTTATATTTTTATTTTTTTCCTAACATCATTATTTTAGATATATTAAGCACGTCTGCACTGTGTTTTTTAGTTTTTATTATTTACATTATTATATTTTTGATACCTTTTTTAAGATACAGATTGAGTATTTAGTAGCTGCTGAGTTCTATTTAGGAGCGCAACACAATTTTTTACTTATCTGTATCAAAACTCCTGCATTCAGAAAGTGCAGCAAACCCACAGGATATAATACCCTGTTTCCCCTAAAATAAGACCTAGTGTGATTGTCGGTGATAGCTGCAATAAAAGCCCTACCCCCCCAAATAAGCCCTAGTTAAAGTCCTTGTAGGTCTTCTTTTCAGGGTAGGGCTTATTTTTGAGAAAACAGGGTTGGGCTTATTTGGGTGGTAGGGCTTATATTGCAGCCAACACCGACAATCAGGCTAGGTCTTATTTTAGGGGAAACAGGGTAGAAGTCTATGGATGAGTGCAGCAAACCCACATGATATAATAGAAGTCTATGGATGAGTGCAGCAAACCCACAGGATATAATAGAAGTCTATGGATAAGTGCAGCAAACCCGCAGGATATAATAGAAGTCTATGGCTAAGTGCAGCAAACCCGCAGGATATAATAGAAGTCTATGGATGAGTGCAGCAAACCCACAGGATATAATAGAAGTCTATGGATGAGTGCAGCAAACCCACAGGATATAATAGAAGTCTATGGATGAGTGCAGCAAACCCACAGGCAAGCTGGAGGCACACTGCATTGCACCCACGGTGTGGATAAACTGCAGCACATCACTCGGTGTATTGCTTCACATTGACATGAAGATCTCTTCCTTTCTGCTGCTGGCACCACTCTGGAGACCACAAGCCGGGATAAGAGGTGGAGTGCAGTTGGTGTCACTCCGCATGGGACAGGAGCCGGCACTACAGAGGAGACATCGGATTATGCGGCTCTTGGTCCTTATTACACCTCCAACTTTACAAAGAGTCACTCTGCACTGCACACTGTGATGTTCTGGAATGGCGGATAAGCAAGCCCAGACCATCATCTACCAGTCACTTGTCTGTGATCAACAGGTTGCTGTCTAGGGTTGCCACCTGTTCGGGTTTTGAATCATGTGTCCGGGTTTCAGTCCGCCTGAAACCCGGACACAATATTTAAATAGAAATGTGGCTCAGAACTGGGCCTGATAGGAGGGTGAGGAGGCTCTATGCACGACACATTACTATTCTCTCCAAAGGTGTCCCAGGTCTGTTACAATCCTGTAGGGTGTGCTAAAAAAAATGCTTTTGTTGTCCACCTCTTGGCTTGAAGAAAAAGTGGTAACCCTATTGCTGACCCCCCACCTGATTGGATATCAAACCTGAAGAATTCAACTTAAACCCATGGTGAAGGCAAAGCCAAACCTCATTTGTAACACTTTTGAAAAGCCTCATGAAATATGATGGATCTTTAAAATATAATAATAATAATGAAGCGGCCATAACCCGTTGCAGGGCGGCCCTGACTGAATGGGCTTACCGATTACCTTCTCCTGGCCTGCTCCTCCGTGTCTAGGGGTTACCAGGGTTGATACCCAACGACTTGTACACTGACACAGATAAAGCCCTTTCAAAGGTTTTATTTTGCAGTAGAACTTTCACAGAACACAGTCTCTTAGGGAACAGAGGGCACGGGGTGAAGAACTCAGGTACCTTGAACTGCAGGTTTAACAAAGTCTCTATTTCCAACCAGAGAGTAGCCACTTGCTGCTGGGTACTTCAAGGCTGAACAGACCTCTAGCCAGAGATCATGGCAGTCAGCATGTTGACTCAAAACCTAAACAATCAACTGAAGATGAACAGGAACCTTTTTCCAACTTTACCTGCAACGTTTCCCGCTTCCTTTATGGTACTGGAAAAGTGTGGACTCATCAATGTCCTTCCCAACTCAGTAACCAGGCACTTCCCAGGATGCCACTTGCCGGCCCTCCTCCTAAGAGTCCTCCCCCGGTCACTTGCACGAGCTGTGGTGTCCCTCCAAGCCGAGAGCACACCCGGACACTTTGAATCCTCCCTCAGTTACTGCGCCTCGGACCAGCAGGTTCCGAGACTCTGGAACAGACGGATCCCTACCCCAGACCAGATGGGTCTATCAGGGGCCACTGACAGGAACACGCTGTGGGATGTCAAACACCCCATGACCAGGACCCCTCACGGGGCTACCCCGGTCCTGGAACCAGAACAGACCACACGGGTCTCACAAACAATTCCGGAACCCCGAACACGTTACCCACACCTGCTTAAGTACACCCTCCCAGACTCCTCAGCGGGCCCGGCACTCCCTCTGATTGACTCCGAGAGGGCAGATACCAAAACATCCAACCAGGCCTGGTTCTAGCCTGTCATGTGCACCTCACCGTCCACATGACCAGGCAGAACATCAATCATGGCCCGGCCAGACTGGTGTTAAGGCCTACCTACACAATTAACCCTTAGTACTGAGCAAAAACTAAATTTACAATGCGTGTGACATCTGAACCCAAATGTCATCCGCTACAATAATAATAATAATAATAATAATAATAATAATAATATCTGATTTTCAGGTCACAGTATCTCGATGTTCGGATCCCTGTATTCCCGGCACCAGAAAAAAGTTTGGATCTTCAATTCATAAATGTTGCTATGAGTGTGTCTCATGTCCAGAAGGAGAGATCTCCAACATTTCTGGTAAGGTTTGTATTTGTCTTTATGAAGTACTGTACATCTCTGTCATCCCCGTGTTTTATCCTTTTATAGACCCATTCCGGCACTCCTCTCCTACATGGAAAAATCATCTAATTACTCAAAACTCCCAAACATTTTATATGGCTTTGTTTTTTAGCAGAGACCTTAGGGAATAAAATGGCAGTCATTGGAACTTTTTATGTCACACGGTATTTGCGCAGCAATTTTTCAAACACTTTTTAGGTCTCATGAATTAAAAAAAAATAAAAAAGCAGTTATCCCAATTTTTTGTATAATGTGAAAGATGATGGAATGGCGCCAAAGTTCGGGGCTTAAAAATCTCCATAGGCAAAGTTTTCATTGTGTTTTTTTACAGATTCCCCATTTAGAGTTAAAGAGGAGATCTGGTGCTAGAATTATTGCTCTCGCTCTGACGTTTGCGGTGATACCTCACATGTGTGGTTGAATGTCGTCTACATATGGGGGTGCCACTTACGTATGCGTTTGCTTCTGTGTGTGAGCACGTGGGGACAGGGGGGCACTTTGAATTTAGTTTTTTTATTGTTTATTTTATTTTTATATTTTGACACTTTCCCTTTATTTATTTTTTTGATCACTTTTATTCCTATTAGAAGGAATGTAAACATTGTTTGTAATAGGAATAGGGCATGCCAGTAGGGTTGCCACATCTCTGGAATTAATGACATTATTCAGACAGCATACTTGCCAGTGAGGTGTCCCCGGTGTCACCCAAGTGTCTTCTCATCTCTGTCCCCATTCCAGTGACCACACACTCTTCTCTATTTACTTTTGCTGGTTTCTGTCCCTCTCACTGACATTCAGAGTTTACACCTCAAGGCTTTAAGTGGCCAAAACCAGCAGGTACCCCCTCAGGACAGACCACCAGCAGCTAAAGGACCCCTCTTCTCCCTGTCTGTGTGTCTCATTGATGACAGGACCGTCCAGCTTCACAGGAGCCCAATAGAAGGAACAGCGGGTGCAGCCGATCGCTCACTGCTTGTAACACATGGAAGCTCCTCACAGCCTACAGAACGGGACAGCAGGAGACACTTATGGAGTCCACCACTGTTGCCTCGCTGTACACCCCACTGTCCACCTGACTACTGCCCCCTGTCCATCCAGCTGCCCAACCCCCAGTTCACCCCACTGCCCCCCTCAAGTTTACCCCGCTGCCCCTCTATCCAGCCCCCTACCCCTCTGTCCACCCCGCTGCCTCCTGTCCAACCCAATGCTCCCCTGTGCACCCCGATGCCTCCCTGTCCGTCCCTCTGCCCCTTTGTCCATTCTGCTGCCCCCTGTCCCTCCCTCTGCCTCCCTGTCCACCGCACTGCCCCCTTGTCCATTCTGCTGCCCCATCCACTCCTCTGTCCCTTTGTCTATTCTGCTGCCCCCTGTCCCTCCCTCTGCCTCCCTGTCCACCCCTCTGCCCATTTGTCCATTCTGCTGCCTCCTGTCCCTCCTGCTACCTCCCTGTCCACCCCACTGCCCCCTTGTCCCTTCCGCTGCCTACCTGTCCATCCCTCTGCCCCTTGTCCATTCTGCTGCCCCCTGTCCATCCCGCTGGCTCCATGTTCATCTCGCTGCCCCCTGTCCATCCCGCTACCTCCATTTCCATCCCGCTGCCCCCTTATCCATTCTGCTGCCCCCATGTCCACCCCTCTGCCCCCTTGTCCATTCTGCTGCTCCCCCTTTGCCCCTTGTTCATTCTGCTTCTCCCTGTCCATCCCGCTGCCTACCTGTCCACCCCTCTGCCCCTTGACCATTCTGCTGCCCTCCTGTCCACACTGCTGCCTCCCTGTCCACACCTCTGCCCTCTTGTCCATTCTGCTGCCCCCTTGTCCATCCTGCTACCTCCCTGTCAACCCCTCTGCCCCTTTGTCCATTCTGCTGCCCCCCTGTTCATCCTGCTACCTCCCTGTCTACCCCTCTGCCCCTTGTACATTCTGCTGCCCCTCTGTCCCTCCCATTGCCCCTTTGTCCATTTGGCTGGCCCCCTGTTCATTCTGCTGCCCCCTTGTTCATTTTGCTGCCCCCTGTCCATTCTGCTGCTCATTGTCATCTGCATGTGTAGGATCGCTGTCTCCTATGGCAACGGTCTTATAACAGTTTCTAACACAAGTTGTAACAAGCTTCTGTACTTCCCCTACAACCTCCTCTTGTAGATCTTCACTCAACTGAGCTCCCAGTCTTTCACTAGACTTGCTAATCCACTGCCACTGGATCTCCTGAGCTCTTCCAACCTTCTCACTCAGTATCTTCCTCAATCGTCACCCCCGTGTCCCAGCTGGGTCCCTAGCTTGGCACTCACAGACTAGGGATGAGCTTCTTGTTCGAGTCGAACGTATGTTCGACTCGAACATCGGCTGTTCACCCGTTCGGCGAATACCGAACTTTATGGGCCATTTGCACCAAATTCATGTGGCGCTCATGGCCCACAATGCACTGCATCATCGCAGTGGATTGCTGGCTCATGATTGGCCAAGCATGCACTGTGACCCCGCATGCTTGGTCACTGACAGCGCCGGCAGTGAGGAGAGCCATGATTGGCCAGCGCGGCGGCCTTGTGTAGTGTGTTGGCGTCTGTAGGAGTTAGTGGGTGTTCTGTGTACCTTCACAGTATACACGTTCATTATTGGCTGATTTTGCGTTCTTGCTCTTCTGTAGTGGTTGTTGTCTGCGTGCCCTGACCGCAGTATACACCGTTATATCCACCTATATAGCTAGCTATCTTGCTTTTTTTAAATAGAGCTTGCAGTCAGTTGTAGGAGATTGTGCGTGCTGTCTGCGTGCCCTGACCGCAGAATACACTGTTATATCCACCTATAGGGATGAGCCGAACACCCCCCCGGTTCGGTTCGCACCAGAACTTTCAAACGGACCCCAAATTCGTACGAACATTAGAACCCCATTGAAGTCTATGGGACTCGAACGTTCGAAATTAAAAGTGCTAATTTTAACGGCTAATATGCAAGATACTGTCCTAAAAAGGGTTTGGGGACCTGGCTCCTGCCCCAGGGGACATGGGTCAAAGCAAAAAAAGTTTTAAAAACTGCCATTTTGGCGGGAGCACTGATTTTAATGACGATTAAAGTGAAAAAAAAAGTGACATATTCCTTTAAATATCGTGCCTGGGGGGTGTCTATAGTATGCCTGTGAAGTGCCACGTGTTTCCCGTGTTTAGAAAAGTCCCTGCACAAAATGACATTTAACGGAAATAACGTCATTTAAAACTGCTTGCGGTTTTAATGTTATATCTGGTTCCTGCAATATGGTTGAAAATCATTCAGAAAAAATGGCATGGGTAGCCCTCCCTGCCCATTACCAGCCCCTTTGGGTCTTGTACGGATATTAAGGGGAACCCCCGTACCCATATTAAAAAAAGGAAATACGTGTGGCCCCCAGGCCCTATATACTCAGAACAGCAGTATACATGCGGTACAAACAAGACAGGGAATGTGTAGATTTGTTGTGTTAAGTAGAATCTGTTTGTAATTTTCAACTGGTACACTTTTAAAGTGTAGCTCCAGACAAAAAAACAATTTTTAAGCTTTTTGGAAAACATAGGGAAGGGTTATCACCCCTGTATAATTTGTTTTGCCGTCCGTCTTTTTTTCATCTCACTTGCTGTTGTCTCCTTCCGTTTGCAAGTAGGAGATGTTTGTAAGTTGGATGTTTGAAAGTAGGGGCCTGCCCTATATGCTCTGCAGAAATGGCGGAACAAGGTGTTGGTTTTGCCACAACATTGTAAGCCCTCAAAGTGACTCTTGGTGGGCGCTGGAGCGCCCTGCTGTGAACGATTATAACAAGAATTGTAATTACATGCCATTGTTGAACAGTGGTAGAAAAATTGACCTTTGGTGTTTGTGGTGCTGGTGCCACAACACTATAAGTCCTCACAGTTACTCCGGGTGGGCACAGGAATGGGCCCTCCTGTGAAATATTATATCAAGAATTGTAATTACATGTCCCTGTTAAACAGGGGCTGAAAAATTGGGCTGCTGGCACTGGTGCTGGTGCCACCACACTGCAACCTCTCCCATATACTCTAGTTGTAGTGCAGGAATGAGCCCTGCTGCAAAGCATTGCATCAAAAATTTTAATTAAACACCCCTGTTAAACAGGGGCAGAAAAATTGGGCCTTAGGCACTGGTGCTGGTGCCACGACACTGCAACCTCTCCCATATACTCTAGTTTTAGTGCAGGAATTAGCCCTGCTGCAAAGCATTGCATCAAAAATTGTAATTAAACGCCCCTGTTAAACAGGGGCAATAAAATTGGGCCTTAGGCACTGGTGCTGGTGCCACGACACTGCAACCTCTCCCATATACTCTAGTTTTAGTGCAGGAATTAGCCCTGCTGCAAAGCATTGCATCAAAAATTGTAATTAAACGCCCCTGTTAAACAGGGGCAGAAAAATTGGGCCTTAGGCACTGGTGCTGGTGCCACCACACTGCAACCTCTCCCATATATTCTAGTTTTAGTGCAGGAATTAGCCCTGCTGCAAATCATTGAATCAAAAATTGTAATTAAACGCCCCTGTTAAACAGGTGCAGAAAAATTGGGCTGATGGCATCACCCAGAACCAAAAATGTTTTTCCAACATATCAGCGGAGGAGGAAGAGGATAGGCAATCAACATAAAAGGACAGTCACTCAGCATCAGCATAGGCAGTCCTGAAGGGATGTGATATTTAAAAAAAAATGATTCAGTTACATCAGCTTCAGGTGCTTGTTAGCTGTGGGTGATCCAGGACTGATTTATCTTGGTGAAGGTCAGTCGATCAACTGATTCGGTGGACAGGCGCACCCTGTGATCGGTAACAAAGCCACCAGCAGCACTGAAGGTGCGTTCCAAAAGAACGCTGGATGCAGGACAGGCCAGTAGCTCAATTGCATACTGTGCAAGCTCTGGCCAGTGACCCATCCTCAAGACCCAGAAAGCCAGAGCATTTTCGGTGGGAAAGGTGTCCAAGTCTGACCTTGCCCCTAGGTGTTCCTGCACCATGTAAATTAGACGGTGGCGATGGTTGCTGGAACCGATCATACCTTGGGGCTGCGGACTAAAAAATTGCCTGAAAGCATCGGTCAGACGGCCACCTTCTCCACCGCTCCTTCTGACCGATGCCTCAGCAACACATTGTCCAGGACCAGGAGTTTGTAACCTCCCAGTCTCTGGGAACGCATTGCACAGACCTTTCTACAAGGCCTCCCGGAGATGTCTCATCCTCTGCTCCCTCTGCGACGGCAAGATAAGGTCGGCAACCTTACCGTTGTACCGTGGATCAAGGAGAGTGGCCAGCCAGTAATGGTCCCTCTCCTTGATCCGAAGAATACAAGGATCCTTCCGCAGGCTTTGCAGGATCAGGGAGGCCATGCAGCGTAGGTTAGCTGAGGCATTTGGTCCGGAGTCCTCTGGGTCACTAAGGACAACATGATCCGCAGCTACCTCCTCCCAGCCGCGTACAAGTCCACGGGTTTCTTGGGACTGTAAATCATCCCTACAAGACTGCTGCTGCTGCTGCTGATGCTGAGTGCCAGCCTCCACCTCCATGCTAACACAATCATCCTCCTCCTCCTCCCCTCATCCTCTTCCTGTGTGAAGGGTGGCACAGCAGGAACACTGTCTGGATAAAGTGGGCCTTGAGAGGCAAGGAAGTCCTCCTCTTCCTGCCTCTGTTCTGCCTCAAGTGCCCTGTCCATTATTCCACGCAGCGTATGCTCCAAGAGGTGGACAAGAGGTACAGTGTCAATGATGCATGCACTGTCACTGCTCACCATCCTTGTGGCCTCCTCAAATGGTGACAGGACAGTGCATGCATCCCTGATCATGCCCCACTGGCGTGGTGAGAAAAAACCGAGCTCCCCTGACCCTGTCCTGGTGCCGTAGTCGCACAGGTACTCATTGATGGCCCTCTGCTGCGTGTGCAGCCACTGCAGCATGGCCAACGTTGAGTTCCACCTGGTGGGCATGTCGCATATAAGGCGGTTCTTGGGCAAGTTCAACTCCTTTTGGAGCTCAGCCAGCCGAGCACAGGCATTAAATGATCGGCGGAAATGCACACAGACTTTCCTGGCCTGCTTCAGGACATCCTGTAAGCCCGGGTACCTGCCCAAGAACCACTGAACCACCAGGTTAAGGACGTGAGCTACACAGGGCACATGGGTCAGTTGTCCCTGTCGGAGGGCAGAGAGGAGGTTGGTGCCATTGTCGCAAACCACCATTCCTGGCTTAAGCTGGCGTGGCGTCAACCATCTCTCGGCCTGCCCCTGCAGAGCTGACAAAACATCCGCCCCAGTGTGGCTCCTGTCCCCCAAACAAACCAGCGCAAGCATGGCATGGCATCGTTTTGCCTGCATACTTGCGTAGCCCCTGGAACACCTACGGAGCACCGCTGGTTCTGAGGACAGAGCACTGGAAGAGGCCATGGAGGAAGAAGAAGAGGAGGGGGTGGAGGAGAGAGGTATGTCACAACCAATAGTAGCATTTTGGAGGCGTGGTGGCGGAACAACCTCCAACACTACTGCACCTTGTCCTGTATCCTTCCCAGCTGCCAGAAGAGTGACCCAATGGGCGGTGAAAGACAGGTAACAGCCCTGTCCATGCCTGCTGGACCATGAGTCAGCGGTAATATGCACCTTAGCGCTGACCGTCCTGTCCAGCGAGGGAAGGACATTGCCTTCCACATGCTGGTAGAGAGCCGGAAAAAATCGCCTTCCGTGAGACAAAGTGGCGTTTGGGGACCTGCCACTGAGGAACCGCACATTGTACAAACTCACGGAAGGGGGCCGAGTCTACCAACTGAAAAGACAGCAGTTGAAGTGCTAGCAATTTAGCCAAGCTAGCATTCAACTGCTGGGCATGTGGATGGCTGGGAGTGAACATCTTTCGCCAGTCCAGCAGCTGGGGCAGGGAGATTTGCCTGCTATAATCGGACGTGGGTGTACTGCTAGCAGAGTGCCCGGAAGCACTTGGCTGTGACACACCTAATTCTACACCTTCATTCCTCTCAGAGCAGGTTTCAGAGAGGACTGAAGGTCTAGTGGGGTTGGAGATCCCAGCTGATAAGGAGCAAGGAGAGGTCCGCTTTGTTCTTTGGTGTGGGTCTTTGAGGTACGCTTGCCAACCAACTGCATGGCAGGTCAACATATGTCTGGTCAAGCATGTGGTGCCCAAGCGGCTGATGTTTTGGCCACGCGAGATACGCTTGAGACATATGTTGCAAATAGCAGCGGTGCGATCTGATGCACTCGTCTCAAAAAAGGCCCACACCAAAGAACTTTTAGAATAACACGCAGAGGCAGCGCCCTGCACAGGCGGAGCTCTGCGGTGTGATTCAGTCGGTGTGCTGCCCCTAAGCTGGCCCCCGGAGGGCATCCTGCCTTGTTGGACATGTGCCTCCTCCTCCTCCTCCTCCTTTCTCCTACCAGGCACCCAGGTGGAGTCAGTGCCCTCATCATCCCCTCCCTCTTCATCACTGGAGCAAACCTGGCAGTATGCTGCAGCTTGTGGAACATGACTGCCAGATTGCTGTCCTTCTTGAGCATCCCCTCTCTCTGCATTCACGCTACTGCCTTCCTCTAGCTGAGTATCATCATTAGAGCTTACAAAACACTGGGCATTCTCCTGGAGCATATACCCAACACTGTGCTCAAAGAGTTCAGGAGACTCCTCAGGAGGACGTGGTGGGTCTAGGGAAGGAGTCACTGATGATGACATTGAGAGGAGGGAAGATGATGCGTTGGCAGCTGCTTTGCTTTGCTAGTACCCTGAGCCTGGGTGAGAGAGGATGAGGCGGATGAAGAGGGCTTGGTCATCCACTCTACCAAGTCGTTGGTAGACATGTGCATTCGTTTTCGTCCGAATGCATTTTCGTCCGAATTTCAGCTATTTTCGTTTTCGTTTTGACAAACGATAACGAAAGCACAAAATCCGAAAAACGAAATATCCGACATAAATAAATGCTTTATTTTCGTTTTCATTGTTACAACAGTTTGATATAGAATAGGAGATTCGATGTGACTCTGACAATAACAATCTGTCTATAGAACCTGTGGTCGAATGTGCCTAACCTTACCTCTATTAGTCCAAGATTATATAGAGAAAATATTCGACAGAGAAAAAAGATTTGACAGAGAGAAAAGATTCTGCAAGTTACTGTCCTAAAAAGTGTTTGGGGACCCGGGTCCTGCCCCAGGGGACATGTATCAATGCAAAAAAAAGTTTTAAAATCGTCAGTTTTTTCGGGAGCAGTTATTTTAATAATGATTAAAGTGAAACAATAAAAGTGTAATATTCCTTTAAATTTCGTAGGGGGGGGGGTTGTCTATAGTATGCCTGTGAAGGGGCGCATGTTTCCCGTGCTTAGAACTGTCCCTGCACAAAGTGTCATTTATGCAGGAAAAAAAGTCCTTTAAAATCACTCGCAGCTATTATGAATTATCGGCTCCGTAATACAGAGAACACTCATTGAAAGTCATTGTTAAAAAAATAAATAAATAAATAAATAAAAAAGCGTGGGGGTCCCCCAAATTCAATTACCAGGCCCTTCAGGTCTGGTATGGATATTAAGGGGAACCCTGCCTCAAATTTAAGAAAAAAATTGACGTGGGGTTCCCCCTAAATATCCATAACCAGACGCTTCAGGTCTGGTATGGATATTAAGGGGAACCCCGCGTCAAATTTAAAAAAAAATTGACGTGGGGTTCCCCCTAAAAATCCATACCAGACCCTTTATCCGAGCACGCAACCTGGCAGGCCGCAGGAAAAGAGGGGGGACGAGAGAGCGGCCCCCCCTCCCTCCTGAACCGTACCAGGCCACATGCCCTCAACATTGGGAGGATGCTTTGGGGGTCTGTGACCCCTCAAAGCACCTTGTCCCCATGTTGATGAGGACAAGGGCCTCATCCCCACAACCCTGGCCGGTGGTTGTGGAGGTCTGCGGGCGGGGGGCTTATCAGAATCTGGAAGCCCCCTTTAACAAGGGGACCCCCAGATCCCGGCCCCCCCCTGTTTGAAATGGTAAGGGGGTACAAAAGTACCCCTACCATTTCACAAAGAAAGTGTAAAAAATGGTTAAATAAAACAAACACACTTTTGAAAAATTCCTTTATTAAAAATAAAAAAATAAAAAAAAGATTCCAGCGGCGGTAATCCACTCTTGCTATCCAGCGACGGACGGTCATCTCTCCAGCGATGGCTCATCTCATCCAGCGCAGCGAATACATCCTTCTTCTGCAGGCATTCCGGCGGCTGACGTTACTTATATACGGAGTGCGGGGCCACCCGTCACCTGACCACGCCCCCTCTGACGCAAGGGGAAACCCGGGGTTCCCTGTGACGTATGGGTGACCCCGCACCCCTCTGATGTAACACAGGCAGGTTTCTGTTAAAGGGTCTGGTATGGATTTTTAGGGGGAACCCCACGTCAATTTTTTTTTAAATTTGACGCGGGGTTCCCCTTAATATCCATACCAGACCTGAAGGGTCTGGTTATGGATATTTAGGGGGAACCCCACGTCAAATTTTTTCTTAAATTTGAGGCAGGGTTCCCCTTAATATCCATACCAGACCTGAAGGGCCTGGTAATTAAATTTGGGGGACCCCCACGCTTTTTTATTTATTTATTTTATTTTTTATTTTTTTATCAATGACTTTCAATGAGTGTTCTCTGTATTACGGGAGCCGACAATTCATAATAGCTGCGAGTGATTTTAAAGGACTTTTTTTCCTGCATAAATGACACTTTATGCAGGGACAGTTCTAAGCACCAGAAACATGCGCCCCTTCACAGGCATACTATAGACAACCCCCC
Source organism: Lithobates pipiens (assembly GCF_037356315.1). Lineage (NCBI taxonomy): Eukaryota > Metazoa > Chordata > Amphibia > Anura > Ranidae > Lithobates > Lithobates pipiens. The sequence goes on along the minus strand of NW_027507785.1, from coordinate 210,190 downwards.
CCTACGAAATTTAAAGGAATATTACACTTTTATTGTTTCACTTTAATCATTATTAAAATAACTGCTCCCGAAAAAACGGCCGTTTTTAAAACTTTTTTTTGCATTGATACATGTCCCCTGGGGCAGGACCCGGGTCCCCAAACACTTTTTAGGACAGTAACTTGCAAATTAGCCTTTAAAATTAGCACTTTGGATTTTGAATGTTGGAGTCCCATAGACTTTAATAGGGTTCTAAAGTATGCTGTATACTAGCTCCATCGAATCTTCTTTATACATTCGACAGACACCATAAGCCTTCAAAGACAGATTCGACCGTAATTCATGTGGATTTTCGGACGAATGCAATTTTTGAACGAAAAACTAAATAAATAAAAACGAAGTAACTAAATAAATTAAGTTTTCGGACGAAAACGAAATTCCGAAACGAAATATTTTACTCTGCACATGTCTACTCGTTGGCATGTTGCGGCTCAACATGTCCAGCTGCCGAAAAGAAGGACAAGCGTGTCCCATGGCCACGTGCTGATGATGATGATGCACCGCGTCCATGACCAGCACTGTTGTCTCTAGACACAGAGCCTGCTTGTCCTCTTTTATCGGCTCACGCCTGTCTGCCTCTGTCTGCTGGCCTTCCAGACATGGTAATGGCCTGAAGGGAGTTGGGAAAACCAGCAATTGGGTAGTGTATATTGTGCTGGAGGCACACACAACATCCACTAACTCCTGCAGATGGCAGATGGCTCAAATAGAGAAGAGCTATGTAGGTGGATATAGCGGCGTATACTGGGTTCAGAGCACGCTCAATCTCCTACCACTGACTGCAAGCTCTATTTAAAACAAGCAAGATAGCTAGCTATATAGGTGGATATTTTTTATTTTAGTAAACTGCTACCGAATTAAAAGCTTAACATAACAAAACAAATATCAGTTTACATTCACTTTACAAAACAACTAACAACAATAAACTATACAGTCAAAAAGGAAAAAAACAATATTTACATGTCAACTTCCCCCTCTTCTTCCCCAGAAGAAAAATTTATAAGCAGAGCATCACCTCTACTGCTAGGCCCTGCTGGTGGCCCAGGATCCACCTCAGGTGGCGGGGCCTTCTTTTTCTTCTTCTTCCCCTGCTTTTTCCTAATTGTGACCCAAGCCACTTCATCCTCTTCATCCGATACCTCTTTTGGGCGTTTCTGAGCCCCCTTAACCGAGACTTCCATCTCCTCCTCCCCAGACCTATCATCCCCAGCCGAAGACTCGGACGAGGAGACAGTGACCAGACGCCTGCCCGGCCTACATCTCCGAGGAAGGGGAGTGGGAACAGAAACTTGGGGACTAGAACCCTGCGCCCCCCCCCACCCGGAAGGGGAGGCCCAACTTCCTCCGCCTGACCAATATCTGGACCTGACACCTGAGCTTCCGTGACAGGGGCCTGGGTAGCCTCTGTAGGCCGTGTCCCCTTCTCTCTTTGAGGGGCCCTACTTGCCCTTTGGGTTCGAGGCGCACCCTGTGGCTCCGCTGCAGGAGCACTATCCTGCCTTTCCCTTTCAGAACTCTGCCCAGCAGGAGGAGGTACACCATCCCCACCTGGCCCACCACCCGCTGCAGCTTCACCCCTGTAGGCCCTGGGGCATCTGCTAAAGGGATGCCCCATTTGACCACAAAGGTTACAGCAGATCAACCCACACGTGTCACCTGAGTGTCCAAACCTATTACACTTAGTGCAGCGCACAACTGTGCAATCTGCACTCATGTGGGTTGGGCACCCACACCTAAAACACCTACGGGGCTGGCCTGGGTAGAACACCAGGATTCTATCCCGTCCCAGGAAAGCACTCCCTGGGACATGCGCAACCGTGTTGCCAGATCTTTTCAAGCGAATCCTGGTATTCCATGCTCCAGTCCATACCCCACGCTCGTCTAAGCATTTATTTAGAGGACACTGCAACTGGCCGTGTCTTCCCAGCCAAGTTGCTATGTCCTCTGGGGGCAGGCTCTCATTCCTCACTAACACCGTCAAGTTTTTGATCTCCTCCTACCTACTCAGAGGGATCAGACGGAACCCTTTCCAGGAATCAGCCCCTTTAACCAACCCAAAAGCAGTTATAAAACGCTCCATGGTCACAGCATTGGTGAAACTGACATCAAAGTCAGGGGAGCCAGCTGGGTGGATTACAGCAAATAGCTCAGCCACCCTGAACCCCAACGCCAGGACCATGTCGACCACCTGACCCCTCATGGGGCACTGACCTTCACCTTCCCACCTCAGCTGGACTACGTTCCTACGCTTGCGCTCTGGACCACCTGTCCCCCTAGACCAAGTATTGGCCCCAGGGGTCTGACCAGTCGGGGGTACCCGAAAATTACTGGCCCCAAACTGGTGGTACAGGTGGTCCAGAGGCACACTAGACCCAGCCACATTGGCGTAGGAACGCCTCTCACCAAGTGCCGTCAGCAACCTTACCTCCGGTGTCCCCCTTAGCACGGGCCCCGGAGGAGGAGCCTCTGCCACAGACACTGGGGGTACAACATGAGAAGCAGCCCCCCCACTCCCGGCATGAGAAGTCACACTCCCCACATTGTTTACCCCAGCCTGAACCTTAGGACAAGTCTCATCCTCAGAGCTGTATAGCAAGGCTTCCAAAGCTTCCTGCCATTCTACCTCCATATGGGCCCCGCAGGAATCCACCAACACCTGGCCCTGTTCCTGCTGGGATCCCTCTAAGCCACGAATATATGCCATTGCGGGGTTCTCCCCATCCAACTCACCCATTGGGCAGTCACCCCAGGCAGTAATTTGACCTGGCTCTATATTATTTGATGTTACAATACAAACATTTTCATTAGTATTTCCCTGAACGGAAGGAGGGCCCGAAGTCATAGTAGTCACCGGCTGGATGTGTCCCTTGCGGCCTACTTCCGGTTCCGCCATCGTCACTTCCGGTCGCGGGCTAACCCCGCCGGAAGTCAGCCCGCGCACCGGAAGTGTGTCATCCTCCTCTATTACACTACCATTGGCCTCTCGACCAGAAGCACCGCCCCTCCTCCCACGAGAAGACGGCGTTTTTTTGCACACTGCCGCCATTGCTGAGTTAGCAGACGCTGACACTGTACCGCTCCCCACAGCGGCAGCCAAGCTGGCCAGACTCTTTCCATCCTCCTCACACACCCCGGCTCCCTTACCCTGAGACCGACTTGCGGCAGTGGCGGCCGACAACGCAACTGACGGCGCGCCCTGCTTGCAACTGTCGGCTGGGATAATTGGGGACTGTGTTGGTAAGTCCATTTTCTCTAGCCTAGCCAGCTGAACCACTGGAATCTTCTTCTCCTTGGTATTTTTCTTCTCTTTATTGTCTCTTTGTTGCTTCCTTCTTACATCATTGGGGTCTAACCTGCCTTCATGGGACACAGCCTCGTTCATAGGCTGGCAACCCTTAGGCTTACCTGACCCCTCTGTAAGATTACTGGAGTCAGCAGTTTTGTCTTTAGAGACACTTTTCACTTTTCCAGGTTTCTCTGTACCTTTACTCACTGGAACTGTCTCTTTGCAGATCAATGGCTTTCCCTCACCCACAGTCTTTCTCACTGGTTTCTCACCATCTATCTTTCCTTCCACCACTTTTTCTGTCTCTTCACGGGTGGCCACCTCAGAGGGACCCGCCATTTCCTCCTCTTGCGTTGTGTTCGAGGCTGGATACAGTCTACGGCGTCTCCCCGCCTGGGTCCCCTCGTCACACGCAATTCTCATCGCTTTGTCTACATTAGATAGAAAGTCTTTCTCACCAGAAGCACTGTCAATCAGGTTGGATAACAGCTCACCCAACATGCCGCACTGCTTCTTCAATCCGTCTATCACCGTCTTATACTCTTGTCTCTTTACAACACCCGATCTGTCTCTCCGGTTCCTTAGCTCCGCCAGGACCTTCATTTTCTCGCAGTAGCTGCGGGAAGCCTTCACAATTAAGCTTTTAGCTTTCTTTCTTCTGTCTGCAGGTTTCTCTGCATCCTCTCCTGGCTGTCTCAGAGACCAATCTGCAAGATCCAGCTGGTTCTCCAAAAACAACCTCTCCTCCTTGACGAGCTCCAGGAGCTTAGGGGCTCCACGTCCTTCATTAGGCTGAGAAACAGGCACCTGGCCTGGGCTGACTGAAGTCATCAGCTCCCTCTCTTTCTCCACCACACTGGAAGTCCTCAGAGATCAGAGCACGCAGCCAGCACGCACAATCTCCTACAACTGACTGCAAGCTCTATTTAAAACGAGCAAGATAGCTAGCTATATAGATGGATATAGCGGTGTATACTGGGTTCAGAGCACGCAGACAGCACGCACAATCTCCTACCACTGACTGCAAGCTCTATTTAAAACGAGCAAGATAGCTAGCTATATAGATGGATATAGCGGTGTATACTGGGTTCAGAGCACGCAGACAGCACGCACAATCTCCTACCACTGACTGCAAGCTCTATTTAAAACGAGCAAGATAGCTAGCTATATAGATGGATATAGCGGTGTATACTGGGTTCAGAGCACGCAGACAGCACGCACAATCTCCTACCACTGACTGCAAGCTCTATTTAAAAAGAGCAAGATAGCTAGCCATATAGATGGATATAGCGGTGTATACTGGGTTCAGAGCACACAGACAGCACGCACAATCTCCTACCACTGACTGCAAGCTCTATTTAAAACGAGCAAGATAGCTAGCTATATAGGTGAATATAGCGGTGTATACTGCGGTCAGGGCACGCAGACAACAACCACTACAGAAGAGCAAGAACGAAAAATCGGCCGATAACGATCGGTGTATACTGTGTTGAAGGTACACAGAACACCCACTAACTCCTACAGACGCCAACACACTACAGAAGGCCGCCGCGTTGGCGGCCTTATATAGTGTGGGGCGTGTACTACACAGCCTGAGCTATGATTGGCCACAGGCATCCTGCCTGTGGCCAATCATGGCTCTCCTCGCTGCCGGTGCTGTGATTGGCCAAGCATGCGGGGTCACAGTGCATACTTGGCCAATCATGAGCCAGCAATGCACTGCGATGGTGCAGTGCATTGTGGGCCGTGAGCGACACACGAATTTGGAGCGAACGGCCCACAACATTCAGAATTCGCCGAACGGGCGATCGATGTTCGAGTCGAACGTATGTTCAACTCGAACACGAAGCTCATCCCTATCCACCTATATAGCTAGCTATCTTGTTCTTTTTAAATAGAGATTGCAGTCAGTTGTAGGAGATTGTGCATGCTGTCTGTGTGCCCTGACCGCAGAATACACCGTTATATCCACCTATATAGCTAGCTATCTTGCTCTTTTTAAATAGAGCTTGCAGTCAGTTGTAGGAGATTGTGCGTGCTGTCTGCGTGCCCTGACCGCAGTATACACCGTTATATCCACCTATATAGCTAGCTATCTTGCTCTTTTTAAATAGAGCTTGCAGTCAGCGGTAGGAGATTGTGCATGCTGGCTGCGTGCTCTGATCTCTGAGGACTTCCAGAGAGGTGGAGGAGGACAGGGAGCTGATGGCGTCGGTCAGCCCAGGCCAGGTGCCTGTTTCTCGGCCTGAGGAAAAGCGTGGAGCCCTGAAGCTCCTGGAGTTCGTTGAGGAGGAGAGGCTGTACTTAGAAAACCAGCTTGACTTGGTTGACTGGTCTCTGAGACAGCCAGGAGAAGACGTGGAGAAATCTGCGGAGAGGAAAAGAAAATCCCAGAGCTTAATGGTAAAGGCTTCTCGCTGTTACTGCGAAAAAATGAAAGTTTTGACCGAGCTGAGGAATAGACGCGACAGATCAGGTATCAAGAAGAGAACAGAATTCAAACCTGTCATAGATGGACTGAAAGAGCAGTGTAACATGCTTGGTGAGCTTTTATCAAATCTAATTGAAAGTGCCTCAAGCGAAAAGGACATTCTGTTGAATATAGAAAAAGTTATGAGAGTGGCGTGCGATGAGGGCTCTCAAGCGGTAAGACGCCGCAACCAGCGTCTATCACAGGCGGCGGAGCCCATGAGAGAGGCGGAGGAACCCACAAGTGAGAGTGCACAGACAGATGGAGGAGAAAAGCAGAAGGTTGTGTCCCCGGAAAAGATAAGGACCAAGGCAAAGACAGAAGGTGACATGAGAGACTCTATCCCAGTGACTAAGGGCTTAGGTAGCGCTACAGTGGGTCCCGGCAAGCCTAGTGGTTCTCAGCCTGTTGCCAGGGCTGCAGACCCGGTGGTAGCTGTGGACGCCAGTGGTGCAGTGCCAAGCCAAGGTCAGAGAGGAAAACAGAGTTTAGTGGTACAGTTGGAAAGACTGGTGGAGGTGAAAAAAGCCACGGACTTACCTTGTAAATCCCCAGTGAACCCAGCCGGTGTTTGCGGGCAGGGCACGCCGTCAGCTGAGTTGTCGGCTGCCACTGCTGCAACCCGGTCGCAGGGTAAGGGGAAGGAGCTCCAGGGTAAAGGTGGACAAAAGACTAAGGTCAGCTTGGCTACCTCTGTAGTAAACACAGCGGTGTCCAGCAGTGAAGCAATGGCGGGACAGCATGGAGGGACGCCGTCTTCCCATGCTGACACAAACAATTGTTTGGCGGGAGAATTTGGCGGGGTTTCTGTAGGGAGGAAAGCTGCGGTCGCGCCGGAAGTGACGCCAGGGCCGGAAGCTGAAGTTGGCCGCGTGAAGAACTTCCGGTCGGCAGTATCCCAGCGGGAGGAAGTGGGAGGAGAGAACGAACATATGGAAACTTCTGACAGTTTACCCCCCGGTCAGGTGTCAGCATGGGGTGATTGCCCTATGGGGGATTTGGATGAGTCTGATAATCCAGCTGTAGTTTACATTAAAAAACTGGAAAGTTCCCGAAAGTCACAGGTGGACTCCTGCAGGGCTCACGAGGCTATAGGTGGATCAAATGGCCCGGGTGCCCTCCCTAATGACCAGCCGTTAAGCGGTCAGGAGGAGGGTATCACGGTAGTCCAGCAGGAAGAAATGGTACCAGAGGTTGACGGACAGGGCCTGAGAGCCGAGGTGACCCATCAGAGTCCTGTGGAAAGGGGTTCTGCCCCTGGATCCTTACTGAGGGGTTCGCCGGAGGCTAGGCTCCTGAACGCCTTAGGCGAAAGGCGTTCCTATGCAAACGTTGCGGGTGCTAATGTGTCTCTGGGCCACCTGTATGACCAGTTCGGAGCCGGGAATTTTCGGGTTCCCCCGGCTGGTCAGTCTTCCGGGGCTAACTCATGGTCTCGGGGCACGGGTGGCCCAGAGCGCAAGCGCCGCAATGTAGTGCAATTGAGGTGGGAGGGGGAGGGTGAATGCCCCAACAGGGGTAAAGTGGTGGATATGGTTTTGTCTCTGGGCATTAAAGTCTGTGAGATTTTTGCAGTCATACACCCTGCAGGATCTCCAGACTTCGATTTAAGTTTTACCAATTTACTTATAATGGAAATTTTCATTACATCTTTTAGTTTAATCAAGGGAACTGACCCCTGGAAGGGTTTTCGGATCATTCTCTTGAGCCGACAAGAGGATGTGAAAAACCTTACAATTTTAGTAAGGAATGAGAGCCTGCCCCCAGAAGATATTTCAACCTGGTTGAGTAGGCATGGCCAACTACAATGCCCACTAACTAAATGTTTGGATGAGAGAGGAGTTTGGACTGGGGCTTGGAACACCAGGATTCGGTTGCGGAGAGTCGGTAGCACAGTAGCACATGTCCCCGGAAGTGCGTTCATTGGAAGAGACCGAATCCTGGTGTTCTACCCAGGACAACCTCGGAGGTGCTTCAAATGTGGGTGTCCTACCCACTTAAGTGCGGATTGCACGGTTGTAAAGTGTATAAAATGCAACAAGTTTGGGCACTCAAGCGATGCCTGTGGCCTCATTTGTTGCAATCTGTGTGGCCAGATGGGCCACCCTTTTAGTAGGTGCCCTAAGGCCTACAGAGGTGATGTTCCACCTGGTAGACAACCTGGGGGAGGTGGGCCTCCTCCTGGGCCGCCCTCTGGTGGTCGTCCTGGGGGTGATGGACCTTCTCCTGGGCCCACACCTGGGGGAGGTGGGCCTCCTCCTGGGCCGCCCTCTGGTGGTCGACCTGGGGATGATGGGCCTCCTTCCGGGCCTACAGGGGGAAATTCAGGGGAAAACCAAGGTACGACAGGGAAAGATAAGTGTGCTCCTTCTAAAAGGTCTAATGTCGAAGAGACACTGAATGTCAACAAGGTGCATGTTAGTGAGACACCAATGGAGGGTGTAGTCTCTCCTAGTGATGAAAGCCCTTCAAGTAAACCTGGTGTGGTAGATCCTCCTATTGTTTCTCCTCGTACTGGGGGCATCCCAAGCGGTAGAATGTCGCGTCGTGGGCTAAGCCCAGTGGAGGAGAAGAGAGGTAGAGTGGCAAGGAAAGGGTCGAGTAGACAGAAGCCGGAACGGGTGAGCTCCTCTCGGAGTAGAAGCCCGCTTAGATCTCCCAGTCCGGTTTCTTCTTCTCCATGTAAAGGCCTTCAGGGTACAGGGGTCGAGTCTTCAGAAAGCTCGTCAGTGTCTGGTGATGAGCAGGATAACAAAGTAACAGATGGACCTGTTGAAGCAGTCCAAGTGGAAGGCACAGGTAATAGGGATAGTCCTGATTCTAAGGCAAGTAGTAAGAGTTCCATTAAAAAGAAAAAGAAGAAGAAGGGAAATGTTGAGTGGGAAAAGTTCTTTAATGAAATGTCTGACGACCAGGTATGGGAACTTATTATTTCCCCTCTTTGTAAAGCAAGTAATGCTAAGTAGTTAAGTTGTAGCTTTTGTTTGTTGTATGTTATGTGAATTGTAAAGTTTGTCTGTAATATGTAAAGTTTTTGTTTGATTGGTAGCAGTTACCTGGAATAAAAAATATCCACCTATATAGCTAGCTATCTTGCTCTTTTTAAATAGAGCTTGCAGTCAGTTGTAGGAGATTGTGCATGCTGTCTGTGTGCCCTGACCGCAGAATACACCGTTATATCCACCTATATAGCTAGCTATCTTGCTCTTTTTAAATAGAGCTTGCAGTCAGTTGTAGGAGATAGTGCGTGCTGTCTGCGTGCCCTGACCACAGTATACACCGTTATATCCACCTACATAGCTCTTCTCTAATTGAGATATCTGCAAAAGTAAGTGGATGTTGTGTGTGCCTCCAGCACAATATACACTACCCAATTGCTGGTTTTCCCATCTCCCTTCAGGCCATTACCATGTCTGGAAGGCCAGCAAGGAGAGGCAGACAGGCGCAGGCCGATAAAAGAGGGCAAGCAGGCTCTGTGTCTAGAGACAACAGTGCTGGTCGTGGACGCGGTGCATCGTCATCATCTGTACGTGGCCATGGGACACGCTTGTCCTTCTTTTCGGCAGCTGGACATGTTGAGCCGCAACATGCCGAAGACTTGGTAGAGTGGATCGAATCTCCTATTCTATATCAAACTGTTGTAACAATGAAAATGAAAATAAAGCATTTATTTATGTCGGATATTTCGTTTTTCGGATTTTGTGCTTTCGTTATCGTTTGTCAAAACGAAAACGAAAATAGCTGAAATTCGGACGAAAATGCATTCGGACGAAAACGAATGCACATGTCTACCAACGACTTGGTAGAGTGGATGACCAAGCCCTCTTCATCCTCCTCATCCTCTCTCACCCAGGCTCAGGGTACTAGCAAAGCAGCTGCCAACGCATCGTCTTCCCTCCTCTCAATGTCATCATCAGTAACTCCTTCACTAGACCCATCACGTCCTCCTGAGGAGTCTCCTGAACTCTTTGAGCACAGTGTTGGGTATATGCTCCAGGAAAATGCCCAGTGTTTTGTAGGCTCTGATGATGATACTAGAGGAAGGCAGTAGCGTGAGCACAGAGAGAGGGGATGCTCCCAGCCATCCACATGCCCAGCGGTTGAATGCTAGCTTGACTAAATTGCTAGCACTTCAGTCCTCTCTGAAACCTGCTCTGAGAGGAATGAAGGTGTAGAATTAGGTGTGTCACAGCCAAGTGCTTCCTGTAGCAGTACACCCATGTGCGATTATAGCAGGCAAATGTCCCTGCCCCAGCTGCTGGATCACCGAAAGAAGTTCACTCCCAGCCATCCACATGCCCAGCGGTTGAATGCTAGCTTGGCTAAATTGCTAGCACTTCAACTGCTGCCTTTTCAGTTGGTAGACTCAACCCCCTTCCGTGAGTTTGTACAATGTGCGGTTCCTCAGTGGCAGGTCCCCAAACTTCACTTTTCCTCACTGAAGGCAATTCCGGGTCTCTCTACCAGCATGTGGAAGGCAATGTCCTTGCCTTGCTGGACAGGGCGGTCAGCGGTAAGGTGCATATTACCGCTGACTCATGGTTCAGCAGGCATGGACAGGGACGATACCTGTCTTTCATGGCCCATTGGGTCACACTTCTGGCAGCTGGGAAGGATGCAGGACAAGGTGCAGTAGTGTTGGAGGTTGTTCCGCCACCACGCCTCCAAAATGCTACTATTGGTTGTGACACACCTCTCTCCTCCACCCCCTCCTCTTCTTCTTCCTCCATGGCCTCTTCCAGTGCTCTGTCCTCAGAACCAGCGGTGCTCCGTAGGCGTTCCAGGGGCTACGCAAGTACGCAAGTACGCAGGCAAAACGATGCCATGCTGTGCTTGCACTGGTTTGTTTGGGGGACAGGAACCACACTGGGGCAGATGTTTTGTCAGCTCTGCAGGGGCAGGCCGAGAGGTGGTTGACACCACACCAGCTTAAGCCAGGAATGGTGGTTTGCGACAATGGCACCAACCTCCTCTCTGCCCTCCGACAGGGACAACTGACCCATATGCCCTGTGTGGCTCACGTCCTTAACCTGGTGGTGCAGCGCTTCTTGGGAAGGTACCCGGGCTTACAGGATGTCCTGAAGCAGGCCAGGAAAGTCTGTGTGCATTTCCGCCGATCATTTAATGCCTGTGCTCGGCTGGCTGAGCTCCAAAAGGAGCTGAACCTGCCCAATTATATGTGATATGCCCACCAGGTAGAACTCAACGTTGGCCATCCTGCAGCAGCTGCACACGCAGCAGATGGCCATCAATGAGTACATGTGTGACTATTGCACCAGGACAGGGTCAGGGGAGCTCGGTTTTTTTCTCACCACGCCAGTGGGGCATGATCAGGGATGCATGCACTGTCTTGTCACCATTTAAGGAGGCCACAAGGATGGTGAGCAGTGACAGTGCATGCATCAGTGACACTGTACCTCTTGTCCACCTCTTGGAGCATACGCTGCATGGAATAATGGACAGGGCACTTGAGGCAGAACAGAGGCAGGAAGAGGAGGACTTCCTTGCCTCTCAAGGCCTCCTATATCCAGACAGTGTTCCTGCTGTGCCACCCATCACACAGGAAGAGGATGAGGAGGAGGAGGAGGAGGAGGATGATTGTGTCAGCATGGAGATGGAGGCTGGCACTCAGCATCAGCAGCAGTCTTGTAGGGATGATTTACAGTCCCAAGAAACCCATGGACTTGTACGTGGCTGGGATGAGGTAGCTGCGGATCATGTTGTCCTTAGTGACCCAGAGGACTCCGGACCGAATGCCTCAGCTAACCTATGCTGCATGGCCTCCCTGATCCTGCAAAACCTGCGGAAGGATCCTCGTATTCTTCGGATCAAGGAGAGGGACCATTACTGGCTGGCCACTCTCCTTGATCCACGGTACAAGGGTAAGGTTGCCGACCTTATCTTGCCATCGCAGAGGGAGCAGAGGATGAGACATCTCTGGGAGGCCTTGCAGAAAGGTCTGTGCAACGCGTTCCCAGAGACTGGGAGGTTCCAAACTCCTGGTCCTGGACAACGTGTTGCTGAGGCATCGGTCAGAAGGAGCGGTGGAGAAGGTGGCCGTCTGACCAATGCGTTCAGACAATTTTTTTAGTCCGCAGCACCAAGGTATGATCAGTTCCAGCAACCATCGCCAGCGTCTGATTTACATGGTGCAGGAATACCTAGGGGCAAGGTCAGACTTGGACACCTTTCCCACCGAAAATCCTCTGGCTTACTGGGTCTTGAGGATGAATCACTGGCCAGAGCTTGCACAGTATGCAATTGAGCTACTGGCCTGTCCTGCATCCAGCGTTCTTTCGGAACGCACCTTCACTGCTGCTGGTGGCTTTGTTACCGATCACAGGGTGCGCCTGTTCACCAACTCAATTGATCGACTGACCTTCATCAAGATGAATCAGTCTTGGATCACCCACAGCTACCAAGCACCTGAAGCTGATGTAACCGAATATTTTTTTTTGAAATATCAATCCCTTCAAGACTGCCTATGCTGATGCTGAGTGACTGTCCTGTTATGTTGATTGTCTATCCTCTTCCTCCCCCGCTGATATGTTGGAAGAACATTTTTGGTTCTGGGTGATGCCACCAGCCCAATTTTTCTGCCCCTGTTTAACTGGGGCGTTTAATTACAATTTTTGATTCAATGCTTTGCAGCAGGGCTCATTCTTGCACCACAACTAGAGTATATGGGAGAGGTTGTAGTGTCGTGGCACCAGCACCAGTGCCTAAGGCCCAAATTTTCAGCCCCTGTTTAACAGGAGCATGTAATTACAATTCTTGATATAATATTTCACAGGAGGGCCCGTTCCTGTGCCCACCCAGAGTAACTGTGAGGACTTATAGTGTTGTGGCACCAGCACCACAACCACCAAAGGTAAATTTTTCTACCACTGTTCAACAATGGCATGTAATTACAATTCTTGATATAACTGTTCACAGCAGGGTGCTCCAACGCCCACCAAGAGTCACTTTGAGGGCTTACAATGTTGTGGCAACACCAACACCTTGCTCTGCCATTTCTGCAGAGAATATAGGGCAGGCCCCTACTTTCAAACATCCAACTTACAAACGTCTCCTACTTGCAACGGAAGGAGACAACAGGAAGTGAGATGAAAAAAGACGGACGACAAAACAAATTATACAGGGGTGATAACCCTTCCCTATGTTTTCCAAAAAGCTTAAAAATAGATTTTTTGACTGGAGCTACACTTTAAAAATGTACCAGTTGAAAATCACAAACAGATTCTACTTAACACAACAAACCTACACAGTCCCTGTCTTGTTTGCACCGCCTGTATACTGCTGTTCTGAGTATATAGGGCCTGGGTATGGGGTTCCCCTTAATATCCGTAAAAGACCCAAAGGGGTTGGTAATGGGCAGGGGGGCTACCCATGCCATTTTTCTCAATGATTTTCATCCATATTGCTGGAACCAGATATTACATTAAAATCGCACGCAGTTTTAAATGACGTTATTTCCGTTAAATGTTATTTTGTGCAGGGACTGTTCTAAACACGGGAAACACGTGGCACTTCACAGGCATACTATAGACACCCCCCAGGCACGATATCTAAAGGAATATTTCACTTTTTTCACTTTAATCATCATTAAAAATCAGTGCTCCCGCCAAAACGGCCATTTTTAAAAACATTTTAGGCATTGACCCATGTCCCCTGGGGCAGGAGCCAGGTCCCCAAACCCTTTTTAGGACAGTATCTTGCATATTAGCCATTAAAATTAACACTTTTTATTTCGAACGTTTGAGTCCAATAGACTTCAATGGGGTTCTAAAGTTCGTACGAATTTTAGGTCCGTTCGAAAGTTCTGGTGCGAACCGAACCGGGGGGGTGTTCAGCTCATCCCTATCACAGACAGTCCTCAAGCGTCACCCCACTGGCCTGCTCGGTCCCTGGCTTGACACACAAGACTGCTCTGCAAGTGTCACCTCCGCTGGCTGGGTCCCTGGCTTGAGACCTTGCTGAAGTTTCCCAATTGTTCACCATCCCCGGTTGGTGAGAATACTGCTCTGGTACTTGCTTCAGCTACTCACTGTGATCTCCTGTAACAAGGCGGTTGGTCCCTTAGTGGCGACAGCTTCTCCTCTACCTCCGTCAACGACAGGTTCTTCGGACGGCAGAACCGTCACTTCTGGTTGAACTGCAAGCCGCAGTCCCAATCCTACGCTGCTCTCTTGCTTCTGGATAGACCCTTAGACAGCCTCGCAGACAGATGTCCCCAGGATAGGTACATTTAAGAGCAACCCTGGCTAAACAGACCTAAATTTGAATAGTTTTCCAATTTCCAAAGAAAATAAAATAGAAAATAAAGGTGTAGCGGATGACATGTCACACGCCTGTAAATTTAGTTTTTGGCCTCAGAACAGTAAAGGTTCTGAGGGTTAATTGTGTAGGTAGGCCTTAACACCAGTCTGGCCAGGCTGTGTTTGTAAGTTCTGCCTGATCATGTGGACGGTGAATTGCACACGACAAGCTAGAAGCAAGTCTGGTTGGATGTTTGGGTATCGGCCTTCTCGGAGCCAATCAGTGAGAGTGCCGGGCCCGCTGAGGAGTCTGGGAGGGGGTATTTAAACGGGTGTGAGTCACGTGTTCGGGGTTCCGGAGTTGTTCGAGAGACTGTGTGGTCTGGTCTGGTTCCAGGACCGGGGTAGCCCCGTGAGGGGTCTCGGTCATGGGGTGTCCGACACCCCGCAACAGTGGCCACTGATAGACCTGCCTGGTCTGGGGTATGGATCCGTCTGTTCCTGAGTTTCGGAACCTGCAGGTCCAAGGCGCAGTAACTGAGGGAGGATTCGTCAGGTCTGTCTGCCAATCCCCCCCCCTACTGATGGAGCATTGTGGATGACAATAGAACAAAAAGAAAACTTCACCTCTCCCAAAACAGCTGAAATGTAAAGACTGATCAGATCCATTAGAGATACCCTTTATTACCAAAAGTATTGGAACGCCTGCCTTTACCTTGACCTTGCTTTGTGCATAGGTCCAAATCATTTGGTGGAGGGGGGATTATGGTGTGGGGTTGTTTTTCAAGGGTTGGGCTTGGTTTGGGGTGAAGAAACTTGACTGGACTGCACAGAGTCCTGACCTTTCCCGCCCTTCCTGTCCAGGCCACTTTTCAGCGCTCTCACATTTTGAATGACAATTACTCAGACACATTTCTCTTTGTTTCTGTTATAACATTTTCAAAATAAATAATCTTTCTTCATATTTTTAGGTAAAAATGTATTCTGTTCCATTTCTCTGGTGAAAATTCCCCAAATCGGTGTATATTATTTGTGTGAAATTTATAGTCTACAGACTATGGGATATATTGTATATGTGAAGATTGATAAATCCTGATGTAGTGACGGCCAATCTAATTTCCTGAGGCCCTAAAATGCACTGATTGAAGCTCTGACCCCGATGTTCATTGTGTTTGTATTGTTCTTCTTGCAGACAGTGAAAACTGCATGAAATGTCCTGATGAAGAATGGCCAAATAAGAAGAAGGATCGGTGTGTTACAAAATTGGTGGAATTTCTCTCCTACACTGATGACACCATTGTTGTAGTATTTTCGGCTGTCTCCATCCTCTGTTGTCTTCTGACTGGTTTAATATTGAGGATATTTATACATTACCAGGACACCCCCATTGTTAAAGCTAATAACCGGAACCTGAGCTATCTTCTCCTGGTCTCCATCATGTTGAGCTTCCTCTGTGTCTTCTTGTTCCTCGGCCATCCAGTAGATGTGACCTGCATGCTCCGTGTCTCCTCTTTTGGTGTCATCTTCTCAGTTGCCGTCTCTTCTCTTCTTGCCAAAAGTATCATGGTGTGTATTGCTTTTAAAGCCACCAAACCTGGGAGTCCCTGGAGGAAATGGATGGGAGCCAAACTACCCAATTTTATCATTTGTGTCTTATCACTGGTTCAAGTCTTAATCTGTGTCACTTGGTTGTCTATTTCTCCGCCCTTCCAGGATCGGGACACTCACTCTTATCAGGGGAAGGTCATCATTCAGTGTAATGAGGGTTCAGTTATCGGCTTCTACTCTGTCCTGGGATATATGGGGCTTCTGGCAGCTGTGAGTTTCATTATCGCTTTTTTAGCCAGGACATTACCGGACAGTTTTAATGAAGCCAAGTTCATCACCTTCAGCATGCTGGTGTTCTGCAGTGTCTGGATCGCCATGATCCCGGCCTATCTGAGCACCAGAGGGAAATATATGGTGGCTGTGGAGGTTTTTGCTCTAATAGCCTCAAGTTCTGGACTTCTTGGTTGTATATTTTTCCCAAAATGTTACATAATTCTGTTCAGACCTGACCTGAATACAAAAACATGTATCCACTAATAAGTATGGAGCAACGCTGGGTTACCAGTAGTTATAGCATTATCTCTATTATTGGTAATTGTAGTATTTTGCTAATGTATTGAGAATGAACATTATTAAAGTGGATGTAAACCCAAATTTTTTTTTGTTTGATGTCATAATGTAGAGAATAAGATTTCCTATCATTTGAGCCCAGTCTTGCCACACAGAGTCCCCTCCTCTCCTCCCCCATCCTCTCCTCTCCCCTCCCCTCTCCTCTTCCCTCCCCTCCTCTCCCCACCTCTCCCCTCCCCTCACCTCCCTTCCCCTCCCCTTCCCTTCCCTCCCCTCCCTTCCCCTCCCCTTCCCTCCCCTCCAACTCTCCCAGGATTGGCTGCCTTTACTGTGTTTTGACTGGATGTTTCTCATCATGGGGTGGGATCCACAGATCAGGGTGAGAGGAAACGTATGCTGCAGTTCGCACCAGAACTTTCCAACAGACCAAAAATTTGTGCCAACTTTAGAACCCCATTGAAGTCTATGGGACTCGAACATTTGAAATAAAAAGTGCTAATTTTAATGGCTAATATGCAAGATGTTGTCCTAAAAAGGGTTTGGGGACCCGGCTCCTCCCCCAGGGGACATGGGTCAATGCCTAAATTTTTTTTTAAACTGCTTTTTTTCCTGGAGCACTGATTTTAATGATGATTAAAGTGAAAAAAGTGAAATATTCCTTTAAATATCGTGCCTGGGGGGTGTCTATAGTATGCCTGTGAAGTGCCACATGTTTCCCGTGTTTAGAACAGTCCCTGCACAAAATGACATTTAACAGAAAAAAAGTCATTTAAAACTGCTTGCGGTTTTAATATAATATCTGGTTCAGGCAATACGGATGAAAATCATTGAGAAAAATGGCATGGGTAGCCCCCCATGCCCATTACCAGCCCTTTTAGGTCCAGTCCAAAAATCTATTTTTAAGCTTTTTGGAAAACATAGGGAAGGGTTATCACCACTGTATAATTTTTTTTGCCGTCCATCTTTTTTCATCTCACTTCCTGTTGTCTCCTTCCATTTGCAAGTAGGAGACGTTTGTAAGTTGGATGATTGAAAGTAGGGGCCTGCCCTATATGCTCTGCAGAAATGGGGGCCTAAGGTGTTGGTGTTGCCACAACACTGTAAGCCCTCAAAGTGACTCTTGGTGGGCTCTGGAGCTCCCTACTGTGAACGATTATATCAAGAATTGTAATTACATGCCATTGTTGAACAGTGGTAGAAAAATTGGGCCTTGGTGGTTGTGGTGGAGGTGCTGGTGCCACAACACTATAAGTCCTCACAGTTACTCTTGGTGGGCGCTGGAACGGGCCCTCCTGTGAAATATTATATCAAGAATTGTAATTACATGCCCTTGTTAAACAGGGGCTGAAAAATTGGGCCTTAGGCACTGGTGCTGGTGCCACGACACTGCAACCTCTCCCAGATACTTTAGTTGGAGTGCAGGAATGAGCCCTGCTGCAAAGCATTGCATCAAAAATTGTAATTACACTTGGGGGCGTGGTGAGCGAGATGGCCGCATGGAGAGGAACTCCGCTCCACACTGGGGTAATTAACAAATCCACAGTGGGCGTAACAGTGCACAGAGCACAGCGGAATCACCGGAGCATAGCGGAGAGACTCAGCGACACAATGTCAACAAGGAGGAGGCAGTCACAAGCACTTAAACTGCCGTATTTCTATCTGGCAGTCAGCAGAGGACTACAGCAAGATGGCGATGGGGGACACGGACCTTCACAGATGCACAGCGCTCAGACATCCATCCCGCCAGAGCAAGGTGAAAAAATGCAGAGATAGGAGGGTGAGCGCAGCACAGCAGAAGATTCTGACTCCAGTGACACCCACTCCACTTGTGTCTCACCTTCGTCCAGGAGTCCTGCCAAATCTAAACCTAGGCTGGCCTGACACCATACCTGACCTCACCGTTGTGGGCGTCTTTTTCGTCTGTCCTCTGGACCCTTGTTCTTAAGTTGTTTGGTTCACAAAGTAGGATGTTCCCCGTTGATCTCAACGGTTCTAACAAAAAAATGGAGCGGCAAAGATATCGGAAACTTTTCCTTTGTTTAGGATACAGTGGTCAAGAACTCTTAGGTTCACACCCTTTTCGCTTGGATAATCCATCTCGGACACTGTCTGCATCGGTATGCGTGTTTGAAGAATTTCTACTATTCTCTTACCACCCTTTAAGCAGAACTTCAATCAACACTTCGACACAACTACCACACCATCCAAAACTCCAATCAACTTTCCGTCACGAATACCAACAATTACAGATGAACAATTATGGGTATTAGAATATTATCTATCAATGCAAGTGGTTTAAATCACCCTGCCAAACGCAGATCCCTATGGAGGGAGGCCAATCTTCACAGCGCGGACATACTGACAATACAGGAAACTCACTTTCACAAGCAAGCAACTCCAAAATGCTACCATCCGAACTTTCCTCATGTTATTCAAGCTTCATTCACTAAAAAAAAAGAGGTGTGATGGTAGCCATCAGAGATACAGTATCTTTTGAACTCAAAAAGTCTATAATTGACCCTGAAGGTTGATTTATAATATTGGTTTGTACAATAGATAATCTGCAGGTAACATTGGCTAATGTCTATGCTCCCAACTCGCACCAACTTAAGTTTGTTAATAAGGTCATAAGGAAAATTTCTCAGGTGAGGGAGAGGAGCATACTTTTGTGTGGGGATTTTAACTGTGTCATAGATGAATAATTGGATACCACCTCCTCGGGGAAGAGACATCCCTCTCATTTTTGGGATCTTCTTCTTCGGGAGGAGCTATTTGACGTATGGAGGTGTTTGAATGCAAGTGAAAAATCGTTTACATTCCATTCGTCAAGACACAATTCCTATTCCAGAATAGACCTATTTTTAGCAGGCAAGATGTTGCGCCAGAGAATATCCCACTCAGACATTAAAGATATAACATGGTCAGATCACGCTCCAATCTTAGTCTAAATCGAGAGTGGGAGATCCTTTTCTACAAACACATGTGTGGAGATGCAATGAAGCGGTCCTAAATGACCCTGATTCATATAAAGCGATTCTGTGTAACTTAGAAGAATATTTTAAGTTCAATGTGCCTGGAGACACTGGTATATTTAATAATTGGAATTGTCACAAAGCGTTTGCAAGGGGAATTCTGATAAAAGTGCACGCCAAAATGAAGAAATTAAGAAACGCGAAACTCACGGAAACTTTAAACATAATACGTGATCTAGAATTACGAAACCAAACCAACCCCTCCTCTAGATTAGCATCTCAACTTTCGGATTATCGACACACACTTAGCCCTTGTACACACGGTCGGCGATTCCGACAACCAAATCCGTCGGATTTTGTCCGTCGGATCTTCTCCGAAACTGTTGCATACACACGGTCGGACAAAGTTGTCGATCTGATCTTTCAGAACGTGATGACGTAATTTCGTTACGATGGGACTACGTTCAGGCTAGTAGCCAATAGCTTTGATGTAGGAATTTGATCTGAGCATGCGTGGCACTTGGTCCAATCGGAATTCTCTACACATGATCGGAGTATGTCCTATCGGACCAGTTTGTCTGAAAATATTTCCAGCAAGTTGGAAAATTTGGTCCGACGGATATTCCGACGGAAACAGTCCGATGCATACCACACACAGTCGGATTATCCGACAACACAGTCCGATAGGACACATTCCGACGGATTCTCCAACCGTGTGTACAAGGGCTTAGAGAAATGCTGTGCTCTCATGAAAACTACATGAGAAAACTGAAATTAAACTATTACTCAAATAATAATAAAGCAGGTAGGACTTCTGGCTAATCCCCTTAAAGTTCAGAGATCCAAAGCCCAAAGCCCGGTATAAATCCAAGGGGGATCGGAGATTCGCTGTCCAAGGGCCTCGGCTATGGAATGCTCTACCAATCAACATCTGCCTGGAAGAAAATCACCTGGCTTTTAGGAAAAAACTCAAGACCTTCCTCTTTTAGCAGATGATCAAGCTCGCCACAGCGCCTAGAGGCGATTCAGTTCGTATTGTGCGCTATACAAGTATTTCATTCATTCAAAGCCAAAATATCACACATATGTCACCCTAAGAGCTCTTCAAAGTTGATAAATCCCCAGGAGATAGCAGACACTTTTTACTATTCATCCTTATATAATCTAGCAGATGACCCGGACACTGCCCAACCAGCTATTAAAGATATAGAGGAATTCTTGGCTAAACTCAATCTCCCCACACTCTCAGAAGATCACATCCACTTATTAAATACCCCTTTTTCAGCAATAGAAATAGAAAAGATCATAATGTCCCTACCCTCTGGAAAAACCCCAGGCCCAGATGGACTGACAAATTTAAACAAATTCTAATACCCAATTATTGACACGATTTAATGAAGCCCTAAACAAAGGTACATTTCCAGAAGAGATGTTAAAGGCGTATATTGTTACTATCCCCAAATCCGGTAAAACCCCCGATACACCAGCAAATTTCCGTCCAATATCTCTGTTGAACACGTATGTCAAAATTTATGCCAAAATGCTCGCCTTGAGACGGCATGATATTTTACCTATGTTAGTCAAACAAGATCAGTCAGGATTTACCAAAAATCGACAAGCATCTGATGCCACTAGACGTTTAGTAAACATTATACACCTAGCAGAATCACGGAAAACGCCTTCTCTGCTTCTCTCGATAGATGCGGAGAAGGCGTTTGATAGAATCCATTGGGGCTATATGAAAAGAGTCCTATGTAAATTCGGCTTTCAGGGAAATTTTCTCTCTGTGACATTAGCCCTATATGCAAACCCATCCGCGCAAGTCCTTACATCTGGACTCGTCTCTAAGAAATTTAAAATAACAAACGGAACGCGCCAAGGTTGCCCACTTTCTCCATCCATATTCAACTTAATGATGGAACCTTTGGCAGAAGCAATAACAACTCAACCCCATATTACAGGTTTTAAAATACAACAAGATACACATGTAATAAATTCATTTGCGGATGATGTTGTTATCTTAATGTTATCTTAATTCTCACAAATCCTATCATATCACTGCAGTTTGCACATGACACTCTTACTTACTTTAGTAAACTTTCCTATTATAAAGTCAACTTCAATGGACTTAGGCATAAACCACCACACTCGATCGCATCTACAGCGTCACTTCCCGTACGCATGGGCGGAAAAGCAGATACCCTACCTAGGAATTCTTCTGACACCAAAGGTAGCACAACTAGCAGAAGCCAACATTAAGCCTTTAACAGGGAACATACGAGAATTGCTAAATCATATCACAAAAGTAGAAATGTCCTGGGTAGGAAAAATCTCAGCCTTCAAGATGTTAGCTCTCCCCAAAATACTGTACATATTTCGTACACTCCCAATCCCATTTAAAAACTCTCATATATCAGGTCTTCAAAATGCACTCCAACATTTTCTGTGGCGGGGAAAAGGGCAAGATGCTCCCACAAACATCTTATTCAACATCGCAGAGTAGGGGGAATAGGTATGCCTGACATTAAGGACTATTATTGGGCCAATCTTCTTAACCAAATTGGGTACTGGTTTATCTCCGGTGAGACGCAACACTGGGTAATGATAGAGTCTGCTATGCTCAAAATTCTGCATCTATTACATCTTTTATTAGCAGATATATGGAAGCCAAGACCATTAGGACTTCTCTTTCCCACTCTACAGGCTTCGCTCATGACCTGGAGACACTTGCAAACATGCAAAGATAGTGACGTTCCGTGCACTGCTGTTAGGGTCCCTTTGGAAACGCTAGAAATACTCCTCCCGTACAGTTCATTTACTCCCTGGAAGGATAAAGGCATATTATGGATAGATGAACTGATGAGTCAGGGGACGGTTCACTCATTCGAATACTTACGGAGGAAGTATGAACTATCGCAATCAAGTATATACCTATATAGACAAGTTGTCTCATTTGTACATAAATATCCACCTCCCTTAATTAATGTACAGTCTAAGATTTGGAAGCTTTATATGACACCTGAACGTACAAACATAGGAATAGGTCTCTTTTATAACACATTGCAACTAAAACAAGAGTTTACTAAAACCCCACCTATGGTAGCATGGGAGGAAGATTTAGGTCAGAACTTTGAACAAAAAAAGTGGTTAGCAATGCTAAAATACAACTATACTGCCTCTCACTGTATAAATCATTGGGAACTAACCCAAAAAGTATTGGCGAGATGGTATAGGACCCCGCACCAACTGGCTAAAATGTACCCATCCCAGTCCTCGCTTTGTTGGAGGGACTGTGGAAACACAGGTTCTATCTTTCATATATTATGGAACTGCAAAAACCTAACCAGCTACTGGACAAAGATTTTTGGTATGGTAGCAAAAATCACAGGTATCATAAGACCTCCTGCACCTGCATTAGCAATTCTTTATTTGGGCATTGAAGAATATCCACCAAATTACCGTACTGTAGTCATCCACATATTGACCACATCAAAACTAGTTATTGCTAGACATTGGCGTAACATTTTTGTTCCTAAGCCTTCAGAAGTTGTCACCCCAGTAAACCTAAATTATCATTATGAAAGACTTTTAGCCATTAGGAAGAACTCTTGCGTAGCTTTTGACAAACAATGGAAATGCTGGAAAGATTGGTATACAAAATAAAGAGGATAAAGCAAGCGGGTTTTAGAGAATGATTACAATGAAAACCATAGTAAAATATTAGACAATGCACTGCCTCACTAGCACAGCAAGATCCCGTGCGGGGTGCTGGTGTAGGCAGGGCGCTGTCGCGAACTACTTTAAATGGACAAAGAAAGTCCACGAATCTTCATTGATATTATGGACCATTGTATCCTGGTTAGTATGTTTAGTATGCTTAAAACATTTAAGATCTTTAACATGATTACGCAATGTATACTGGTGATTTTACTAACATGTAATTTGTAACCTGCTCCATAAATTGTACTCATTGGAAAATCTTAATAAAAACTATTTTGGAAAAAAAAAATTGTAATTACATGCCCCTGTTAAACAGGGGCTGAAAAATTGGGCCTTAGGCACTGGTGCCACGACATTGCAACCTCTCTCATATACTCTAGTTGGAGTGCAGGAATGAACCCTGCTGCAAAGCATTGTATCCAAAAATGTGAACAAAAGCGTCACCGCGGCAAGGAGCAGCGGTGGTGCAAAAAAGAAGAAAGCGGGACTTTAAATGAAGCTCAGGATGACACTGATGCTCTGGGGTGGCCCGAGGTCCTTGGCGCCCTGCCTTCCAGCGCACACATATTTGTAAACCATCTTGTTTTATATGGTTTTGGGGGGCTTTATCCATCCTCCCCTACCCTGACTTAGTATACTTACCTAGCCAAATATTTTCTTATTGCATATATCTTACATGTCTGCTCCTGAAAAGCGTTTTAAAGCCGCGAAACGCATCGAGCTACTGGTGTACGAGCTACACAACCACCCTGATATGTGTTTATACCTCTTCTAACATATTTGGGTTCTTAAGCCTACTGACAGTGCAGATATTATTATCTCAACTAAGGTAGGCCGAACGGTTCGCCCGGCGGTCGTTTCGTGGCGAATTTCGTCTGTTCGCCATCCGCCCGATCGGCGGACTATTGCTGCCGTTTGCCCGGCGGACTTCTGTGTTTACTGTGTAAAAGAACTTTGACCTATGATGACACATCCATCATGGGGTACAGGACAGCCAATTGAGACATTACAGCACATGGACACTTGGACATTCCACCTAACTTATAAATAGACCCGATCCGGCGGCCATTTTACATTCTTTCTTCTGTCACTATAGGGAGAGGTTGCTGTGTGGAGCAGGGAGAGACTGCAGTGACTCAAAGCGCTAGCTATTTGGTCCACAAAAGTTCTTTTCAGGACTGGTATAGGTGTTAGGTGTAGTTCAGGATATAGGTTTGAGGCACTGCTGTGCTACTGATTTTTGCAGCAGCCTGTCTTGTCAGTGTAGAGAGAGGGACAGGACGCTGTGTGCTGCAGGGACAGTCAGTTTAATCATTAGCTGTTACTATTAGGTCCACAAAAGTGCTATTCAAGTTATTGTTCCAGCAGCCTCTGTTTTGTCAGTTTAAATAGGGACAGGCAGGAAGCTGTGTGTGAGGCAGTGAGGGACAGTCAGTTTAATCAGTAGCTGTTACTATTAGGTCCACAAAGGTTCTTTTCAGGACTGGTATGGTAATAGGCTTGTACACATATAATATTCTTTCTTCCAAATATAGAAAGAATATTATACTTGACTGCTGCCCTTCTGCTGCAGTAGTCCTTTATCAGTATAGGGACTGAGGTACAGTCTGCTAATCATTCACAACCTACTTGTTCCACAAAGGTCCTTATAAGGACTGGTAAGGTATAGGGTACTACAGTACATAGGGTTGAGTGAGGTACAGTCTGCTATTCCTTAAGGACTGGTATAGGTCCACAATACATAGGGTTGAGCTGCACTACTGCTGACTGCTGCCCTTCTGCTGCAGTAGTCCTTTATCAGTATAGGGACTGAGGTACAGTCTGCTAATCATTCACAACCTACTTGTTCCACAAAGGTCCTTATAAGGACTGGTAAGGTATAGGGTACTACAGTACATAGGGTTGAGTGAGGTACAGTCTGCTATTCCTTAAGGACTGGTATAGGTCCACAATACATAGGGTTGAGGTACACTACTGCTGACTGTTGCCCTTCTGCTGCAGTAGTCCTTTATCAGTATAGGGACTGAGAGTTTTGTTACAGGGTCATTTAAAAAATGACAGGCATAGGAAGAGGCAGGCCCTTCCGCAGGGGTGGTAGGGGTAGGGCAGGAGCAACAGGCTTGAGCCAAAGTGGGAAGTTGCAGAAGATGCGTTCAATAACTTTAAAGGACGCACCAGACTTGGTTAAGTGGCTCACTCAGCCTTACTCTTCTGCACCCTCCTCATCCTCTCGATCTGCACCCTCTTCTTCACTCTCTGCTATGTGCACCCCCAAAGACACTACCACCAACAACACCACCACCACCACATACCTTGTGCTTGAGTCACAGGAATTATTTTCCGATCCATATCAAGACATTTCTGATGCGCAGCCACTCTGGGTATTGGATCAGGAAGAGGAGGTAGCAACAACCGCTACTCAGCAGTCTGACGACAGTACCCAGATCAGCCCAAGGAGGAGGTTGGTCCCCGGTGTTGCTGCCTACTCCGAGATCTCTACTTATAGCGGTGGGGAAGGTGACGTTGATGATGACATGTCTACTGATGTCACGTGGGTGCCCACAAGAGAGGAAGAGGAGGGGAGTTCAGAGGGAGATATGGACCAGCAGATAGGGAGGAGAAGCAGGAATAACTTACATTGCACAGGAGGGACAAAGCAGACTGCTAATGTATCAGGAGCAAGGCTTCAACCATGTACGGTCACATCTGGCACTCCCAGGACACCGGCACATGGCTCCGCATTGTGGGCTTTTTTTAACGTTTCCGCTGCTGACAATAGCGTTGCCATCTGCAATCTTTGCAGTCAACGCATTAGTCGCGGTAAGCCCAACACTCACCTAGGGACGACCGCCTTAAGAAGGCACATGAGCAGCCATCACCGAGCCCAGTGGGAGCAACGGAACACACAAAGCCACACTCCAGGCTCTCACCATCCAGCCTCATCTTCTACTTCTCCTTCTCCTCTCTCCTCACAATTGTCCTCCACTCCACCTTCCATCACGCCAAGCTCACGTTTTTCTGCAAAAAGGCAGGCTTGCGTGGGCCTAATGTTCGAGCGTAAAAAAATTATGACGCCGGATAACCCTCTTGCCCAACGGTTGACGGCTGGCTTGTCAGAACTGATAGCCCGCCAACTACTGCCATATAAACTGGTGGACTCAGAGGCCTTTCGAAAATTTGTGGCCATTGGAACACCCCAATGGAAGGTCTCAGGAAGGAAGTATTTCTCAGAGAAGGGCATCCCAGAGCTATATGACCATGTTCAGCGGCAAGTGAATGTATCTCTGGCATACAGTGTCGGTGCCAAGATACATCTGACCACAGACACGTGGTCTAGCAAACACGGGCAGGGAAGGTATATCACTTTTACTGCCCACTGGGTGAACCTTCTGACGGCCGTCAAGCATGTAACCCGTGGCACCCGTGTAGATTTGGTTTTACCGCCACGTATTGCATGCAGGCCTGGCCCTTCTCCTCCTCCTCCTACTCCATCCTCCTCCCTCTCCTCCTCGGCTGACTCCTCTTTTTCCGCTGCTAGCGTCTCTTCCGCTGCGCCGCCCAAGCTCCCCAGAACCTATTCGACATGCCAGGTGAGACGTTGCCATGCCGTGCTGCGTCTGTTGTGCCTGGAAGCCAAGAGCCACACTGGCCCGGCACTCCTTTCAGCTTTGCGTTCACAGGCAGATCAGTGGCTAACACCGCTCAATTTGACAGTTGGTAAAGTGGTGTGTGACAACGGTGCCAATCTGCTTAGCGCATTGAAACAGGGCAAAATCACGCACGTGCCATGCATGGCACACGTCTTAAACTTGGCCGAGCAGCGATTCGTTGTCAAATACCCTGGGGTCCAGGACATCTTGCGGCAGGCAAGGAAAATCTCGGCCCATTTCAGAAGATCTTACACGGCCATGGCTCGCCTTGCTGACATTCAGCGGCGACACAATCTGCCGGTCAGACGTCTTATTTGCGATTGCCCGACGCGATGGAACTCAACCTTCTATATGCTTGATAGGCTGCTCCAGCAGAAACGTGCAGTTAATGTCTACCTGTATGAACTCTGCGGCAGAACAGGTTCTGGGGAGCTGGGGTTTTTTTCACCACGCCAGTGGCTTCTCATGCGCGACGCATGCAGACTTCTGTGGCCATTTGAGGAGATCACCAAACTGGTCAGTCGCAGCCATGGCGCCATCAGGACATTGTACCTTATGCTTTCTTTATGGAGCGTGCATTGCGTTGTGTCATTGATCGAGCTGTGGAGGAGCAGGAGCGGGAAGATGAGGAAGTTGCAATGCTGGATGAATTCCCAGGGGGGCTACTCTATCTGAGACAAGTCAACAACAGGAGTCTGAAGAGGAGTCAGAGGAGGATGGTGCCGGGGCGGATGTGGAGGAGCAAGAAGAGCATGCTTTAAACCTTTCTGGGACCCCTGTTGTTGTGCGTGGATGGAGAGAGGAGAATGAAGAGGACGACATTATCCTGGATGATGAGCAGGAGCCAGGCCACCACACCGCTTCCAGTTTAGTGCAAATGGGGGCCTTTATGCTCCAGTGTTTTAATAGGGACCCCCGTATAAAAAGAATAAGGGTCAAGGACCAGTACTGGGTGGCAACGTACTTAGACCCCCGGTACAAACACAAAATGGAGGAAATGTTACCGCCGTCACAGAGGGCTGTCAGAATGCAGCACTTCCAGGCCTTGCTTCGAGAAATGCTGCATTCTGCTTTTGCGTGCGCTGGCAGAGGAGCAATTCCCACTCCCAGAGAAGGAGTTGCGGGTACCAATCCAACAGCGCCTGCAAGAAGAGGCCGGTTTGAAGATGTGTTGGTGACTTCGGATATGAGGTCATTCTTTCAGCCGACCCATCGACAGGTGTCATCCGGGTCCAGCATCAGGGAACGCTTAGACCGCCAGGTGTCCGACTACATCGGGTTAACGGCCTATGTGGACGCTCTGAGGAGTGATGAACCCCTGGACTACTGGGTGGGCAGGCTTGATCTCTGGCCAGAGCTTGCCCAATTTGCAATCGAACTGTTGGCTTGCCCCTCGTCCAGTGTCCTGTCCGAAAGGACATTCAGCGCAGCAGGGGGGATCGTGACCGATAAGTCTGAAGGCTGGCCGGAGGCCGGCCTGGATTTGTAGGAGGAGTTTGAGGGGTATATATCCCTCCTCCTTCCTACAGGTCCCTCGTCGGCTCGGCTCTGGTTCCTGTTCAGAACAGCTGACGCTCGTCACTTCCGGGTTGCGCTGACGTCATTTTCGCGCGCCATTCGAACGGTGGGATCGCCGGAGTCTCCTTCGCTAGGTCTCCTCGTGGTTTACAGGTGCAAGGTATCCCGGCGGTGAGGTAGGGGGGGGGGCGCATGGTACGGCACAGGCGGGGGGGGTTTACAATTCTGTGTAAAACATTGTAGACATAATTATATTAGTCATAGGCCGATGACACTTCTATGGTATAGATTGTAGCATCACACTTCTCTGGTATACATTGTAGGATCACACTTCTATGGTATACATTGTGTGCTGTTAAAAAAAAAAAAAAAAAGGTACTGCATGCTGTCCTTTTTTCAGAGCACACCATCACGCTGTGCTGCTTTATAGGGAACAAGGTCAGGGGGGCTGATCAATGCAAATTTGCGGGGAGGTCCTCTTTGTTGGAAGGATTTCTCCCATTTCGTGGGTGTAGGCATTTCATTTCCTTGAGGGTATCGTTGTGATGTGGGCTCATGAGGGTGTATGTACATACCCGGGGGGGTATGTGGGGTGCCTGTCAGGGGACAGCGGCGGCAGCATTTATCGCAGGGGGGCTGGCAGCCTTCTCACTTTTCACCTCAAAACCACAGCTGGGGGGGGGGGGTTTGCATGTTTTCCAGAGGACATAAAAAAAAAAAAAAAAAAGAGCGGCGGGTGGTTGGGAGGATGTTGCACAGCATGCGGCCAAGTCGCTCATGGCGGCAGGTGCTAGTTCCCGAGGGTGGTCAGATGTAGAGTCTCGGTTTTGGTAAGGGTGGATGTGGGGTCCCCCAGGGTTTGTTCAGGGACCAATCCCATTCAGATTACTGCTTGTGTTATTCGCAGGCTAGGTGGGCAGGTGGTATGATCACGCAGACGTTCATGTGTTTCTGGTTTATGGGCCGGGGGAGGTTTTCTTGGGTGGGGGGGGGTCTGTTACCAGCTGGACCAGAGCCTCGCTGGCTGTCATGGGTAGTATGGCCGTGCTCGTTTGAGTTTTTGGGCGTCTCATCTTTGGGGGTTACGACTGTTCTTTCATGTTTCACTTGTGTCTGTTATATTTTGTTACGTCCGGTGAGTTCATTTCAGGTGTTATCATTATTTCAGGTCTGGATTTTCTACTTATTACAAACAGGAAGGTGCGTGTTGTTTTGTTTTCCTCAGGTGCTAGGCAGTTATGGGTATATTGTCTAGGTCTGTCACGTCTACAGACCGTACAGGCTGAGGTTTCGTTTTTAAGTGATTGTTGGACCACAATCGTCTCGCCTGTACAACATACGTCATACGTCGCACTTTCACCTCATTTCATATCTACCCACCACGGTCTGTGGGTTGCAAAGCCCTGAGTGTTCGTTTATTAATTGCCTGTATTGCGCTGCAGGTTTGCTCGGGCTTATTCTTTTTCATTTATCTCAACGATGGGTCACTTATTCAGTTTCACGCGCTGATGGTCTGTCACCTGTTCACACACGTTGGGTTTAGTTAGGCACTGAGGTGCCGGGGGGGGGGAGGGGAGGGTGTTTGGGGGTATTGTTTCATTCTTATTTCTCTCAGCTAATTTCTTCTTAGATATCAGCATGTCTCGCAGGTCAGAGAGTGTCGAATTCGAGTTCATCCCACCTACCCCTCGTAGGGGTTCAGAACATGGCAGTTCTCCATCATTAAGGAGTTGGACAGTACCCAGGTTGATGGCTGAGCTTCGTCGGAAGGGTATTCCTTTCCCGGCCGCAGCTAGGAAGGCGGAACTCTTCAGGTTGCTGTTTCCATCTCCGACTCAGGCGCTGGCATCCACCAGCGCAGAACATGCTTCAGTACATAACTCTTTGACGCAGATACATGCGGTGTTGAATACTCTCTCTGCCTCCATGCTGCAGTTACAGGACAGGATGGAGGTGATGGAAGCTCGGTCAGTCAGTGCGGCTGTGACGGCCAGTGCTGGGGTGTCCGCTGCACCGCCAGCGCCGGTCCTGCCTAGCCCAGTCACAGGTAATGCACTGTCTTTACCTGCGGTGATCCCTTCTCCATTGGCAGTGTTGCCTTCGGTGTCTCCTGCCCACTTCATCCCTGCCAATATCAAGAAAGATATTTTGGAAGGGAAAGATGTTAATCTAGCCTCACTGCTAATAGCAGCTCAGGACGTTTCGGAGAACAAGTCCTTTGCTTGTGGGGAGGTGTCGGTGGTACTCAAGTCAAAGGATCCCAGGCTTAGTCGCAAACTTAGTGTGGCGGAATTTGTTTTGGCTTTTGGCATCTTTAGAGACATTATCTGCTCGGTCAGTCCAGGGAGGAGGGAGGAGTTGGACTTGTATCTTCATAAAGTGGTGGATTTGGCTCACAAGTATGGCGGTTTCACATTTTATGATTACCATCGTTCCTTTGCAGCAAAGGTGGCGGCTACTTGGGCCCAGTTTCAGGTGGTGACGTGTTGGGGCAACGTCGACATGGAGCTGTTTTGTAGGCATTTCGCTAATCAGAAGTCCCCTATATGTGCCAACTGCCAGTCTTCTGCCCATACCACAGCCTGGTGTCCAAGCTGTGATTCCTCTAGTCTTCCAGGGTCCTCCAAACAGGTGGCGGGTGGTTCTTCCGGTAGTTCCGGTCAGGTAGACAAGATGGGTAGACCTATCCGTTTTCTAGGTAAAGCTCAGTTGTGCAATAACTACAATTACACTGGGTGCAACTATAATCAATGCAGGTTGTTGCACGTCTGTGCTAATTGCTTCAGAGCCCACCCCAAGTCCGCCTGCCATGTGAAACCTTTCAGCACGTCATGACTAGGCCAGGTCAACTTCTCCTTGCTGGGGGTTTACTTAGAGGGCCACCAATCCCCGGGTTTTGGGCAGTTTTTGCTGGAGGGTTTTGCTTCAGGTTTCCACACTGGACTCATTACTCTCCCTACCGAGTCTTTTGAGTGCAAAAATTTAAGGTCAGCTGAGAATCACCCTGCCATTGTAGACCAGTTGTTGCAGGTCGAAGTCTCCAAGGGATTCCTGATTGGACCTTTCCCATCCTCACCGTTTGGCATGTGGAGGGTCAGTCCCATTGGGGTGGTCTGTGGAAAATTTTCTAATAAATTTCGCCTAATTTATGACTTGTCTGCGCCTCATTCATCTCATGTCCCTAGTCTTAATTCACTCATCCCATCTGAAGAGTTTTCACTGAAGTATTCTTCTGTGGATTTGGCCATTCAGCATATGGTGCAGTTGGGTAGGGGTGTTTGGTTGTCCAAGGCAGATATTACTGATACGTTCAAGTTACTTCCCATCAGTCCTGCTCTCTGGCAATGGCATGGTGTCAAGTGGCGCGGTCAGTATTATTTTGCTACCAGGTTGACATTTGGGTCCAAGAGCAGCCCTCAGCTGTTTGATACCTTTGCCCAGGCCCTTCACTGGATATTGGAGAATTGCAAGGGTTGTCAGAAGGTAATCCATTATCTGGATGATTTTTTACTTTTGGAGAAACCAGAGGTACCACCCAGGGATCTGCTTGCGCTTACAGGGCTGTTTTCAGATTTGAATGTCCCTTTAGCTGCGCACAAGGTGGAGGGTCCGTCTAAAGTCATTACCTTTTTGGGGATTACGCTTGATGCCAATCTCATGGTGGCTAGCCTGCCGTTGGAAAAGCTGGTTAGAGTTAGGCAGACCATTCACCTGTTGGTCCGGTCTCCAGTATGCTCTAAGAAGGAATTGCAGTCGTTATTGGGGGTGTTAAATTTTGCCATGAGAATCATCCCGCAGGGTAGGGCGTTTGTGTCTAGATTGCTGGCTCTTCTTCCACTTTATCAGGATTCTGACGCGGTGGTTAAGTTTCCAGCTGATGCCTTAGCGGATCTCGTCATGTGGGATCGGTTCCTGTGTGACTGGAATGGCATCTCCATGTTCATTCCCCGGCCTTCATGTAATTCCCCTAGGGTTTTTTCAGACGCTGCCGCGTCAGTTGGTTTTTCGGCCATTTTTTGTCATCAGTGGTTGGCCAGTCGCTGGCCCCCTGAGGTTTTCCTCCTACCAAAGTTTACTCTGACCTCAGCCTTGTTTGAAATTTATCCGATTCTGGCTGCAGCAGTCACTTGGGGTCCGGTTTGGTCGGGGCAGTCAGTCATCTTCTTTACGGATAATTTGGCTGCAGCCAGAATTATCAATAAAGGCAGATCGGGGTCCCTTCTGATCATGTCATTCATGCGTAGGTTGACTTGGCTGGGTTTGATGTACAGATTTCATTTTCAGGGTGAATTCATCTGTGGGAGTCGCAATGGTGCGGCTGATGCGTTATCCCGTCTTGATATGCCTCGTTTTTTCTTGCAGCATCCAGAAGCAGATCGGACAGGCCATCCTGTCCCTCCATACTCGCTGTTGGTCATGGACTGAACACATTCCGGGTTCAGGCGATCGACCTGGCTAATAAGTCTTTGTCCAGGAACACACTGAGGGCGTACACGACAGGTTGGAAGACTTTCCTCAGGTTTGCGGAGTTATACCCTTCCGATGGCCCTGAGGACATCTTCCATGTCATGTCTTTCGCCGCTTATTGCCATAGTGAGCTGGAGTTGGCTGCCAGTACTATTAGGATTTATTTGTCAGGAATTCAACATTTCAGATCCCTGCAGGCGCCTGACAGTGTGTCTATTTTTGCTGCTCACCCTCTGAAAGCCATGCTCAGGGGTATTCTGAAGACCCAGGGGAGGGTTCAGTTGTCCCGACAACCTGTCACTGGTCATATTTTCCGGGGTTTGTCAGACCTACTGTCATCTTCTCCATTCGGGGTTGGTCCTAGTTTTTTTTTTTATTTCATAATCTTTATTCATTTTCAACATACTTTTACAAAATAAAAGCAAGAAGAACATTCTCTATAGCATGTGTAGCACTTATTTCTCCTTTACAAATACAATAATACTTTAATGAGTAATAAAAACCTTTAGAAAACATTCCTATCCATGATGTGTCAATATTTCTTCTATCTAACCCCTCTTTTCACTCATTACTCATATAATCCTCCTTCCCCTCCTACTTCCTCTCTCTCTACCCAACTTTCACCTCTCCCTTACCTCATTCTGGGTATCTCATTCTATCCAGCCAGGGTTTCCACATCTTTTTAAATTCTTTAAGATTTCCTCTCCTCAAATATATCACCCTCTCCTTCCATATTGTCTCCATAATTGCTATCTGCCAGTCCTCTACTGAGGGAGCATTTTTTGCTTGCCACCTTTGAGCTAACAATTTTCTTGCCTGAAACAAACATCTCAGTATTGCTTTATTGGTATGTTGCGATCTCCCTATTGCTTCACCCAGGCCCAGCACACATATCCTGGGATCCCCCCTGATCGTTACACCAAATGTTTCATTCAAGGTGATAAAAATCTCTGACCAGTAGCGAAACAATTTTGGGCATCGCCAGAACATGTGAGCTAGGTCTCCAGACTCTTGACATCTAGGGCACTTATCATCTGCTCTACGTCCGAAACTAAACAGTCTTTTTGGTGTATAATAGGCCCTATGCAGCAGCATTAAGTGTGACATCTTCTGGGCAGGCGAAACTGAGATTGAGTAACCATCCTCCAGTATTTTCCTCCACTGTTCATCCGTAAATATTCCCAACTCCTCCTCCCATTTCCTTCTGCATTTGAACCCTTCTGGGCTTCCTATACTTCCTTCACATATAACTGGATATACATCCGCTATAAATCCTTTTGTCCTCACTGAGGCATTTAATCTGCTAAAAATAGGGGAGTTATTCCACACAGGGCCCTGCCTATTAAATTGTTTCCCTAGGGCATGTCTAATTTGAAGGTATTTATAAAATGATTGTTTGGATATATCAAACTCTGATCTTAAAGCGCTAAATGTTTTTAATATTTTCCCTGTATATAACTGGGCCAACTTATCTATCCCTTTGACTTCCCAATCTTTATACACCCCTATTTCTTCCATTTCCTGCAGGTTCCGGTTATCCCACAATGGGGTGTACTGAGTCAAGCCTCCCAGGCCTTTAATCGCCTTAACTGCCTTCCACACCTTTACTACTAATTTTATTGTGGGAATTTTTTTTTTGGGAAATGCATTTGCCTCCAGAGCTTCTACCATATTATTATGGGGTGTCTCCATTAATATTAAGGCCCTATTAATTCCTCCACCCATCTCCTCACTCATGTCCAGGTGTTGTAATTGCGCAGCTAAAAAGTAGCTCCTTGGATGTGGAACTGCCATTCCTCCTTTTCTTGTAGGTAATTGCAAAGTTTGTAGAGCTATTCTGGATACTCCCCCTTTCCATATAAGTTCTCGGAATAATACCTCTATTTTCCTAAACCACATTATGTCTACCCAAATCGGGGAGTTATGTAACACATACAATAACTGAGGCATCCATACCATTTTAATCAAGTTACATCTCCCTGCATTCGATAATGGGAGTCTTTTCCAGATTTCGATTTTCTTTTTGAATTTAGCTATTAATGGAACCAAATTATCATTTATATATTTATTAGGATCTCTTTGTATGTGTATCCCCAGGTATTTTATGCGCTCCACAACTTCCAGCTGCGCGCCTGTCCCTGGGCTTTGGGCCCTACTTTTATCCAATGGCATAAGAACTGATTTTTCCCAGTTTATCTCCAGGCCTGAGAACCTCCCGAAATCTGTAATAAGTTTCATCCCTTGTCTGAGGGACTGCTCTGTGTCCCCCAGAAAAAGGAGAATATCGTCCGCGTATAGCGCTATCCTCTCTTCCCTCATCCTCCTTTGAAACCCGACCATATTCCTACTAGATCTAATTGAAATAGCTAATGGTTCTATTGCCAGAGCAAAGATCAGGGGTGACAGAGGGCACCCCTGTCTTGTCCCCCTCTCTAGGAAAATCCTATCTGAATATTCATTATTGACCCTAATTCTAGCACTAGGGCCATTATACAGAGTTTTTACCCATGCAATAAAATTAGGGCTGAACCCAAATTCCCCCAGTACCCGCCAGGTATAGGGCCATTCTAAACTGTCAAAGGCTTTGATTACATCTAAAGCCATTATTGCCTCATTACCATCATTCTCTATAGGTATCTGCATATTAAGATATAATCTTCTTATGTTCGTACTTGTAGTTCTACCTGGGATAAAACCTGTTTGGTCGGGATGTATCAGCCTGGAAATAATTTTATTCAATCTAATGGCTAATACTTTGGCCAATATTTTAGTGTCCGCACAGAGAAGGGAGATAGGTCGATAGGACTGAGTTTCCAATGGGTCCTTCCCTTCCTTGTGTAAGACGATTATTGTTGCCTCCGTCATTGACGTCGGCAATCTCCCCTCCTTTTTTGCCCAATTAAATACTTTAAGAAGCTCTGGAAGCAATATTTTACTGTAGTATTTATAAGTTTCCGCAGGAAGACCATCTGGTCCTGGAGATTTCTTATTGGCCATTTCTGCTACTGCGCACTGAATTTCCTCTATTGTTAATGGGGCTTCCATTATCTCACTCTCCTCCTTTGTTAGGGACGGCATTTTGATATTCGAAAAGAACCTATCCATATCCTCACCAACCTCTGTCCCCCGAGAGGAATACAGTTTGGCATAGAATACCCTAAAGGTATCAGTAATCACTGAGCTCTGTGCTGATATTTCTCCATTCTCAGTCCTTATCACTGGGACAGTGGATGGCGAGGAGTTGCTTCTTACAATCTGTGCCAACATCTTTCCTACTTTTTCCCCTTCCCCATATTCCACTTGTTTCTGGAACAATCTTTTATTCTCTATTTTCCTAGTAACCACTACCTTATGTTCCTGTTGTTTCTCTAACCATATTTTTTTTTTCTCTGGGGTAGGGTTTTTTATATATGCTCTCTCTGCTATTACTAAATCCCTTTTGACCCTGTTCTCATATTCATTAGATGTTTTCTTGACATTCGCTACCTGTTGAATGAGAATACCCCTAAGATAGGCCTTCAATGCGTCCCATATTACTCCTACTTCTGCAGACCCACTGTTAAACTCCATAAACTCTGCCACTCTACGCAGCACCCTCTCGGGGTCTCCTATTAACTCAAACCACACTGGATTCATATTCCATACTCTTGGGGGCTTTATCCCCCCTAGATTTATCGTTACTGTCACGAGCGAATGATCTGACACCCCTCTAGGTTGATAAACTATTTCCCTTACTACACGGCTCGCCTCCGCATTCCCGAGGACTAAATCTATCCTTGAGAGTGAGGAGTATGAGCTAGAGAAACATGAGTATTGCAACTGGTCCGGGTTGCGCATTCTCCATATATCAGACAGGCCCCCCTCCCGCAAAAATCGAGACAGCCGGGTCTCAGCCTCCGTTTGCATATATATTCCTGGCGGAAACCTATCCTGGCTTTTATTTATAACCTCATTAAAGTCTCCCATTACTATAACAGGAATCCCCGATTTGTCCGCTATAAATTCCATCAAACAATATAAAACTTCCATTTTAAATGGGGGAGGAATGTAAACATTTGCAAAAACATACTCCTGATTTTCAATTACACAGTGTAGAAAGATAAACTGCCCTTCTTTGTCTATATCGATCTGCCGGCAGGAAAACGCCACCTCTCTCCTTACCAACACGGCCACTCCCCTCGAATAAGAGGTGTGGACTGAATGGTACTGGACTTGAAATTTCCTACTCTGAGTTTTTAATATAGGTTCTTTAATTAGGTGTGTCTCCTGTAGGCAGATCAATCCTACTCTACACTTTTCCAGGGTGTCAAACACTACTGCTCTTTTTACGGAGGCTCCCAGCCCTCGGACATTCCAAGAGCCAATATTCAAAACTCTAGACTGCATACCTCTAGGAAGTGTGAAAAAAGAAAAAAGAAGAACGAAGAAAGAGTAAAACCTGAAGGCTCCAAATTAACATTTAAATTCCCTGAATTCCCTGACGTTAAGCAGAAATAATCCCAGCTTCTCCCTCTATAGTTCATGCCGAGGAGGCGAATGCAAGGGGGGGATGTAAAAAAGAAAGTGCAATCCCGCTTAGTGAGTACTTTGATAAAGCTATACCATCTTTTATACTCCCAAGTGACATCCCTTCTCAGTCTCCTCTTGTGAGCATGAGAACCAAACCTTCTGTCTACACACACCATTACCCCGTATTTACTCATTACTTTTAAATTGACGTCAATAATTGTGCAAGTATTACCCATTTCCTTTTCCTGAATTTTGTATGCTTCCATTTTCCCTGTTCCCTCCCCCCTACCCTCTCCATACCTATCTAGGTTACCCCTAGGGGCTTTTTCCGTGACCGCTACACTCCCACACGTACCCTCATGCTCCCCCCTCCCCCCTCCTTCTCTCATACTTCCATCCCCACCCCCCTCCCACTCCCCCCCAATACTCAACAACCCCCCCCTTTGACCCTCCCCTTTCTCAATCATAAATTCTTACTATATTGTGTGTCATTCCCTACACCCTGACTTTAGTGTATCATCTTCCCTTACTTCATTTACAGTGCACCCGCTACATCCCCCCTTCGCTAATCTTCCCCTCCCCCAATAAGAGAGGGAGGGGAAAGGAGAGAAAAAAAAAAAAAAGGATAAATGAGATGAAAAGGGGGTCGTACACATACATATGTAGAAAAGAAAAAAACACATCACTTCTTCAATAACTGATCTCCCTTCTCCTGCATCCATGCTTCTACCCTTGCCGGCGTGTCAAAAAATAAGGTCTCTCCCAATGCTACTACCCGTAACCTTGACGGATAGAGCAGAGCATATGTAATGTCCAATTTCTGGAGTCTGCGCTTGACTTCTATAAACCCTGCTCTGCGCTTCTGCAGATCAGGGGAAAAATCAGAGTAAAACGAGATTTTGGCGCCCTTGTAGATGACACTCCCCATCTCCCTGGCCCTCCGAAGCAAAACAACCTTATCCCGGAAATTCAAAAATTTGATTAATACAGATCTAGGCTGACCCCCCCGATGCATAATTCTAAGCGGAACTCTGTGTGCCCTTTCAATAGCAAATTGTTGGGAGAAAGACTCTCTGCCAAACACTTCAATAAGCCATTTTTCCAGAAACTCAGCTGTGTCAGAGCCTTCACACTTCTCGGGAAGGCCTACCAGTCTTATATTGTCCCTGCGGAGTCTGTTTTCCAATTCATCCAGTTTCCCTTCATATTTGCCCATCTGTATTTTTAAATCTTTGACCTCTTGATTTAATGGGTACACCTCATCTTCAATCTGAGAAATTCTGCCTTCTGCTGCTGTTAATCTGTCAACCGTTAACTGAAGTTCCTGCCGTATAAAGGCCAGCTCTTCTTTAATACTTCTTGTTTGATCGCATAGCTCCAATAATGATTGTTTACAAACATTAACAGCCCCAAGGACCTCCTTCAGCGTTGGCTCTTCTTCACCATTTATTGGGTGTACCAGCGTGGGATCTGTCTCTGATCTTCCAATTGCTCCTGCATTTTTGTGATTTATTTGTTTTACGCCTGCTTGTGACAGTTGCCCTTGACTCTTTCTATCCGTTGGAGGTTTCACTAGACTCCCCTGTCCCCCCTTGGTTGGCGTATTATCAGGAGTATGAGCATGGGCATATTTTTCCAGCTTGGCCGCAGCAGCTATCCCAGCTGTTGTTGCAGTAAACGGGGGGTCTTTTTCTTTATCTTTTTCTTTGGCAGATCTCAAAGATTGCGCCCCCACATTTTCCTGCCTAGCATGCTCCTCCCCCCTCCTCCTTGCAGACATCGTTCAAATCCGCAAGTGTCCCCGAGAGAAAAAAAACAATATCTCTTTTGAAGGGGGGGGGGGGGGTAAATTTCCCTAGGCCAAGGCAAAAAAAAAAAAAAAAAAAGGAGAGGTCAGCTTCGGCTACTCCGCAGTTAGTCCAGAACTTTAAGAATGAATGGGCTAATTTGAGCTAATTTCTTAAAGGGCAAGCAGCAGCAGCAGGAGCTATTTTTCCAGTATATGTATTTATATATTTCTTTCTTTACTGCAACACTTTCCCCAAGGATAATACAGCGTTCACAACAGCTCCCCTCTTACTTCTCCTTTAAATCAGCTCAAAAAGAGCAATGATGGGGGGGATCTGGCATGAAATAAAAACGTCTCTCCACAGTCACTGCATAATAGTATATCTATGCCTTTAAATTTCTTCGCTGGGTTTAGCAGACTTTTACCTGGACGTGGCTGTACCTCATCCCCAGTCTCAGTAATGTGGCTCCTCTCTCGAGCGGATCTCACGGGGTTTCACCACCAGGGGCTGAGCTGAGAAATCTCTCCTCCGTTCACATTCCTCCACACCCCGCCGGTGTACGAGAGATCCCACCGCTCCGCCACACTCTGCCTCTCCCGACCGTCAGCAACCACTGCTGAGCACCGCAGGTCCCCCCAGCACACCGAGCCAGAGCCTTCTCCGTTAGGGAGATCAAGCGGGGATGTCACGGGCGCCGCTGGTGCCAGCTCCCGTCAGCGTGCAGTGAGAGCACACATCTCTCTCACTAACTCCTCACACACCGCCGCCATCACCATCCGGTCACGCCCCCGGGGTTGGTCCTAGTTTAGTACTTAAAGCGGCCATTTATCTTAGTTTTTTCGGGTTCCTCCGTCCCGGGGAGGTGTCGCAGGCCAGCTGTCATACTCCGGTACTGCTCAGAAGTAGTCTCACCAGATTCCCGGAGCACTATGAGTTACAGTTGCCCAACAATAAGAATAGGCAAACTGGCCAGGGGTTTGTGGTTAAATATTACCGCACATATAGTGCTTGGTGCCCGGTGGAAGTTCTCAACGCACTTTGCAATCTTTTCATAGCTACTCCGATTCATGGGCCTCTACTTCCCTTTCCCACGCATCCCATTACTTCCAAACAGTTCATTGCTTATGTTAGGATTTTACTTGCCAGGTTGGATGTAGACCCAAGGCGTTTTTCTAGGCATTCTTTTAGGATCGGGGCAGCGTCAGCGGCTTCTAAACAAGGGGTCCCGTCTTACATCATTAAACATATGGGTCGTTGGAGGTCATCCTGCTATAGCAGGTACATTCCTGAACCTCACGCTGAGGTTAGTAGGGCGTTTGTTACGTTGTTGGGTTGATTATTATTTGTATCATTAAAGCTTCATACTTTACCTATCTTGTGTCTTTTGCCCTCTTTTAGGCCGCGTACACACGCGTGGACTGTTGGCCCAACCTTGTCCGCTGAACAGTGTTTGGGCGGACAGTCCGCTCGTGTGTGGGCTTTCAGCGGACAGTTTCAGCGGACAGTTGGACGGACAAGGTTTTACGGAAATTCCGAAAAACTGTCCGCTGAAACCTTGTTTCAACGAACAGTCCGCCCGTGTGTAGGCTTGTTCGTCAAACTAAGTTCCGCGCATGCTCAGAAAGGATTTTCAAGCCGAAAGTTATAATGCAGTGTATAGGACGTCGTATTTTGCGTCCCGTCGTACGTGCCGTTCACGTCATCGCGCACGGTTTCAGCAAACTGTTCGTTCGTCGTGTGTGGCCATGTCCGTCCA
This sequence comes from Lithobates pipiens, assembly GCF_037356315.1. Taxonomy (NCBI): domain Eukaryota; kingdom Metazoa; phylum Chordata; class Amphibia; order Anura; family Ranidae; genus Lithobates; species Lithobates pipiens. The sequence goes on along the minus strand of NW_027507785.1, from coordinate 169,637 downwards.
TGCTAAGTTTGAGCGGACTGTTCGCTCAAACTGTTGGACGGACAAAGTTGGGCCAACAGTCCGCGCGTGTGTACGCGGCCTTAGGCGTACTGTTCAGCGAGACCAAGGCACACCACAGGTCTTGGCAGTTAGGTTTACGGTGTTATCGCAACCGAAGACTCTGACTACAAGTCTGAAGGCTGGCCGGAGGCCGGCCTGGATTTGTAGGAGGAGTTTGAGGGGTATATATCCCTCCTCCTTCCTACAGGTCCCTCGTCGGCTCGGCTCTGGTTCCCCACCCTCCCATTCCCTCTTTTTCCTTTTGTCATTTCATTTCATGACACTCATTGTTACTCTTATTCGGGGTATGCCCTCTTTTAGGCGTACCGTTCAGCGAGACCAAGGCACACCACAGGTCTTGGTAGTTAGGTTTACGGTGTTATCGCAACCGAAGACTCTGACTACAAGCGTACTTGCCTAGCTCACGACAGTGTTAACTACCTCACATTTCTAAAAATGAATGAGGCATGGATCTCAGAGGAATTCAACACATGTGACCAGTAGACCATGTATATGCCTAGAAACTATTTTTTTAATCGAGCACACAGACCTTCTTTCTTCATTTGGCTCACTTCCTTGTCCACAAAAAGCACACCGTACTATATGCCCGTACCCTCCTGTTTGAAGAGGTTGAGCGGTGTCATATTTCTACTGGGGCTGCTTATTATGAGGGGCTCCCACCATCCCTGTGCTGTGCTGACTTCCTCCTGGGGCTGCTTATTATGAGGGGCTCCCACCATCCCTGTGCTATGCTGACATCCTCCTGGGGCTGCTTATTATGAGGGGCTCCCACCATCCCTGTGCTGTGTGGACTTCCTCCTGGGGCTGTACCTCTGCTGTGCATATTATGAGGGGCTCCCACCATCCCTGTGCTATGCTCATTATGAGGGGCTCCCACCATCCCTGTGCTATGCTCATTATGAGGGGCTCCCACCATCCCTGTGCTATGCTGACTTTCTCCTGGGGCTGCTTACGGTGCAGGTGTCAGCGCTCTCTATCACGGTGCTGGTGTCAGATCACTCTATCACGATGCAGGTGTCATTGCTGTATGTCACGCTGCTGATGTCAGTGCTCTCTATCACGGTGTTTCTGTCAGTGCTGTATATCACGGTGCTGGTGTCAGTACTTTATGTCACGCTGCTGATGTCAGTGCTCTCTATCACGGTGCTGGTGTCAGATGACTCTATCACGGTGCAGGTGTCATTGCTGTATGTCACGCTGCTGATGTCAGTGCTCTCTATCACGGTGCTGCTGTCAGTGCTGTATATCACGGTGCTGGTGTCAGTGCTTTATGTCACGCTGCTGATGTCAGTGCTCTCTATCACGGTGCTGGTGTCAGATCACTCTATCATGGTGCAGGTTTTTTATGTGACATAAATGTGGACATACCCATGCGAAGGGGCGGGACACCAAGCGCAGCGACATGCAGAGTGTCAGGAAACTTAGAGCTGGTGACCCAGTAAAGGCACCAGGAGTCTTTCATGGGCAGTGCCACCTTAACAGCATCATGGGGCAACTGGGCAAAATACAGTGGAACCTTGGTTTACGAGTAACGCGGTTAACGAGCATTTTGAAAGATGAGCAACTTTTATGACTCTGTTTTCGAGTGTTGTCTCGTAAAACGAGCAGAATTCAAGCTAATGGGTGGTGCAGTACCACATTCGGCCAGAGGTGCGGGGGCGTCGGGGACACTCGGAACGGTTCGGCGCCATTTGGAAATACTCGGAATGACTCGGAAATACTCTGAAACACTCAGAAATACTCAGTTTCCGAGTGTTTCCAGGCCTTTCCGAGGCTTTCCGAGTTCAGCCGAGCTGTCCCCGAGTATTTACAAGGCTCTCCGGTGCCCCCCAACCTCTGGCCACATGCGGTATTGCATGTAATATACATCAATGCAGAACGAATTATCTTTGTTTCCAATGACTTCTATGAGGAAACTCGCTTTGATATGAGAGTGCTTTGGATTATAAACATTCTCCTGGAACGGATTAGGCTCATAATCCAAGGTTCCACTGTCCAGCACTGGGATCACTACCAGGGAGATGATGACCTGCACCATACATAGTGCACCATGGAGAACAATGGACATGGCCAGTGGGAGAGTCTTAACCACTTCAGCCCCGGAAAGATTTACCCCCTTCCTGACCAGGCCATTTTTTGCACTTCAGCACTGCGTCACTTTAACTGACAATTGCACAGTCGTGCAATGCTGTACCCAAACAAAATTGATGTAATTTTTTTCCCCACAAATAGAGCTTTCTTTTGGTGGTATTTGATCACCTCTACGGTTTAAATTTTTTGCGCTATAAAATAAAAAAGAGCGCTAATTTTAAAAAAAAACACAATATTTTTTACTATTTTCTATAATAAATATCCAAATTTTAAAAACAAAGACTTTTTTTTCCCCCTCAGTTTAGGCCAATACGTATTCTTCTACATATTTTTGGTATAAAAAAAACGCATTAAGCGTATATTGATTGGTTTGCGCAAAAGTTATAGCGTCTACAAAATAAGGAATAGTTTTATGGCATTTTTATTATTAATTTTTTTTTATTAGTAATGGCGGCGATCTGCGATTTTTATCATGACTGCGACATTATGGCGGACACAAAGGACACTTTTGACATTATTTTGGGACCATTGACATTTATACAGCGATCAGAGCTATATATAGCCACTGATTACTGTATAAATGTCACTGACAGGGAAGGGGTTAACACTAGGGGGCAGTTAAGGGGTTAAATGTGTTCCCTCACTGTGTGTTCCAACTGTGGGGGGGATGGGACTGACTGGGGAAGGAGACCGATCGGTGTTCCTGTCCTGTCCACCATCCACAATTACACCCGGAAGACACGGTCCGATTCAAAAGCCTGTATGCATCCAAGATTAGTGATGGAAGAACTTCCGACGGGACGTTTTGTGAACGCGGACCGCGAACGCGTCCGATAGTTCGCGAACCGTAACGTTCGCAGCTGGCCCCATTGACTTCAATGGGAGGCGAACTTCGCAAACCTACAGGTCAAATTTGCAGCCACAAAATAATTAATAGCTGTGCAAACATAGTCCCACCACATGGCCAATGACATAACACATCTATGAGGTGAATTTGGGATCGACAACTACAAGCAATCTTTTTTTATATGGGAAATTGTTGTGACAATTCAGGACTGTGGAGCGCATGAAGGCAATGGAGGAGAGGGAAGGTCAGGGTAGGCAAAGAAGAGGGTGCAGGAGATGATCACCAGCAGCGTGACATGCCGGAGAGCCTTGAAGTCAATGGGGCCCGCCGCGAACGTTACGGTTCGCGAACTATCGGACGCGTTTGCGGTCCGCGTTCACGAAACGTCCCGTTGGAAGTTCTTCCATCTCTAATCTTGGATGTATACAGGCTTTTGAATCGGACCGTGTCTTCCGGGTGTAATTGTGGATGGTGGACAGGACAGGAACACCGATCGGTCTCCTTCCCCAGTCAGTCCCATCCCCCCCACAGTTGGAACACACAGTGAGGGAACACATTTAACCCCTTAACTGCCCCCTAGTGTTAACCCCTTCCCTGTCAGTGACATTTATATAGTAATCAGTGGCTATATATAGCTCTGATCGCAGTATAAATGTCAATGGTCCCAAAATAATGTCAAAAGTGTCCTTTGTGTCCGCCATAATGTCGCAGTCATGATAAAAATCGCAGATCGCCGCCATTACTAATAAAAAAAAATTTAGAATAAAAATGCCATAAAACTATTCCTTATTTTGTAGACGCTATAACTTTTGCGCAAACCAATCAATATATGCTTAATGCGTTTTTTTTTTATACCAAAAATATGTAGAAGAATACGTATTGGCCTAAACTGAGGGGGAAAAAAAAGTCTTTGTTTTTAAAATTTGGATATTTATTATAGAAAATAGTAAAAAATATTGTGTTTTTTTTTAAATTAGCGCTCTTTTTTATTTTATAGCGCAAAAAATTTAAACCGTAGAGGTGATCAAATACCCCCAAAAGAAAGCTCTATTTGTGGGGAAAAAAATTACATCAATTTTGTTTGGGTACAGCATTGCACGACTGTGCAATTGTCAGTTAAAGTGACGCAGTGCTGAACCGCAAAAAATGGCCTGGTCAGGAAGGGGGTAAATCTTTCCGGGGCTGAAGTGGTTAAGACTCTCCCACTGGCCATGTCCATTGTTCTCCATGGTGCACTATGTATGGTGCAGGTCATCATCTCCCTGGTAGTGATCCAAGTGCTGGACAGTGGAACCTTGGATTATGAGCCTAATCCGTTCCAGGAGAATGTTTATAATCCAAAGCACTCTCATATCAAAGCGAGTTTCCTCATAGAAGTCATTGGAAACAAAGATAATTCGTTCTGCATTGATGTATATTACATGCAATACCGCATGTGGCCAGAGGTTGGGGGGCACCGGAGAGCCTTGTAAATACTCGGGGACAGCTCGGCTGAACTCGGAAAGCCTCGGAAAGGCCTGGAAACACTCGGAAACTGAGTATTTCTGAGTGTTTCCGAGTATTTCCGAGTCATTCCGAGTATTTCCAAATGGCGCCGAACCGTTCCGAGTGTCCCCGACGCCCCCGCACCTCTGGCCGAATGTGGTTCTGCACCACCCATTAGCTTGAATTCTGCTCGTTTTACGAGACAACACTCGAAAACAGAGTCATAAAAGTTGCTCATCTTTCAAAACGCTCGTTAACCGCGTTACTCGTAAACCAAGGTTCCACTGTATTTTGCCCAGTTGCCCCATGATGCTGTTAAGGTGGCACTGCCCATGAAAGACTCCTGGTGCCTTTACTGGGTCACCAGCTCTAAGTTTCCTGACACTCTGCATGTCGCTGCGCTTGGTGTCCCGCCCCTTCGCATGGGTATGTCCACATTTATGTCACATGAAAAACCTGCACCATGATAGAGTGATCTGACACCAGCACCGTGATAGAGAGCACTGATATCAGCAGCGTGACATAAAGCACTGACACCAGCACCGTGATATACAGCACTGACAGCAGCACCGTGATAGAGAGCACTGACATCAGCAGCGTGACATACAGCAATGACACCTGCACCGTGATAGAGTCATCTGACACCAGCAGCATGTCACGCTGCTGGTGATCATCTCCTGCACCCTCTTCTTTGCCTACCCTGACCTTCCCTCTCCTCCATTGCCTTCATGCGCTCCACAGTCCTGAATTGTCACAACAATTTCCCATATAAAAAAAGATTGCTTGTAGTTGTCGATCCCAGATTCACCTCATACATGTGTTATGTCATTGGCCATGTGGTGGGACTATGTTTGCACAGCTATTAATTATTTTGTGGCTGCAAATTTGACCTGTAGGTTTGCGAAGTTCGCCTCCCATTGAAGTCAATGGGGCCCGCCGCGAACGTTACGGTTCGCGAACTATCGGACGCGTTCGCGGTCCGCGTTCACGAAACGTCCCGTTGGAAGTTCTTCCATCTCTAATCTTGGATGTATACAGGCTTTTGAATCGGACCGTGTCTTCCAGGTGTAATTGTGGATGGTGGACAGGACAGGAACACCGATCGGTCTCCTTCCCCAGTCAGTCCCATCCCCCCCACAGTTGGAACACACAGTGAGGGAACACATTTAACCCCTTAACTGCCCCCTAGTGTTAACCCCTTCCCTGTCAGTGACATTTATACAGTAATCAGTGGCTATATATAGCTCTGATCGCTGTATAAATGTCAATGGTCCCAAAATAATGTCAAAAGTGTCCTTTGTGTCCGCCATAATGTCGCAGTCATGATAAAAATCGCAGATCGCCGCCATTACTAATAAAAAAAAATTTAGAATAAAAATGCCATAAAACTATTCCTTATTTTGTAGACGCTATAACTTTTGAGCAAACCAATCAATATACGCTTAATGCGTTTTTTTTATACCAAAAATATGTAGAAGAATACGTATTGGCCTAAACTGAGGGGGAAAAAAAAGTCTTTGTTTTTAAAATTTGGATATTTATTATAGAAAATAGTAAAAAATATTGTGTTTTTTTTTAATTAGCGCTCTTTTTTATTTTATAGCGCACAAAAATTAAACCGTAGAGGTGATCAAATACCCCCAAAAGAAAGCTCTATTTGTGGGGAAAAAAATTACATCAATTTTGTTTGGGTACAGCATTGCACGACTGTGCAATTGTCAGTGAAAGTGACGCAGTGCTGAACCGCAAAAAATGGCCTGGTCAGGAAGGGGGTAAATCTTTCCGGGGCTGAAGTGGTTAAGACTCTCCCACTGGCCATGTCCATTGTTCTCCATGGTGCACTATGTATGGTGCAGGTCATCATCTCCCTGGTAGTGATCCCAGTGCTGGACAGTGGAACCTTGGATTATGAGCCTAATCCGTTCCAGGAGAATGTTTATAATCCAAAGCACTCTCATATCAAAGCGAGTTTCCTCATAGAAGTCATTGGAAACAAAGATAATTTGTTCTGCATTGATGTATATTACATGCAATACCGCATGTGGCCAGAGGTTGGGGGGCACCGGAGAGCCTTGTAAATACTCGGGGACAGCTCGGCTGAACTCGGAAAGCCTCGGAAAGGCCTGGAAACACTCGGAAACTGAGTATTTCTGAGTGTTTCAGAGTATTTCCGAGTCATTCCGAGTATTTCCAAATGGCGCCGAACCGTTCCGAGTGTCCCCGACGCACCCGCACCTCTGGCCGAATGTGGTACTGCACCACCCATTAGCTTGAATTCTGCTCGTTTTACAAGACAACACTCGAAAACAGAGTCATAAAAGTTGCTCATCTTTCAAAACGCTCGTTAACCGTGTTACTCGTAAACCAAGGTTCCACTGTATTTTGCCCAGTTGCCCCATGATGCTGTTAAGGTGGCACTGCCCATGAAAGACTCCTGGTGCCTTTACTGGGTCACCAGCTCTAAGTTTCCTGACACTCTGCATGTCGCTGCGCTTGGTGTCCCGCCCCTTCGCATGGGTATGTCCACATTTATGTCACATAAAAAAAGATGGCTGCCTGGGGGCCCTAATATCTTCTATTGCCCGGGGGCCTCCATGAGTTGTCACTCCGCCCCAGGTCCGTAGGGTACAATATTGAGTTGGCTCACCCTTTGCAGCTATAACCGCTTCAACTCTTCTGGGAAGGCCGTCCACAAGGTTTAGGAGGGTGTCTATGGGGATGTTTGACCATTCTTCCAAAAGAGCATTTCTGAGGTCAGGCACTGATGTTGGATGAGAAGGCCTGGCTCGCAGTCAACACTCGAATTCAGGGATCTGCTATTAGCGGACCTCCAGCAGTTGCAAAACTACAAATCCCATCATGCCTCTGCCTCTGGGTGTCGTGCTTGTGGATGTCAGAGTCTTGCTATGCCTCATGGGAATTTTAGTTCTGCAACAGCTGGAGGTCCGCTAATTGCAAATCCCTGCTCTAATTCATCCCAAAGGTGTTCTATCAAGTGAGGTCAGGACTCTATGCAGGACAGTCAAGTTCCTCCACCCCAAACTCGCTCATCCATGTCTTTATGGACCTTGCTTTGTGCACTGGTGCGCAGTCATGTTGGAACAGGAAGGGGCCGTCCCCAAACTGTTCCCAAAAAGTTGGGAGCATGAAATTGTCCAGACCATGTCTTGGTATGCTGACGCCTTAAGAGTTCCCTTCACTGGAACTAAGGGGCCAAGACCAACCCCTGAAAAACAATCCCCCACACCATGATCCCCCCTCCACCAAATGATTTGGACCAGTGCACAAAGCAAGGTCCATAAAGACATTGATGAGCAAGTTTGGGGGGGGGAAGAACTTGACTGGCCTGCACAGAGTCCTGACCTCAACCCCATAGAACAAATTTGGAATGAATTAGAGTGGAGACTGTGAGCCAGGCCTTCTCGTCCTCACAAAGGCTCTTCTGAAAGAATGATCAGACATTCCCATAGACACATCTCCTAAACCTTGTGGACGGCCTTCCCAGAAGAGTTGAAGCTGTTATAGCTGCAAAGGGCGGAGCCAACTCAATATTGAATTTTTTTTATTATTATATTTTTATTATTATTATTATTATTATTATTATTATTATTATTATTATTATTATTATTATTATTATTATTATTATTATATTTATTGTTATAATTATTATTATATTTATTATTATTTTATTATTATATGTTTATTATTATTATTTTTATTATTATATATTTATTATTATTATTATTATTATTATTATTATTATTATTATTATTATTATTATTATTATATTTATAATTATAATTATAATTATAATTATTATTATTATTGATATTACTATTTTTATTTTTATTATTATTATTATTATTATTATTATTATTATTATTATTATTATTATTATTATTATTATTATTATCATATTTTTATTATTATTATTATTATTATTATTATTATTATTATTATTATTTTATTGAACAGAACATTTTATCTTTAATTATCATATACATTTTATTAATATTTGACATACTAATAACAATTATATTATTTTGTAATTTTTGTATCTACAATATATTCAGAATATAATAAAAAAATGACTGAACTTTCTAAGGATTATTTCTCTGGGCATTGCTGATACTGGAAAGCGTTTCTTTAGTAAATGATTATTCTTCATGTTCTTCAGGGAAGAGTCGGAGTTTGTTCTATTGGATGGAAGTTTCTGTAGATCTCTCAGGAGACGGAATGTGAATTTATTATTCTTCATCTGATCACTGAAGTCAGTTTAGAGACACATTTAGAAGTTTGTATTTCTTGTGTCTTATACAGTAATATCTTTATTCTCGGTGTTGTGTTGGATTCCCCTGATAGGTGATATTCCGGAGGCCGGTCACCATATGCTGCTGATATTTCTAACATTGCAGAGAATAGTAAATCCGGAGACATCGATCTCCATTATTAGAGCGATTGTAAACCTTCTGTGTGCCGTTCTCCCAGGACTACCGACGCCTGAGCGCCCCCTAGAGACCCCACAAGACTGGCACATGATTACAGTGGTGGGACCGCTCCATTCACAATACAACAAAACAAGAACTAAGTCACCAAAGAACAAAATGTGATATTTTACTGGATGAAAGTTTCTGCCGGATTCCCCAGGAAACAGACGCCGAATTTACTCCTCACTATTCCAATACAAACCCCCATCATACAAGTCTTACTATGTCTCCTTCACTTCACCTATTCATTCACCACCTAGTTTATGTGACTAGGAATTAGATACAAATAAAATAATAATAATAATAATAATAATAATAATATTAACATTAATAATAATAAAAAAAAATAAAAAAAATAATAATAATATTAACATTAATAATAATAATAAGAAGAAGAAGAAGAAGAAGAAGAAGAAGAAGAATAAAAACATTAATAATAATAATAAGAATAAGAATAATATTAACATTAATAATAATAATAAAAGCAAAATATAATAATAATAATCATAATATTAACAATACTAATAATAATAATAAAAACATTATTAATAATAAAAACATTATTAATAATAATAATAATAATAATAATAATAATAATAATAATATTAACATTATATTTTTTTAAACTAGAATTTTAAAATAATTATAAAGTGATGTTCAATGTGTACATTGTGCTCCTAGTTTGCTGTTGGTGTTGAACATCCAAATATTGCTGCTTTTGCCCCTATAAGGTGCAGTACACAATGCAGATTTGAGGAGTATGGGGGGGAGGGGCACTCCCGCTGTGCTATTGTGTTTTATGAGGGGAAGCCTTCCCTGCCATCAGACCACATTGATCAGTATTGATTAGTGTCTCCTCCATCCAACATAACAGGTTAAACAAAACATTCAATACTTTCCTCCTTCAATCCTCTTACCCTGAGGAAGTTGCTGAACTCCTGTCTGAGGCTCATCTCTCTAACCCCCCCATCCTGCACCGCTATAATCACCATAGTTATATTCATGCATTGCATGAATCTACCTATGGTCGCTGCTGACACCCCCTTTTCAGGTGCCTGGCCCATTTTTGGGCACCAGGCATCTAAATTACACTGGTGGGTTGTTATTTTGGAAGCACCTGATTAGAGCCATAGGCTCTAATAGGCGCCCAAAAATGTGAGAAGCCGGCGCAACGCTGTGCGTTCACTTCTCACTCAGCTGTATGTTAGCAAAGTGAAGGAATTCACTTTTCTAACATTGAACTGTCACTCAGCCAATCAGATTGCCGGGTCTGTGTTACCTGACTGGCTAAAATGACAGGTGCTGTGATTGGGCGCCTATCAGGCATCCAATCATAGCAGAGGAACGAGAGGAGGAGCGGGCGGGAGAAGACATCGGGGTCGGGGAAGAAATGGAGGACACTGGACACCGCTGTCACCCGCTGCCCACCTGAGACAAAGTAAGTGCCAGGCAGACGGCGGGCACAGTGACAGCACTTGGAGCACAGTGGCAACATTTGGGACACAGTGGGAGCATTTAATTGGCACAGTGGCAGCATTTGGGGCACAGTGGTGCTTGATGGGCAAAGTGGCTGCGTTTGATGGGCACAGTGGCTGCATTTGATGGGTGTTTGATGGGCACAGTGGCTGCATTTGATGGGTGTTTGATGGGCACAGTGGCTGCATTTGATGGGCACAGTGGCAGCGTTTGATGGGCACAGTGAGGCTGCAATTGATGTGTTTTTTTCAGAATTTTTCAGTTTGTTTTTGCCCCCCACAAATTTTGAGCACCAGCCACCACTGCTCTCTACCTGTCTCCTGGAGTCTCTCCCCTCAGAACTACGACAGCCCCTTTCCTATTCTATCCCACTCTTTGTAATTCACATCTTCAATCTCTCCCCCTTTCTTACCTCGCTCAAACATGTACTGGTGACCCCCCATTCTTGAGAAAACCCTCACTGAACCCTACCTATTTGAATAACTTAAGACCCCCCTCTCTGCTCCTGGGGACTCCAAGCTTCTGGAATGCCTTGTCCACAACCATATAAGTTGCTGCCTCAATGACAACAACCTTCTCGACACCCTACTGTCTGGCTTCCACCCACAACATTCCACTGAAACTGCTCTACTAAAACTCATGAGATACCTACTAACTGCTAAAACCAACGGATGTTCCTCCATACTCATACTCTCATGCCGCGTAAACACGATTGGAAATTCGGCCATCAAAAGACAGATGAGAGCTTTTGGTCAGAAAATGTCTATGCTCCATCGGACTTTTGCTGGCCAAATTTCTGCCAGCAAAAGATTAAGAGCAGGTTCTCAATTTTTCCGACGGAAAAAGTTCCGATCATCTATACCAATTCCGATGTGCAAAATTCCTACACATGCTCAGAAACAATTTGACGCATGCTCGGAAGCACTGAACTTAATTTTCTCGGCTAGTCGTAGTGTTGTACGTCACCGCGTTCTTGATGGTCGAAAGTTCAGCAAACTTTTGTGTGACCGTGTGTATACAAGCCAAGCTTGAGTGGGATTCCATCGGAAAAACCATCCAAGATTCTTGGTTCCCCTCCTACCTATCTCAGCGTACCTTCATAGTCACCTACAACTCTATCTCCTCCACTCCTCTTTATATTGGGGTATCACAAGGCTCTGTCAGTGGGCCCCTCCTATTCTACATCTAATCCTCTTCCCTGGGCCAGTTGATGGGCCTCCTATTCTACATCTAATCATCTTCACTGAAGTCTCCCACAGCTTCCAATTCTTCCTGTAGCGCTGGCTCCTGACGAGCAGGCGCTATGGTTTTTAAAAAGTTAATTTGCCTGAAACCACAGTTGGGTTTCGGGAATATTTCTCCAAATTTCTGGTTTCAGTACCAGCCTAGCTGGGTTGCACTGGGTTCTCCTTGACCGCAGGTGTAGCTGTCACCGCCGGCAAGAGTAGAAAAGCAATCGAGCTGGGTGCATTGAATGCCACTATTCTCTCGGAACCAGCCCAGTGGGAGTGTTTTCCTGCTGTGCATTCTGGGGGTGGTATTTAAGGTACCGATGCCACGTTAGCTGTGGGTCTTTTTATTTTCTGTCTGTTCAGTTCTCGTGGTCCTCCTGACCCAGCCCCATGGCCCTCCTGGCCTGGGGTGCGGAACCATGCATCCAGAGTCTCAGGGCCGGCTGGCCTGAGGCGAAGCAACTGCAGGGACAGGCCCGAGAAAATTTTCGGGGCCTACTGATCCAAGGGTGGTCCAGTGCCATCTCATCTGAAGGGAGAGGCCCAGCAACTGAAGAGCTCCATGGGAGTACTCTTTCAGGAGAAGACTGTGCGCAAGACTGGTTTCTCTGCAGGAGCCTGGAGGCTTAGTTGGAGGACGCAACCTGGATCAACACTCATACGGTATCGCCGGATCGGCTGAGAGAACCTGGTACCGTATGTCAGTTCTTTAAATGTATCTACTTCCCTCAGTAACGCTGAAGTGTATCTCACAAGTCTGTGGCAGAGACTTTGTAGAGCATCCCGCCGGCTGCTAGGCATAGTGAGAGAGGTCTATCCGGGGGGTTGTTAAATCCAGTTGTGAAACGGTTTCTATTCTCTGAGTCTTCTCTAAAGACTTCCCTTTTTGCAATCTAAGTACCTGAAATCACTCCTTACCCTCAACCCTTTATTGAGAGACTCTGTTCTGTTCTAAATAAATAATCCAACAGAGAATTCAGTGTCAGTTTCCACATTCTTTGGGCCATTTACCACGGGAACCCCAAGACGGAGAAGCAACCAACTGAGGTAACGGTAAGCCCAAATAAAACCAGCAGCTCCTTCGTGGGTCAGTGCTACACACCTCTACACCAACGAAACCCACATCTATTTCTATACTCCCCAGTCCACCACCTTGATCTCCTCACATATCATAAATTTACTGAGCGACATATCAGTAGGGATGTCACGCTAAAACTGATGTTGTAATATTTCCTCCTCCCCGATCCTCCCCTCATGACTTTACCATTAGGATCAACAGCACAACCATTGGTCCCTCTGCACATGCCAGGGTGCTGGGTGTAATCCTAAACTCTGGCTTCTCTTTTGGGCCCCACATCCAATCACTGGCTAAATATTGCCACCTTAAAGTGGATATAAACCTGATTCATGAAATTTGAGCTGGGCACATATATCTGCAGGGTTTTTTATTATTTCTCTTCAAAGCACTAAGTCCCATGGCTTTCTCCTGCTCCGTTCTTCTGTTATCAGAATTCTGACAAGTTCTCTGTCAACTGAGATAAAACCTGAAATTAGCGTCAGGGAGGTTGCTATAAATAGATTAGCAGAGAGCTTCCTGTGTCACAGCGCAGCTCTGCAAGTCTCTGCCTATGTGGAGCGGGGGTGTGTGCCTTTCTTGGCTGTATGCCCAGACTTCACACTCAGTGCAGAACAGAAAGAGAAAATCACTAACACGATCTGAACTTTTTAAAGACTATATAAAGCTGAAGACAGCAGATATACAAGTAAAACCTATGTAGGGAGATTTGTTTCATCTCTGTGTATCATCTGAGGCTGTTCACTTCACTGGGTACATGTGAGGGTTTACATCCACTTTAACCTCCGTGACATTTCCAGAATTTGCGCCTTCCTAAATAATGACACCACAAAACAATGTATTTACTCTTTGGTTATATCCCACCTTGTCTACTGCAACTGTTTCCTCACTGGCCGACCTTTACACCTATCCCCCCCTTCAGTCTATTATGAATGCTGCTACCAAAGTAATACACCTCACTAACCAATGAGTGACTGCCGTCCCTCTCTGCCAATCCTTTCACTGGCTTCCCTTTCCCCATCATATAAAATTCAAAATACTAATCACAAAATACAAGGCCACCCACAACATCGCCCCCAGCTACATTACCCACCTCATCTGGAGATATCGCTCAAATCACTCCTCTTAGGACATCTTGCTCTCTAGCTCCCTTGTTACCTCCTCCCATATCCAACTTCAGGACTTCTCCAGAACCTCTCCCATCCACTGGAAGTCCTTACTCCAGTGTGTCCAGTTATCTCCTACCATGTCTGCCTTTAGGTAATCCTTAAAAACAAATTTATTCAGGGAATATTACCCCACCTCCAGTTGTACTTGGGCTAGATCATCCCCCCCGGCACAACAACAAAATGTATTAGTAAATAGTAAAATGACTAAATTAACAAAACAGAAATATATTTAGTTACAGGGAAATTATTACAGAAAGAAATGATGAAGCATGCGCTAACATAGTATTAACCACTTGACCTTCTGGGAAGATTTACTCCCCCATCATGACCAGGCCATTTTTTGCGATACGGCACTGCGTTACTGTAACTGACAATTGTGCGGTCGTGCGACGCTGTACCCAAATAAAATTGATGTTATTTTTTTCCCCACAAATAGAGATTTCTTTTGGTGGCATTTGATCAGTTGATTTTTTGCGCTATTACAAAAAAAGACCAACAATTTAAAAAAATGCTATAAAACAACCAATAAAGAAATGTAAAAAATCGAATTTCTTCATAAATGTAGGCCAATATGTATTCTGCTACATATTTTTGGTAGAAAAATGTCCCAATAAGTGTACATTGATTGGTTTACACAAAAGTTATAGCGTCTACAAACTATGGGATATACACTGGAATTTTTTTTTTTTTTTTTTTTTTACTAGTAATGGTGGTAATCAGTGACTTATAGTGGGACTGCAATGTTGCGGCGGACAAATATGACACTAACTGACACTTTTGACGCTGTTTTTGGGGACCAGTGACACTAATACAGTGATCAGTGCTAAATAATACGCACTGTCACCGTACTAATGAAACTGACTGTAAAGGGGTTAACATCACGGGCGACCAAGGGGTTAACTGTGTGCCTAACCGATGTTCATGTACTGTGGGGGAGGTGTTTTTACTAAAGGAAGGCATGGATTTGTGTCCCAGCATTGCAGGAACACAGGATCCAGGACTTCCCTACTGACAGAACGGTGCTCTGCCTTTTTTACATAGACAGACCACCATTCTGGCTCTCTGTCTAATGATTGGTGGGTGCTGACAAACACTGAGTCTGTGGTAACCACAGATCAGCTCCCTCTGTATTTAATCACAGTGGGAGGGGGTCGGCAGCGGGGTGCATGCACGCCCCAGACCCGGAAGTGCAGGATCATGTACTAGATACATGTTCCTACTCAGCAGAGCCGCCTTGACACTATATATATATGTATATATATATATATATATATATATATATATATATATATATATATATGTTATACAGTCAGGAAGAGGTTAACCATACAAAACACTGGACAATGCCTAAGACAAATACATATATGTAAGTGGCAGGGATATATTACCAATTAGCATTAAAATCGAGGTTAAAAGAAATTACTGTGTGACATAAAATATTGCAACAATTGCCATTTTATTTTCTATGGTCTCTGATAAATACCTGTATATATATTATTATTATTATTATTCACGATTTATATAGCGCCAACAGTTTACGCAGCGCTTTACAATGTATAGGGGGGACAACTAATTTTCTAGCAAAAAATACTGATTTAACCACTTTCAGACCGGACCATTTTGCTGGTCAATGACCAGAGGTCTTTTTACAATTTGGCACTGCGCTGCTTTAACTGGTAATTGCGCGGTCATGCAATGTTGTACCCAAACAAAATGTGCGTCCTTTTTTTCCCACAAATAGAGCTTTCTTTTAAAGGTATTTGACTGACTCTGCGATTTTTATTTTTTGCGATATAAACGTAAAAAGACCGCAAATTTTGAAAAAAAATGATATTTTCTACTTTTTGTTATTAGAAAAATCCAATAAACTCAATTTTAGTCATACATTTAGGCCAAAATGTATTCAGCCACATGTCTTTGGTAAAAAAAAAAGTCAATAACTGTATATTTATTGGTTTGCGCAAAAGTTGTCACATCTACAAACTAAGGTACGTTTTCTGGAATTTTCGCAGCTTTTAGTTTATGACTGCCTATCTCATTTCTTGAGGTGCTAAAATGGCAGGGCAGTACAAAACCCCCCCAAATGACCCCATTTTGGAAAGTAGATACCCTAAGGAAATCGATAAGAGGCATGTTGAGCCCATTGAATATTTTATTTTTTTGCCTCAAGTGATTTTTTTTACACAAAGTTGTCACTAAATTATATATTGCTCACACATGCCATGGTTATATGTGGAATTGTACCCCAAAATACATTCTGCTGCTTCTCCTGAGTACGGGGATACCACATGTGGTCGACTTTTTGGAAGCCTAGCCGCGTACGGGGCCCCGAAAGCCAAGCACCGCCTTCAGGATTTCTAAGGGCATACATTTGTAATTTCACTCCTCACTACCTATCACAGTTTTGAAGGCCATAAAATGCCAATATGGCACAAAACCCCCACAAATGACCCCATTTTAGAAAGTAGACACCCCAAGCTATTTGCTGAGAGGCATGTTGAGTCCATGGAATATTTTATATTTGGCACAAGTTGCGGGAAAATTACAAACTTTTATTTATTTTTATTTTTTTTTCACAAAGTTGTCACTAAATGATATATTGCTCACACATGCTATGGGCATATGTGAAATGACACCCCAAAATAAGTTCTGCTGCTTCTCCTGAGTACGGGGATACCACATATGTGGGACTTTTTGGGAGCCTAGCCGCGTACGGGGCCCCGAAAACCAAGCACCGCCTTCAGGCTTTCTAAGGGCGTAAATTTTTGACTTCACTCCTCACTACCTATTACAGTTTTGAAGGCCATAAAATGCCAAGATGGCACAAAACCCCCACAAATGACCCCATTTTAGAAAGAAGACACCCCAAGCTATTTGCTGAGAGGCATGTTGAGTCCATGGAATATTTTATATTTTGCCACAAGTTGCGGGAAAATTACAAACTTTTTTTTTTATTTATTTTTTTCACAAAGTTTTCACTAAATGATATATTGCTCACACATGCCATGGGCATATGTGAAATGACACCCCAAAATAAATTCTGCTGCTTCTCCTGAGTACGGGGATACCACATATGTGGGACTTTTTGGGAGCCTAGCCGCGTACGGGGCCCCGAAAACCAAGCACCGCCTTCAGGCTTTCTAAGGGCGTTACAGTTTTGAAGGCCATAAAATGCCAAGATGGCACAAACCCCCCCCAAATGACCCCATTTTGGAAAGTAGACACCCCTAAAATGTAGGGGTACACTAGTGAGACTAGGTAATAAATGGCGGGTGCCCTGAAACTATAAAAAAATAACTAACCAACCAGCGTGACCTGTAACAGTTATATGGTGATCACTGGTGAAAGGGTTAACTAGGGGGCAATCAGGGGGCTTTATGCGGTAGTATATGGGGGTCCCTGGCGCTATAAAAAGCTGTGGCGAACCTAAATACCTACCTGCCTAACTAGCGTCACCTGTGACACTAATACAGCGATCAGAAAAACGATCGCTTATTAGGCTGGGTTCACACTGGAGCGATGCGGGAATGCCACGAATCCGCGGCGGGTTCCCGCATCGCATGCCTCCCGGCGGCAGTTCACACTGCCCTATGTGAACTGCTGGGATGGGAGTGTCAGTGAAATGTTAATGACACCCCCAGATCAGTTCGCATATCGCAGTGCGATCTGCAAACTCGGATCGCATGGTGTGAACACCCATGCGATCCGATTCTGCTGCGGACCAAAAAAGGGTCCCGTGCGAGTTTGCGGCGGGTGCGGCGCGAATTCAGCCATACTATCTGTATGGCTGAACTCGAATCGCACAGAGATCGGATGTGATTTGCACTGCAGTGCGGTGCGAATCACATCCGTTCTCATAAACCGCTGCAATGTGAACCCAGCCTTAGTGACACTGGCGACGGGGGGTGATCACGGGGTTAAACCTTTATTGGGGGGTTAGGGGGGTACCTTAGAACTAAAGGGGGCTAACCCTAACTGCCCTAACAGTTATTACAGTCACAAATGACACCCGCCGGGTGATCAGGGGGTTAAACCTTTATTAGGTAATAAATGGCGGGTGCCCTGAAACTATAAAAATAATAACTAACCAACCAGCGTCACCTGTAACAGTTATATGGTGATCACTGGTGAAAGGGTTAACTAGGGGGCAATCAGGGGGCTTTATGCGGTAGTATATGGGGGTCCCTGGCGCTATAAAAAGCTGCGGCGAACCTAAATACCTACCTGCCTAACTAGCGTCACCTGTGACACTAATACAGCGATCAGAAAAACGATCGCTTATTAGGCTGGGTTCACACTGGAGCGATGCGGGAACGCCACGAATCCGCGGCGGGTTCCCGCATCGCATGCCTCCCGGCGGCAGTTCACACTGCCCTATGCGAACTGCTGGGAGTGTCAGTGAAATGTTAATGACACCCCCAGATCAGTTCGCATATCGCAGTGCGATCTGCAAACTCGGATAGCATGGTGTGAACACCCATGCGATCCAATTCTGCTGCGGACCAAAAAAAGGGTCCCGTGCGAATTTGCGGCGGGTACGGCGGGTGCGGCGCAAATTCAGCCATACTATCTGTATGGTTGAACTCGAATCGCACAGAGATCGGATGTGATTTGCACTGCAGTGCGGTGCGAATCACATCCGTTCTCATAAACCGCTGCAATGTGAACCCAGCCTTAGTGACACTGGCGACGGGGGGTGATCACGGGGTTAAACCTTTATTGGGGGGGTTAGGGGGGTACATTAGAACTAAAGGGGGCTAACCCTAACTGCCCTAACAGTTATTACAGTCACAAATGACACCAATCCAAAAAAAAAATGCAATTGGTGTCACTGTGACTGGGGGGCAGGGGTAATTGGGGGGGTGATCGGGGGGTGAAGGGGGGGTGTGAGTGTGCCTGGCATGTTCTACTGTGTAGTGTCGTGTTGGTGCAACTCACCGATCCTCTCTCCTTGGTGCCGGAACGAAAAATACCGACACGGAGGAGAGATTACATCACTTCCTCTGCCTGTGTTTACATTACAGGAGAGGAAGTGATGCAATGCTTCACTTCCATTCGTCAGGAGCGATCGTGAGGGGGTGGCCATGAATGAATGGCCGCCCCCTCATCCCGGATCGCTCCTGCACGGATACCGACCGCCGCTGGCACCGGGGGGGGCCCTATCGGGCCCCCCACCCACGGGAAGGCAGGGACGTACAGGTACGCCCATATGCCTGCCCGTGCCATTCTGTCGACGTATATCGTCGTGCGGCGGTCGGCAAGTGGTTAAACTTTAAATAAAAACATTTCAGAAAAGGCCGGGTCTTCAAGTGATTAAAATGTGTGCTTCAAATCTTGACTGTTTTTCGGTTGTCAATCTTAGGAAATAAGCATTTTTTGGGCATGAAATCTGCCTTCTGTCTCCCTCTGAAACAGCAAACTTTGAAGAAGGATTAAAAAATGAGTTTTGATTGAAGACTTGTGAAAACACTTTCACAGCGTGCAGCGTGTCCATCAAATATTTTTGGTTCTTGACTGTGAGATAACAAGCTGATATTTTTTTTCCACAATAACATATGACTCGTCTCTTTCTTTAATACAGGGACAAGAACAAATGCCTGTATAATGTGCAGTGAGTCTACACAATATGTATGGATGTCGTCACACTATAGTTGTTATTTCAGAAACAAAACTTGAATAACCTCTTCCACTTAGATTCCGGCTCCAGGCCCAGATAATTTGCTATCATAATCTCCAGCCACTGTGCAATGTGTTTGGCTGTTGTCTCTGAAACATGGCTTATTTTAGCTAATTTTTGTTCTGGTTTGGTAAAACAACCGCCTCATCTCTGGAATTTTTGGTTTGTTCTTCGAAGGTGATTTGGTGCACTCTGGGTTTACATGTGTTAAACTTTGCACAAAACACAGAGTATGGCAGTTTGTATGAAATGTATTGTATTAGCTTTATTTATTTTTGTTCAATGTATACACAGAGATGCGCATGACGTAAAAATGTATTTTGTTTTGTCCGTTTTGACCGTTAAGTTAATAATTTTGTTTCACTATATTTGTTATGTTAGAATAGCTAGTTTTTGGAATTTATTTCATATATCCAGATTTGTTTGTATGTTTGTCATTTTCAAATCAATTTACAATTTTAATTTTAAAATGCAAATTTTTAAATTTGAATTGCAGAAGATGGCTTTAAATGTTTCAGTTTTATTCTATTCTATTTTTTTCTGTTCTCTTCTATTCTACTCTATTCTTTTATTTTATATTCTTGTTCTGTTTTATCTATTCTATCTACTCTTTTCTATTCCTTTATATTATATTATTTTATTTTATATTCTATTCTGTTTTATCTATTCTACTCTTTTCTATTCTTTTATTTTATATTCTATTTTATCTATTCCATTCTGCTCTTTTCTATTCTATTTCTTTCTATTCTACTATCATTTTTTCGGTTTTATTCTATTAGATCATGTTTATTGTGTTTTATTCTATTTATTTTTTTTTTGCCTTCCTTTGGATCAACTATGGGTATTGGATTGTGTATATGGAGGTTTTCTATTCAAGTATGTTGATTTTCTTTTTTCTTTTTTTTTTTCTCAGTTGATTGAATTGGATGGACTTTTGTGTCTTCTATTCAACCAGATTAACTATATAACTAGATGAAGCAGCCTAAGTAGGAATCATCATCGTATTTCACATTTACCGTATTTGCCGGCGTATAAGACGACCCGGCATATAAGACGACCCCCTAAAAACCTGCACAGTTAAAATGTTTTGCCCGTACTCACCGTTTAAGACGACCCCCGATTCCGAGGCTTCCGACGCTTCATATCCCTCTTCTTCTTCGTTCTTGCTGGAGCCATTTCCTTCTTCCTTCTGGTGCTGGAGCCAATCACGGCGAGCAATGTATTCTATTAATGAATACAAAGCCTGCTGGGATTGGCGGAGGCTGTTACATCATCAGCCCGCGCCTCACTCTCAAAGCCAATCGGAGCAGGCTACTGTGTGTAGCCTGCTCGGATTGGCAGAGATTGCTGCTCCAATCCGAGCAGGCTCTGTATTCATTTGAATACATCGCTCACTGGGATTGGTTCAGTGGTATATACTGTATGTAGCCGAAGCTACATACAGTATTACCGGACAGCCAGAAGGCATCCCAGCAGCGGACCCGGCGTATAAGACGACCCCTCCTTTTTGCTCAGTTTTTTTAAGTGTAAAAGGTCGTCTTATACGCCGGCAAATACGGTATACCTTACTGTATTGATTGTAATATGTTTCCAGTTTGCATTTTAACTCATTTTTGAATTCCAATCCATTTTTAAGTCAAATTCAAATTTATTTTCAAATTCAGATAATCCTTTTTTTCGTTATAATTTTTTTTCCAATTTGTGAATTTAATTACTTTTGTGATTCGCAAATTCGTAAAGTTCTGAATCTCCGAAATCATGAAAATTTTGCCTGAATTTTTCGATTCATACCAAAACATATTACACATGTCTAATACACTTTGGAATAGATTATAGTTATATTGTCGCTACTTTTTCCAGAGCTCAATTATAGTCTATCACTGCTACACACAAAAAAAAAGCATTGTCTGTTTAAAAAAAATACCTAACAAAAATCACTCTTTTTGGTCTATAAAACCACGTACAGCCTTAAGGCGTCCCCCAAGCATGCATTGAAGAGTTTTTTTTATTTCTAAAGTCACCTGAAAAATGCTCTCTCCCCATTGATTGATCATTTATAAAAATTGTTTTTGCATTGGCACAGACCACTGCCCAGCCCCCCCCCCCCCCCCCCTTACACATTGTCTGACAATACCTTACCTATCAGCTTATAAACTGGCCATTACTAATTTCTAAGATTTGGCTCCCATAGATTTCAGTGGGGTTGGGATTTAGGATCCAAACCTTGATAATGTTCTCTGAACCTACGCTGAACCAAACCCCGGTACGGTTCAGCTCATACCTGACTGATGGGCCTGGGGGAGAAGCAGCAGCAATATGGCTGCTAAATGTTTTACTGTCTGCTGCATCCCGAGTTTTGACTGAACACCCATTTAGTTTGAGCAAACCTCCAAACAAGTAAAATTTTCTCTAAAGGTAATCCCCGACCAAACCAGGAGCCCTTTTCATAATTTTATGCATTTGTCTGAGTTTGTTTTCTTTTTTTTTCTCTTAGGCTGCATTCAACATAGCGTCTTTGAGTGTTTTTCCGGGGGGGGTTTGTGCTTTTTTATGCATTATTTTTCTGCATTTTTGTGCGCGACTTGTACAGTTTTATGTGCGATTTTGAGCTGTGGCGTTTTGTTGGAGTTGATCGGGCCGGGGACCGGTCTCTCTTCGGAAGGTACAATCCTATGGGTATCTGCGCTTGGCCTGACTACCTGTACCGAGTGTCAGATTCTTCTGGTGAGTCCATTGTTTGCCTGGTGGTGGTGGAAGACGCTATTTATCTCACCCAGTTCCCAAGGATTCTCATCACTCACATTGATAGAAAATGTTGGTGGTGGTCCATAGACATTGAAATTTTAATTTAATTTCAATTTAATTTTCTTTGAAATTTGTTTATATGGATATCTATTATTCGTGCTTCAACACGCATGCTTATGAATTCACTTATGATTTTTAGCACTATCATTGTTTATGTATGCATATATGGTAATTCAGAGCGCGGTACGACATTTATTTCATTTTCTTTAACAAATTTAATGTTTTGGCTTGCAATATAATCAGAGGAGCGGGGATCACTTGTCTTGGTCTGATCACGGTTTCACATGCTGGGAATTTTTTTTATTGAATTGTAGACATGTGCAATTCGTTTTGTGCCGAATAGATTTTCGTCAAAATTCGCCATATTCATTAATTCAGAAACATTAGAATTAAAGAAAGACCGCTTAACAATTTTTTTTTCAAAAACGAATTTTCTAAAAGAACTAAAATTTGAAATTCAAAAATGTGAAAATCAGAACAAAAATAAGAACAATAATGCTAAAATCCCTAAATCAGAAAGAAACGAAAAATCGAAAGACCAAAAATAAGAATAAAAATCCAAAAGAGCAAAAAAAAACAGCATTTGGATAATTTCTATTATAATTAAAATATTACGTTTATTAACCATTATTATAGGGTTTTTAAATTATTATTATTATTTATTAATAACAATAATAACAATAAAACCTATAATAATAGTTATAAACTATAAATTATAGGTATTGGAATTTCCTTTCAAATTTGGCTTTTAGTGAATTTAGCAAAAACAAATTTATCAGAAGTTATGAATTACCTGAAATAACGAATGCCACATCTAAATGAATGGAAAGTAATAAATTAATAATAAATAATAATAATCATAAAAACTATAATAATAGTTATAAACTAATTTGGCTGTTAGTGAACGTAATGAATACAAATTTATCCAAAGTTACGAGCTGTCCAGCATTCATTATTTCGGATAATTTGTAACTTCAGATAAATTTGTATTCATTACTTTCACTAACAGCCAAATTTGAAAGGAGATTCCAATACCTATAATTTAATATTTTATAACTATTATTATAGTTTTATTATTATTATTTATTATAAATAAAAAATATATAATAATGGCTAATAAGCTTAATATTTTAATTATAATATAAATTATTTTCTATTCTGTTTTTTCTATTCCATTCTGCTATTTTCTATTCTATTCTATTCCTTTCTATTCTACTCTACTCTTTTCATTTTTATTCTATTCTAATCTGCCCTGCTGGAGCAAATTAGATCATGTTTATTGTTTTTTATTCTATTTTTTTTTGCCTTCCTTTGGATCAACTATGGGTTTTGGATGGTGTATATGGAGGTTTTCTATTCAAGTATGTTGGTTTTCTTTTTTTTTTTCTCAGTTGATTGAAGTGGATGGACTTTTGTGTCTTTTATTCAACCAGATTAACTATATAACTATATGAAGCAGCCTAAGTAGGAATCATCATCATATTTCACATTTATACCTTACTGTATTGATTGCAATATGTCTCCAGTTTACATTTTAACAAATTTTTGAATTCCAATCCATTTTTAAGTCAAATTCAAATTCATTTTCAAATTCAAATAATCCTTTTTTCATTATCATTTTTTTCCAATTTGTGAATTTACTTACTATTGTGATTTGCAAATTCGTAAAGTTCTGAATCTCCAAAATCATGAAAAGTTTGCCTGAATTTTCTAAAATAACGAAAATTTGAAATTCAAAAATGTGAAAATCAAAACAAAAATAAGAACAAAAATCAAAAAATTCTAAAATCTCTAAATGAGAAAGAATGAAAATTTCGAAAGACCAGAAATAAGGATGAAAATCAAAAAGAACAAAAAAACAACATTTGGAAAATTTCTACTATAATTCAAATATTAAGTTTATTAACCATTATTATAGGTTTTTAAATTATTATTATTACTTATTAATAACAATAAAACCTATAAAAATAGTTATAAACTATAAATTATAGGTATTGGAATTTCCTTTCAAATTTGGCTTTTAGTGAACTTAAAAAAACAAATTTATCAGAAGTTATGAATTTTATGAAGTAACGAATGCCACATCTAAATGAATGGAAAGTAATAAATTAATAATAAATAATAATAATCATAAAAACTATAATAATAGTTATAAACTAATTTGGCTGTTAGTGAACGTAATGAATACAAATTTATCCAAAGTTACGAGCTGTCCAGGATTCGTTATTTCGGATAATTTGTAACTTCAGATAAATTCGTATTCATTACGTTCACTAACAGCCAAATTTGAAAGGAGATTCCAATACCTATAATTTAATATTTTATAACTATTATTATTATTTATTATAAATAAAAAATATATAATAATGGCTAATAAGCTTAATATTTTAATTATAATATAAATTATTTTCTATTCTGTTTTTTCTATTCCATTCTGCTATTTTCTATTCTATTCTATTCCTTTCTATTCTACTCTACTCTTTTCGGTTTTATTCTATTCTAATCTGCCCTGCTGGAGCAAATTAGATCATGTTTATTGTGTTTTATTCTATTTTTTTTTGCCTTCCTTTGGATCAACTATGGGTATTGGATGGTGTATATGGAGGTTTTCTATTCAAGTATGTTGGTTTTCTTTCTTTTTTTCTCAGTTGATTGAATTGGATGGACTTTTGTGTCTTTTATTCAACCAGATTAACTATATAACTATATGAAGCAGCCTAAGTAGGAATCATCATCATATTTCACATTTATACCTTACTGTATTGATTGCAATATGTTTCCAGTTTACATTTTAACTCATTTTTGAATTCCAATCCATTTTTAAGTCAAATTCAAATTCATTGTCAAATTCAGATAATCTTTTTTTCGTTTTAATTTTTTTTCCAATTTGTAAATCTACTTACTATTGTGATTTGCAAATTCGTAAAGTTATGAATCTGCGAAGTCATGAAAAGTTTGCGTGAATTTTTTAAAATAATGAAAATTTTAAATTCAAAAATGTGAAAATCAGAACAAAAATAAGAACAAAAATCCAAAAATTCTAAAATCTCTAAATAAGAAAGAATGAAAATTTCGAAAGACCAGAAATAAGGATGAAAATCAAAAAGAACAAAAAAACAACATTTGGAAAATTTCTACTATAATTCAAATATTAAGTTTATTAACCATTATTATAGGTTTTTAAATTATTATTATTACTTATTAATAACAATAATAACAATAAAACCTATAAAAATAGTTATAAACTATAAATTATAGGTATTGGAATTTCCTTTCAAATTTGGCTTTTAGTGAACTTAACAAAAACAAATTTATCAGAAGTTATGAATTTTATGAAGTAACGAATGCCACATCTAAATGAATGGAAAGTAATAAATTAATAATAAATAATAATAATCATAAAAACTATAATAATAGTTATAAACTAATTTGGCTGTTAGTGAACGTAATGAATACAAATTTATCCAAAGTTACGAGCTGTCCAGCATTCATTATCTCGGATAATTTGTAACTTCAGATAAATTTGTATTCATTACTTTCACTAACAGCCAAATTTGAAAGGAGATTCCAATACCTATAATTTAATATTTTATAACTATTATTATAGTTTTTATTATTATTATTTATTATAAATAAAAATATATAATAATGGCTAATAAGCTTAATATTTTAATTATAATATAAATTATTTTCTATTCTGTTTTTTCTATTCCATTCTGCTATTTTCTATTCTATTCCTTTCTATTCTACTCTACTCTTTTCGGTTTTATTCTATTCGAATCTGCCCTGCTGGAGCAAATTAGATCATGTTTATTGTGTTTTATTCTATTTTTTTTTGCCTTCCTTTGGATCAACTATGGGTTTTGGATGGTGTATATGGAGGTTTTCTATTCAAGTATGTTGGTTTTATTTATTTTTTCTCAGTTGATTGAAGTGGATGGACTTTTGTGTCTTTTGTTCAACCAGATTAACTATATAACTATATGAAGCAGCCTAAGTAGGAATCATCATCATATTTCACATTTATACCTTACTGTATTGATTGCAATATGTCTCCAGTTTACATTTTAACTCATTTTTGAATTCCAATCCATTTTTAAGTCAAATTCAAATTCATTTTCAAATTCAAATAATCCTTTTTTCATTATCATTTTGTGAAAATGTGCTGAATATCCAATTAACATTCTGCAACATACACTAACGGGTATTCAATCAAGTTTTGGATTTACACTATGCACGGAAACGTTACCCTACTTGGGTATTAAGCTCGCCTCATTCCTTTCCAAGCTATTTGTGGCTATATTATGCCTCAGCCAGGCTAGTGCAAATGGCTCAATGGCACTCCCCCCTGTGAATGGTCCCATGGCTTCAGTTCGAGAGAACTTCGGTGAATCCATATTACCTCCCGTGTCTTCTCTGGGCAGAAGTGGTTTGGCCCAAGCATTTGGCATCTCTAAACGGACTGGTTGCCCAATCACTAAAACTATGATCCCTATACAAGAAATCATATGCCCTGGGTCCACTTTGCCCCTGCCTGGCCTCATTCCTGGGAGACCCCAGGTTCCCAGTGGCTTTCAACACTCCCAATAGATTTAAATATTGGATACCGAAAAACTTAACCACATTAGAGGCACTGTCTCAAGAGCCCCCCTTTAGCTCTTTTACCTTCCTGCAGGAGCAGCATGGTCTACCCAGGGAGGAATTCTATAAATACCTGCAGGTCCAGCATTATCAGAGAGAGGGGCTGCTTACACCAAGCTCATATGAACTTCTATGTCGGTCCTCCTCTAGGGACAAAGGTACGATTTCTACAGTGTATTAACTTCTCAATGAGTTAGATCTCCCTGCAAAGTCACAAGCTATGCTTGGTTGGGAGACAGAAACAGGCCTGGATATAGCTCCGGAGGTATGGTTGGTTATGATATCAAATATGAGAAAATGCACAAAATCCCTGGCATTTAGGCAAACTGTTATAAAACTCCACACTAGGGGGTATTATACCCCCTCAAGATTGAACAAATGTAATCCTTTGATCTCGGGAGCTGCTTCCGAGGATATCCAGATGGGGGTTCCCTCCTCCATACTTTTTGGAGTTGCAGGGTCCTCCGGCCCATATGGCAGAAAGTAGCTGATAAATTGGCCCAAATCGCAGGAACACAAGAAACAATTACCCACCAGATGGGCCTTCTGTTTGCGGACCTCCTGGGGGCGCCCCCCCCCCCGGCTAAGATCCTGGCCAATACGCCATTCAGTGCGGTGCACTGGACAATTCCTCTGCACTGGAGATTGCCGACAGTTCCTTGGGACCAGATAATAAGATTTAGTGAGACGATCAGGCTTATGGAGAGATTACACCACACTTTAATGGATACTATGCCAATATTTGAAAGAAAATGGGCCACCTGGTCATCCTTTGATCAGTAAGACCCAGGGTCAATGGTTGTTCACAAGAATAGCACCCACCCGTCGGTGCGCCAGAGCACGCCCTTAATCACCCCTCCTCTCCCCTCTCTCCCCCCTCCCCCCTTTCTTTCTTTATTTTTGTGTTGTTTTCCCCTTCTAAGTTAGGTGTGTAGCATCAAGTTAGTGAAGCCCCCAAGATCTTCTTATTTCAAGAATAATGGAAGTTTTGATTCCAAAATTTGGGCAGTCAAATTATTACTGATGGTGTTACTTTTACTAACTGTAACCATTTATGCTTGATATGTATGTATTACTGGACTATATCATAATGGTTTATATTTACGATGCCTATGACTTTGCATTGTAACTTGATGGTTTTCATTTTCAAACTCAATAAAATTGTTGGTAAACAAAAAAAAAATTATGAATACCGCATCTAAATAAATGGGACATAACAAATTCAAATATATCCAAAGTTATGAATTTATTAGAAATAATGAATATCGATCATAACAAATGATCCATAAAATGAAAAAAAAGAAACTTAATTTTTTTTTTTTGGCAGTGCACATGTCTACTGAATTCTTTCCCTCTCAGAGAAGCTTCCAGAGCATAGGGCTGGGAATTGAAATGACTAGCCTGAATTTTTACTATGCCCTGGCCAATCCTTGGTGAGGTGTACCCTGAAAGGTTGCTAGGGTGTGTTAAATAGCCTGTTTCTGACAGCTAATGAGTCATCGGTTGTTAAGGAAGTGGAGTTCACCTTCCCAGCCCGCTGCTTAATAACCAGCTTGTCAGGGAAGCAACCGTAGGACTGGCGATCCTGCCAGAAACCGTCGTGCTCGCACCAGGCGAATCCCCAGGCGCATGCGCGCACACCGGTGCTCAACAACGGGTGCACGCAGGTGCAATATGGCGGGCGCACGCAGATGCACTACGGCAGGTGAGCATGGACCCACGCCAGCACGCGTGTGCATGGTCACAGTAGTTGGCGCCTTTTGGCCTATTTAAGTCTGCTGCAGACTGTAGGCAGGTTGCTGGATTATAGTCAGCTCCCCGTGTCCCTTGTACCTGCTGCCTGTGTTTGATTATGCGATTCCTGTTGACTACTCAGCTTGCCTGACTCCCTGTTCTCTGCCTGCTCCGACCCCTGGCTTGGACCCAACTACGCTTCCGTCTGCACTCCTGTACCTCCGCTTGTCCACACGGTTTTGACCCCTGGCCTGGCTACCGACTCCGTTCCTGATTCATCCTGTTTGTACCTCTTCTCGGACTGAACCTGTTGTGTATGACCCCTGGCCTGGTGTGACCCTGCTCCTGGTTGCTCCACTGGAATCCTACCACGCACAGTTGCCCAACTTACTATACCTGCGCACCCCAGCTGCCCTAGCAACTTGGCTACCCAGAAAACCGCATACGGCAACCCAGACACCGTACTCCCTGTCTCACTCCCAGGGGTACGCTGCACTCAGCCGCAAGGGGCGCCCTCTCAGCAACCCGGCCGCACATCAGAGACTTGATACAGCTATTCTTCACACAGAATTCAAATTGGTTGATCATTTTTGACTGATCCAAATTCAAACCGTTCCGAAAATGGGGAATTCGTTAGAAAATGAATAAACAAAACAAAATTAAAATGAATTCCGAAAAGAATCAACAAAACTAAATTAGTAACAGAACGAATTTATCCAAAATGAAACAAAGCAAATATTTCCGTTCTCCACGTGTCTCTCTCGGAGAGGATTCTGAGATATCTGGAACAGGTTTATTTGGTAGGGCAGTCCCAAATCTTTTTGGTACAGTTATACCCTTGACCGTATAGATAACACTGAAAACCTGGGTCCAAAATGATTTCATCTTTGGGTGTGGCCACCATACATGGGTTTCCTCCGGGTACTCCAGTTTCCTCCCACACTCCAAAGACATACAGGTAGGTTAATTGGCTTCTGTCAAAAATTGGCCCTAGTATATGAATGGAGACCTTGGATTGTGGGCTCCTTGAGGGTAGGGACTGACATGAGTGTGCAATGTGCAGGGATAGGGACAATTGTAGACACTCACTCAGGTTGAACTGGATGGACTGGTGTCTTTATTCAACCTAACTAACTATGAAAATATCTGGGTTACCTTTTCATGTATTTTGGGATATAATTCTTGGTATGTGCATGCTATGTGCTAGAAATATGAAGGGCCTTCAAAAATAACTGGTCAGGAAATTAGATGTGTCATTTATGTCCCTAGAACACCTGATGCTGCTCTTTTTCTGCTGGGCTTCTCTATGTGGCTAGGCATGTGTATGCTATGTGCTTCTCAAAATTGGGTCATTTTGTGGAAAATTCCATTGTCTTGGTGCTCAAGGGCCCTGTGCTCTTTGCATGTTGGGCCTCTCTAGGTGGCCAGGCTGTGAAAAGGTCTCGCACATGTGGTATCTCCATACTCAGGAGGAGTAGCAGAATGCATTTTGGGGTGTAGTTGCAAGTATACATGTGCCATGTGAGAGTAATTACCTGTTATGACAATGTACTGAAGCAACAGTAGATTACCGTTACTTTACTATGCAGACAACCCCCTGTGTTCTCCGTCTATTCCAGTGTTCCCCTAGTCCTGGGCTCTAGTAATTGTCATCATATCAGTGAGCCAAACGGGAATGATTGTGGGACTAGTAGTCTTTTGGATTAGCTATTCGCATGTTGTGATATTACCCTTGGACTACACATCCCAGAGATCCTTCTGCAACATGAACAGACCACAGGAAGGGACGGCAAAAGGCCTGGCAGATCCACCCCTTGCTCTCTCTTCCCTGCGATCCAATCAGCCTGAAGCCTCGTATGGTGATGGGGAAAGGAAGTGCCATCAACCTAGTGAGGGGGACAACTTAATCCGGAGGGAAAATGGGAAAGAGACTGCTGTCCAGATGGGATGAGAGGATCAAAGCTCAGCTTGCTTGATGGGACAAAATGTTCTCCAAAGACTTTGATATGGGTTGCGCAAAGAGTGTCCAACACCGAAGTTGGCTGAGTGAAGACACGCCTTTCAGAGAAAGAGCTAGATGAATACCTCTATATGACCTGGAATACCTTCGGGAACAGTTGGCTGAACTGAAGAAGTCAGAGGTTATTAGAGAATCCAGGAGCCCTTATGCATCACCTATTGTGGTTGTGCGAAAGAAAAAAAAATGGATTCCTCTGGATGTGTATTGACTACAGAACTTTGAATCGGAGGACTATCCCAGATCAGTACAGAACAGAACTCTTCAAATATAAGAGGCCCTGCAATTCCTATCAGGAGCTAAATGGTTCAGTGTTCTGGATCTGAAGCGTGGATACTATCAGATACTCATGCATCCAGATGTCCGAGAAAAGACAGCCTTTATCAGCCCTTTAGGATTCTTTGAATTCGACCACATGCCACAGGGGTTAACAAGGGCCCCCGCCACCTTTCAGAGATTGATTAAGGACACAGTGGATGACATGAATTTGATAGAAGTGCTTGTATACTTGGATGACATCTTCGTTTTTGGCAAGACGTTGGAGGAGCATGAAGCTCGATTGGAGAAAGTCTTTCAATGAACACTGAAGGGCTGAAGTTGTCGTTAGAGGAGTGTCAATTCTATCAGACTTCAGTCACCTATCTTGGACATGTAGTCTCAGCTGAGGGAGTAGCCATGGACTCTCAGAAGTTGGAAGCGGTTACCTCCTGGCCTCGACCAAGCACTGTCACTGAATTGAGGTAGTTTTTGGGGTTCTGCTCCTACTATAGAAGGTCTGTAAATCATTTTTCACAGATTGCAAAACCTCTGAATGAGTTATTGCAAAAGCAGACAGATGAGGACTTGCGAAAGACCCATGCCAGGGATTCAAGGAAGCCTTGTGAGTCTATTCGAGAGCAGTGGATAATGAAGTGTGAAAAGGCTTTTAAACGTTTGAAGGGGGGCCTTATTGAAGTGCCCGTGTTGGCCAATGCTGATCTCTCCAAATCTTACAAACCCCATGTGGATGTTAGCGGAGATGGGCTAGGGGGAATGTTTTATCAGGAATTGGAAGGAAAGTTTCTCCCAGTGGCCTATGTGAGTCGCAGCCTCACCCCCCTGAGAAGAATTATCCGGTGCACAAGTTGGAGTTCCTGGCTCTTAAGTGGGTTGTGGTACACAAGCTACGAGACTACCTATATGGAGCCACATTCATGGTGAAAATGCATAATAATCCCCTGACTTAATTGCTGTCTACTGCCAAACTGCTGTTGCCACTGGACATTGGTGGTTGGCCTCCTTGTCTGAGTTTCGATTCAGTTTAAAAAATACCGGCCAGGGGAGGGAAACCGATAGGCTGATGGTCTTTCCCAAAGACCTTATGCCACTGATACTGGCTGGATCCATTTGCCTCTAGAGGGAGTACTTGCTGTATGCCAAGGAGTAGAGAATAGGTATAAGGGGGCAACAGGGGCCGAAGCTGTTGGGATCACCCACACTGGAGTACCAAGGATACTACTGTGATTTTACACAAGTGCGTAGTCAAGAACTGCCTCAAATGACTAGAGATGATGTGAAAAGAGATTAACGTGAAGAACCACTGGGCAACCTTATAAAGAAGTCCTTGTCAGTTCGGAATCCTCAGATGCTGTTAAATATTTCCATTGAGGGAGCTAAATTAGTACTTAAAGAATGGGAACAAATGCGCTTGAAAGACAGAGTAATAAAAGAAAGAAAGAAAAGAAAAGGCCCATCTGAGGAACCAGAGGTTGTTCACCAACTATTCCTCCCTGAGAAATACCGACTAGTAGTGTTGGCTGCTCTCCATGATGACCATGGCCATTTAGGTCAAAATAGAACCCTCAAGCTGGTTAGGGACCACTTTTATTGCCCGTCCATGGGGGCCGAAGTAGAAAGCTACTGTCACTCTTGCATCCAGTGCATTCAAAGAAAGACTTTGCCAGGCAGGGCAGCCCCAATGGGCCATCTACAGAGTCAGGGACCAATAGAATTGATGAGCATTGATTTCTTGTGTTTGGAACTAGACCTGAGTGGGCAGAGTAATGTCTTGGTTGTAACAGATCATTTTACTCGCTATGCTCAGGCTTTCCCAACCAGGGAGCAGCAAGCTAGTACTGTAGTAAAGACCCTAGTGGAGAAGTTCTTCATCCCTTATGGGCTGCCACAGCTTTTACATTCGGGAAGAGGTCAGGACTTTGAGAGCAAGCTAATCCAAAGTTTGTGTGAACATTTGAATTTTCAAAAATCAAGAACCACTCCTTACCATCCCCAAGGGGACCCACAACCTGAGCGTTTTAACCGCACTCTGTTGAACATGCTAGGAACCCTTCCTTTTGGAGAAAAAACAACATTGGGGTGACTACATCGCTGCAGTGGTTCATGCTCACAATAGCACAGCGAATGACTCTACTGTACTGGGCACTCCCCTTACTGGTTGATGTTTGCAAGGGAAGCTCCATTTGCCGGTGGATCTGGCTTTTGGCATGTCATTATATCACACATTTCTTACCGAGGGTACATCAACAGACTTTGAAAAAACTAAAACTGCTTATGAGAAAGCTAAGGAAGCATCTACTACCAGTGAACAGAGAAACAAGAAAAAATTTGATCTTAAAGTAAGGGTTCAAGACCTGCAACCTGGAGATTGAGTACTGTTGCGCAACCTAGGGGTGGTGGCAAAGCATAAGCTGGCTGATCGATTACGCCCACAGCCCTATATTATTTGCAAATGCTTACCTGGGCTTCCCATGTATCAGATCTGCCCTGAAGAAAAAATTGGACCCCTAAAAACTTGGCTTTCAAACCATTTGCTGCCTATATCTGAAGCTATCCGAGTACTCCCACCTCCTTGCTTAGAACCCAGAAACCAACAATCTGTCTCCTACTCTAAGATTGAGGATTTGTCTGGGTCATGAAACCATACCTCAAGAGGAGAGTGATTAGGAAGAACTAACCCTTGATTGGCTATGTCTTCCCTCATCTGAGGAGGACCCTACCGTTTCTCAAGTTCCTGGAGAAAACAGTAATGAAACATCCCCCTGGAGGAAGACCAGACTTCTGCGGTCTGAAGTTGAAGTGCCTGTGCTCATCCCTGCAAGAGAGAACGAGGAAGTTAAGATGGAGTCAAATGACCGTTTAGAGGCGTTTGATGCTGTCGAAACTCCTGATCCTCCTAATAATGAAATAGAAAGTGAGAATGTCCCTGAAACCCTAGAGGAGCCAGAATCTGAGCCAAAATCAGGATGTAGTTTGTGGGGAACAAATCGTGAGCCAGAGCCATTGGAAAGTATCTATTCTAGGTTGAGACAGAAGATCTGCCCTCCTAAAAGACTCACTTATGATACCTTTAGGGAAAATTCTGATTTACTTATTACTACCGCTCAATGTTCTAGTCAAGCACTTGCCTCCTTTATCAAACCTGTGATAGAGAATGACCGTGATCCACCTCCTGACACTACTGGGTGTGCCACTAATTTACAACTGGCCTGCCACCAAAATGATATCACCCTGCCTGATAATGTATATCGTTTTAGAAAACCCCTTTATAGGTCAATTGTTGACTGTTGCAGCCTTTGGTTTGTAAAATAACGGTTTACTTTTCTTGTGGTACAATAAAGTGATTTCACAGGTTGTGTTCTGTCTTCGGGGACCAAAGACTTTCAAGTGGGGGGAGGATGTAGCAACAGTGGATAACTGTTACTTTACTATGCAGACAAACCCCTGTATTCTCATCTATTCCAGTGTTCCCCTAGTAATTGTCATCATATCAGTGGGCCAAACAGGAAGGATTGTGGGATTAGTAGTCTTTTGGATTAGCTATTCGCATGTTGTGATATTACCCTTGGACTACACATCCCATAGATCATACTGCAACATGAACGGACCTCTGGGAAGGATTACAAAAAGCCTAGCAGATCCACGCACACTCTCTTCCCTGGGTCTGATGGTGTGAGCACTTCTCTGCTGCTGAGAGAGAGGGCTTCAGCCTACCATGCAGTGATCGAGTGTCTCCAGCCTGGCCCCGGAGGGCCAAACTCTGGGTAGGAAGGGGGTAAAAGTGCCCACTAGGCAAGTGGGTAATTTAGAAATCTGTCAGGTAGGCAAAAAGATAAAGTTTTAGTAACAGTAAGGAGTTTGGATGCCCAGTAAAAAGCCCTCCTGCAACAGAATACAGCTATGAGACGCAACAGTAAGGGAATTACAGGCTGAGGGAGTATAAGAAACTTGACTTAATCAAATAATTCATTAAAATCATCAACAAATAAAAGAAGGATTAGCAATATAGCAGAAAACTTGTGGCTCAGGGTTAGAAAAACCTATCTGTTCTCAGATTCCTCCTGTATTTGGGAGTCTTAATAGTCCTTTCTTGGTCACCGTTGGACTGCAGAAGCAGTAGGACTGTGACCCTGGTATACTCTGTGTGAATCTGGGGGTGGTGAGCTGGGGTGAGAAGACCTACAGCATTGTTGTTTGGGGAATTGCACATTTACCTGGTCATCAAGACAAAGAGATCTTGTGAATGGGACCAAGTGGTATCCACTGTACCATTATTGAACCTGGTTTAAAGGAATGTCCAGGCATTTTCAGAAATGGGAAAGGTCCTCTAGGACTCTCAAGAGGGCCGTGCAGCCTCCTACAAAGGCAGAAAGGCCAAAGGGGAATTTCCATGTGTAATGGATTCTTCAAGTCTATAGAATATCCAGCAGGGATCTTTTCGGTGTTGCAGAGTCATGGTGGACAAATCCAGGTAGATTTTGATGTCAGCATTCTCATAAGAGAGTTGGATCTAATTATGTGCATTCCATCCTGAGGATATCCTCTTTGAAGTGAAAGCTGGTCAAGCAGCACAGTCTGTTTAAAAGATTACTGAAGATGTCCATGACAGCTTGCCACAGTTGATCTTGTCCACTGTTTCTAGGAGGACGAGGACTCGCAGATTGTTGCAATGCCCACAGTTATCCAGGTCTTCTAGATGTCTATGAAGATTCCACAGTTGTAAGGTATGAACATACTGGACAGTAAAGAGCTGATGTATGTGAGCTTCCTGGTGTGTGGTCATCATAAAAACTTCATGTACCCTATCTGCTATGGTTTGTATGTCATGGCGGAGGTCCACAATAGCTGCTGAGTTAGGGTGTCCTTTATGTCAGCCGCTACGCTATGCAGGTCACTCAGGCTAGGAGAGTGCTTGGAGGCAGGGAACAATGGAGGAGGTGAGCCTCTAGCTGGCACAGCTGTATGCTAGCTCTGTGTATGGGCCGCATATGTGGAAGTTTGCCAAAAATGCCACCATTTTAGAGGGCTGGGTGGGGAAGATCTCTGGATTTTGGTGGCTAAGCTGCATACCCTGGTCCCCCCAGCTGCTGCGGGATGATTTCCAGATATGTATGCCTGGCTGGGTCTTGGCTGGAGTAGAAGACAATCCCTCTGTCGGCCAGAGCTCCAGGTCTAAGTGGCCATTTGGGTCTTCGGTCAGGCCACGTCCTGACTCATTCATTCCTATTGGATTTTCACTTTCTGTCCTGCAATATAAAAATATAATTTTATCCAAAAAATTTATATTTTTTTAGGAAGTACAGTATATCTTGGAAAGGAGAATGACTAAAAGTGTGCTGAATATGAAATAAAAGAATAAAACAACTTTATTAGCTCAGTTACACTTTATAATATATATTTTATATTTTCAGACTGAAGTTACTATTATTCCATTCCTTGTTCTGTAGTGTAAATCGGTCACAGGCGATGTGTATAAAAGTTCGGTGATTGCGTCTCCTCCTGAGTAGAGCTTCCGGTGACTGAGAAGATCTGCTGTGTGACATGAATTGTTCTCCGGTGTTCTGTGTCTGTTACCTGCTGATACTCATCCTTCCCATCACCTACTATGGAGTAGTAGTGACCCGGAGCTCAGCGCCTGGTTGTAGAATGAATATGGTAAAGCCATTGTTTGAGTACAAATATTACCAGAAGGGAGATTTCATTATCGGAGGATTAATTTCTGCTCACATGAGGAGCTGGCATGAGAAAGATTTAAGCAAACCCGCTTTTGATGATTCTGGCTTATCTAGAGCCTTTTCTCTTTGTGATCAGTAAGTTTTGTTTTATCATCTTTGCTCTCTCTGTATAACCCAACAAAGAGAAAATATAACGGTTTATCTTCATTTTTACTGTAATATTTTATGAAAGTTTGCAAATGTTTCTACTGTTGTTTTAGATTTTCTCATTATTAGACTAAAGTCTTTATGCCACCAATATACAAATACTACTAAACAAAGAAAATAATCTGCGCTGTGTGTTGTGATGTAAAATCAGTGATGAATGATTAATAAACAGCTGCACTCACTGTATTGTACATCCCAATACTAAAACATAACCATCAAAAAAAAAGTGTGTTGCCCTGTGAATATACTCAAACAAGCATATACGGGTACTCCTCACTTAACGACCAGGTTTTGTTCCAATGAACAGGTCATTAAACAAATTGGTTGTTAAACGAGGAATCAAAAGTAAGCAATATTTTGAGCATTCTTAACTACTGTACTGTATTGTATTGTGAAAAAAAGGTCTAAACATAAAACTGCAGCTCAATGACGAAGTTTTAATTTGCATAAGTACAGAACAAACAAGAAAATTCTGTACTGTACAATACAATGATGTATATAGGCCACGTTAGTGTGGGGAGAGCTGGTCGTAAGTCTGAATGGTCGTTATACGACGAGTATCTGTATTCAAATAATCAGAATCATATAGTGCTCATACACTGATGAGAAAAAAGTGCTAGAAGTTCAAAAAACGAAACTCATCCATATATACATGTAAAGGTGTAATTCATCAATAATAATATTCAATAAAGTGCCAGGTGAGGTATACAGATTGAATATTTTCAATTAACCACTTCTGGACCAAGCCTTTATTTGACACTTGTTGTTTACAAATTAAAATATTTTTTTTTATTTGATAGAAAATTACTTAGAACCCCCAAACATTATATATCATTTTTTTTAGCAAATACTCTAGAGAATAACATGGCGGTCGTTGCAATATTTTTTGTCACTTGGTATTTGTGTCTTTCAAACCCATTTTGTTTGGAAAAAATACACTTCACTAAATTAAAAAATTTAAAAACAGTAACCTTAGCCCAATTTTTATTTATTTTTGCATATTGTGAAAGATGATGTTACGCAGAGTAAATAGATACCCAACATGTTATGCTTTTAAATTGCGCCCGCTCATGGAATGCCGACAAATTACGGTACTTAAAAATCTCTATAAGTGTCCTTTAAAAAGTTTTAATGGTTACCAGTTTAGAGTTACAGAGGAAGTCTTTTATGAGAATTTTTTCTCTCACTCTGACAATCACAGCGATAACATACATGTGTGATTTGAACACCATTTACATTTGCAGGCGTGACTTAGCATTTTCTTTGGTGCACGAGAACGCGGGGACAGGGCGCTTTACATTTTTTTTTCTTTTTATTTATTTTATTTTTTTATTTAATACGGTCCCTTTAAAAAAAATCTGATCACTTTTATTGCTGTCACAAGGAATGTAAACATCCCATGTGACAGTAATAAGTGGTGAAAGGTACTCTTTATGGAGGGATCAGGGGGTCTAAAAGACCTCAAATCCCTCCTTTGCACTTAAAAGTATTCAAAATGCAAAAATCTGCGTATCTGAATACTGTCATTTTTTTTTTTAAACTGCGCCATTTGCAGCCGAGTAAACCGGAAGTGGCATTGTGATGTCGCCTCCTGGTTTTTGCATTGGAGACCTGATCAGAGCCGAATCCAACTTCATTCGGGTCTCCGAAAGTGATACTGTAATTCCCATGCCAGATGTGTCTCCACTAGAGATGGCCGAACTGTTCGCCCGGCGGTCGGTTCGCAGAGAATTTTGCGTGTTCGCTATTCGCCCGATCGGCGGACTATTGCCGCTGTTCGCCCGGCGGAAATATGTGTTTAAAGTGTGAAAGAACTTTGACCCATGATGACACATCCATCATGGGGTACTGGACAGTCAATCGAGACATTTCAGCACATGGACAATTGGACATTCCCCTACCTTATAAATAGACCTGATCTGGCGGCCATTTTACATTCTGTCTTATGTCAGTTTAGGGCAGGAAGCTGTGTGGAGCAGGGAGAGACTGTAGTGACACAAATGGCTAGCTATTAGGTCCACAAAAGTCCTTTTAAGGACTGGTATAGGTGTAGTACAGTATATAGGGTTCACTGCACTGCTGTGCTGGTGATTGCAGCAGCTTGTCTTTTGTCAGTGTAGGGACAGGACGCTGTGTGCAGCAGGGACAGTCAGTTTAATCACTAACTAGCTATTACTATTAGGTTCACAAAGGTCCTTTTAAGGACTGGTATATAGGGTTCTGGTGCACTGCTGTGCTGGTGATTGCTGAGTGCACTGCTGACTGATTCTGCAGTTGTCTTTTGTCAGTGTAGGGACAGGAAGCTGTATGGAGCAGGGACAGTCAGTTTAATCACTAGCTATTACTATTAGGTCCACAAAGGTCCTTTTAAGGACTGGTATAGGTGTACAGTATATAGGGTTGTACACGTATAATATACTTTCTTCCAAATATAGAAAGAATATTATACTTGACTGCTGCCCGATTCTGCAGCTGTCTTTTATCAGTGTAGGGACTGAGGCACAGTCTGCAAATCACTAGCTACTAGGTCCACAAAGGTCCTTTTAAGGACTGGTATAGGTGTACAATATATAGGGTGCTGGTGTCAGTGCTCTCTATCACGGTGCTGGTGTCAGTTCTCTATATCACGGTTCTGGTGTCAGTGCACTCTATCACGGTGCTGGTGTCAGTGCTCTATATCACGGTGCTGGTGTCAGTGCTCTATATCACGGTGCTGCTGTCAGTGCTCTATATCGCGGTGCTGGTGTCAGTGCTCTCTATCACGGTGCTGGTGTCAGTGCTCTCATGGTGCTGGTGTCAGTGCTCTCTATCTCGGTGCTGGTGTCAGTGCACTCTATCACGGTGCTGGTGATCATCTCCTGCACCCTCTTCATAGCCTACCCTGACCTTTCCTCTCCTCCATTGCCTTCATGCGCCCTTGAGTCCTGAATTGTCAAAATTTCACAGATAAAAAAAGAATGCTTGTAGTTGTCGATCCCA
Organism: Lithobates pipiens; assembly: GCF_037356315.1. Classification (NCBI taxonomy): domain Eukaryota; kingdom Metazoa; phylum Chordata; class Amphibia; order Anura; family Ranidae; genus Lithobates; species Lithobates pipiens. The sequence goes on along the minus strand of NW_027507785.1, from coordinate 129,704 downwards.
GATTCACTTCATACATGTGTTATGTCAGTGGCCATGTGGTGGGACTATGTGTGCACAGCTAGTAAGTATTTTGTGGCTGAAAATATGACCTGTAGGTTTTTAAAGTTCGCCTGCCATTGAAGTCAATGGGGCCCGCCGCAAACTTTGCGGTTCGCAAACTTTTGGCCGCGTTCACGGTTCGCGTTCGCGAAATGTCCCGTCAGAAGTTCGTCCATCTCTAGTCTCTGCTACAAGACAGACATGTTACAGAGAAATCATTCACCATATTGGCATCAAGGGGGGATATCACTTTAAGCATCCATCTCCAATGGTCACTCGAAATACTCATTCATGTCAAAGAGAAAAAACAGACCAAGAGCTCCACACCTTATATGTTTTTTTATTAGAAAAGAATAAAATGCACTTACAAGTATAGAAAATGGAACAGTACCAGGGATTATTTCCAGCGGAAACGCGGGGGAACGCAGTTCTGGCACCTCCAGCGCTGACTGTATGTAATGGTAAGGAGTTCTGGGGTGTGCTACAAGGTCTATTAACCACTTAACGACTTCCCGACCAGCGCATGACGATGTACGTCGACAGAATGGCACGGGCAGGCATATTGGCATACAGGTACGTCCAATATTCGATGCCGCCCTGCCATCGGGAGCGCGCCGCCAGCGGCGCACTCCCGCGCTGGTCGGGACCCCCGTGAGTCCGGTCGCGGGACCCGCGGACTCGATCGCAGCGGGCATCCCCTCGATCGTCTCATGGAGCGGCCGAATGGAGGAAATGCTGTGTAAACAACATTTTTCCATTCTGCCTAGCAACTAGTGACGCTGATCTCTGCTCCATGTGATTGGAGCAGAGATCAGTGTACACTAAATCAAAGCCCAACCCCCCCACAGTTAGTAACACACCCCTAGGAACACTTAACCCCTACACTGCCACCCACTGGTTAACCCTTTCACTGCCAGTGTCATTTACACAGGAATCACTGCATTTATATAGCAGTGATTACTGTATAAATGACAATGGTCCCAAAAATGTGTCAAAAATGTCCGATGGGTCCCCCACAATGTCGCAGTCACAATAAAAATCGCAGATCGCCGCCATTACTAGTAAAAAAATAAATAATAAAAAATTATTAATAAAAATGCTATAAAACTATCCCTATTTTGTAAACGCTATAACTTTTGCGCAAACCAATCAATAATCGCTTATTGCGATTTTTTTTTACCAAAAATATGTAGAAGAATACGTATCGGCCTAAACTGAGGGGAAAAAATGTTTTTTTATATATTTTTGGGGGATATTTATTATAACAAAAAGTAAAAAATAATGCGTTTTTTTCAAAATTGTCGCTCTATTTTTGTTTATAGCGCAAAAAATAAAAACCGCAGGGGTGATCAAATACCACCAAAAGAAAGCTCTATTTGTGGGAAAAAAAGGACGTCAATTTTGTTTGGGAGCCACGTCGCACGACCGCGCAATTGTCAGTTAAAGCGACGCAGTGCCGAATCGCAAAAAGTGGTCTGGTCTTTGACCAGCAAATTGGTCCGGTCTGAAAGTGGTTAAGGACCGCCCACCATCGTTATACATCGCTACTTTGATGTTAAATACTGTTGTTATGGCAGCAGCTAGCTGCCATAACCCCGGTATTTTTAAAAACGGCTGGTGGTCCTCTTTTGGATAAAAGTGGTCTCAGCAGCGGATTTGCTGTGAGATCACTTTTATTGGGGGTGGGAGAGGACCACCCCTCCCGCCACATTACGGTCATCTCTGCTGCTTACCAGAGCCGTCGGTAGTCCTTTCCCCTCGCTGCCTGGATTCTGAGTGAGGGGAAGATGGCCCCAGCTCAGCTCCATAGCATTGGACATCGCTTCTGCCCAATGCTCTTAAAAGGGAATTTTTTATTTGATTATTCATGTCGTGTAACTAGGGATGAGCCGATCACCCCTGGTTCGGTTTGCAGCAGAAAATGCTAACAGGCAAAAAATTTGTGCAAATTTGTGCAAACATCTATGGGACACGAACATGAAAAATCAGTGCTCATTTTAAAGGCTTATATGCAAGGTATTGCCATAAAAAGTGTTTGGGGACCCGGGTCCTGCCCCAGGGGACATGTATCAATGCAAAACAATGTTTTAAAAACTGCTGTTTTTTCAGGAGCAGTGATTTTATTAATGCTTAAAGTGAAACAATAAAAATGAAATCTTCCTTTAAATATTGTGCCTGGGGGACTCCCTTAGTATGCCTGTAATGTAGCGCATCTTTACAGTTTTCATAACAGTACCACAGCAAAATTACATTTCTAAAGGATAAAATTTAATTTTAAAATGCCTGTGGCTGTATTGTCGGGTCCCGGAATTATAGATAAAAATCATTGAAAAAAACTGCGTGGGTTTCCCCCCAAAATCCCTACCAGACCCTTATCCGACCACATAACCTGGCAGGATGCAGGAAAAGGGGGGACGAGAGAGCCCCCCTCTCCTGAATCGTACCAGGTCACATGCCCTCAACATGGGGAGGTTGCTTTGGGGTCTTGTTGATGGGGACAAGGGCCTCTTCCCCACAACTCTTGCTCAGTGGTTGTGGGGGTCTGCGGTGGGGGGCTTATCGGAATCTTGAAGCCCCATTTAACAAGGGGGGCCCCAGATCTCACCTCCCCCCCATGTGAATGGGTATCAGGTACATTGTACCCCTACTCATTCACCAAAAAAAGTGTCAAAAAAGTAAAAATAATGTGACTTCCATGTTTTTGCTTGGACAGGGGCCCGGTATGGATTTTAGGGGGGACCCCACGCCATTTCTTTCAATGATTTTTATGTATATTCCCAGGATCCGACAATACATTACAGCTGTGAGCAGTTTTAAATGACATTTTTTCCTTTAGAAGTTTCATTTTGCTGCTCTCATTCATTACACTATATACGTCTGTGGTGTAAGCAACCTTACATAGTGTGGGGTGTGGACTTAGCCCCCTGAGCCATGATCAGCCAAAGGCACCCTGCCTTTGGCCAAAGCATGCAGGTCAGGTGCATGCCTTAGCCAATCAGCAGCCATCAATGCGCTGCAATCTCGCAGTGCATTGACCATCTCAAAGGGCATTATGGGACATTCCGTGGGCGCTCAAATTTCCCACGAATGCCCCATAATGTTCTAAATTTGGCAAACGGGCGAACACCCGATGTTCGAGTCAAACTTACGTGCAACTCGAACATCAGGCTCATCCCTACTGTTCATCCTTGTACTTATGGGGACCCTTGTCCAGCACTGCTCCCACCTGCACTAACTGCAAAGCTCTTCCCACAATGTTCGTCACTGCACCCCTCTACCAACACTGCCCACCCCTTCTCCCTCTGCACCCCTCTTCCTGCACTGTTCATCTTTTGCACCTCCAGGGCACTGTGCAATAAAACTTTCTAAATTTAGCAAAGTTACCATGATTACCGGATGCCATTAGCAGTCTACGGTTTGTAATTGATTTTGTCTACCATTGCCTTATTGTTTTCAGTAAAAGAGAGAGTTTCGTAGTATAACCCCAAGGCAATAAATGAAGGGCCGGCATGACAGGGGTTAATAGGGGCTTTAATGGTACAGGGAGTTAATGGTAAGAGGAGGCGTTTCAGGGATTAGTTAGGGCTGTTCAGAGTGGGTTATGGGGATGGGGTGGAGCTTTGGGGGAAGTGAGTTGGGGAAGGAAAAGGGGGTGGCCTTCAGTTGGAAGGGGAAGAGTGTGGAACAACTTTCCACCCTCCCGCCCTACATTTTGGGGGGCATTTTCATGTTTTGTTTTGGGGGACTTGAGCGTCCTAGGGAGCAGGTTGTGGCACTTGGTGGGGTACAAGGTCCTTGTAGGTCATATGGGCACATAAAAGGTATGGTGTAGGGACCCGTCTGACGTATGGCTCCCAGTTGGTGTACGGGTACCTGCTATTTGTCTCTGAGTCTGAGGTTTCGCGACTGGAGGCCTTAGAAGTGACTAGCATGTACGGTTCTGGTTTTATGCCTATTGGGACCTTGGGCTCCATTTCTTTTTTTTTTATTACAAACATTTTTTTATTATGGGTAAGGTCATAGTACAAGATTTTGACAGTGGTATGAGATGTACAAGTGAAAGATTCATTTGGGTAATACATTATAACTTGAGTAAAGACAAACCAAATGACAAGATACACACATTGGATTATAAATCTATATAATATTTGCAGAGAAGGATCTGTAGGTGTGCTTAAGTAAAATAACAGTAGTGAATATCACACCAATAGTGAGGTTTCCCATAGAGTCCATTTTTTTTGTATATATGCATTGTGTCATATAACGTGTGGTGTATTCTTTCTGATAATTGGATGTTTGCCTATACGGTTGAGAACCTGAGGCCATGGAACGTTGGATGAACGCCAGTTGAATGCGTTGGTCCAGTGGATAGAGCTGAATACAGTATGAATTAGTCTAGAACTTGCTACTGGAATATCTTGTATAGGGAAGAATAAAAGGCACATTTGGGGTGTAAGTGGGATCTTTCTGCCTGAAATTTGATTGGTCATTAGATTAGCATTGTGCCAAATGTCTTTTAGATGGGGGCAATCCCAAAATATATGTAGTAGTGTCCCATGTGTAGGGCAGCCTCTGAAACAGAGTGGGGATGTTGAAGGGTAGAAGGAGTTGAGTTTGGCAAGGGGTAAGATACCACCTATAGAGCAGTTTGGTGGCAGATTCCCTGATTGTGGTAGTTTTGGTGGATTTGTATAGGTTTTCAAATACAATATCCCATTGTTCGGGGGAAAATGAAACGTTTAGGTCTGATTCCCATTGAAGCACGGGGTGTGATTATTCAGGCATATTGAATTTGTTTAGATTTTTATAAATTTTGGTGATTAATCCTTTGTCTCGTGGGGAGGAAATACAAATCTGTTCGAATTGTGACAGGGGGGTGTGTAGAGTGAGTGAGTAGTATTTTTGGTAGAATTCTTTTATCTTCATATACGTTTCATGTTCTGTAGGTGCAAGGTCGTATTTTGTTTGTAGTTCGGAGAAGGAGTCAAATGTATTGTTATGGATAAGTGCTTTTAAATTTGTTAGATTGTGTTGTTTCCATATTGTTAATGAGTTTTGGTTATTATCTAAAGAGGCGAAGTGAGGGTCTCCTAGAAAGGATGCTAGGGGAGGGATGTCGGAGGACATTTTAAATTTGGTATTTTGTCTGTTCCAAAGTTGTAAGGTATGTGTAACAATTATATTCAACGGTCTTATTTTTTGTGGCGAGATAGACTTGGACCAAAGTAGTCCTTGTAGGTGATATGGGAGGACTGATTGTTCTTCGAACAGAAGCCAGGGGATTTGGGAGGCTGGAGCATACCATTGTTCTAGTTGATTGAATCTATCTGACAGATAGTATATACATAAATTTGGGGTATTTAGACCTCCCTTTAGTTGGGGCCTAAACATTAAAGAGTAACTGAACCTTGGTTTTTTGTTTTGCCAAACAAATTAAATTTGTTGATTTCACTTTGGAGAGAATCTAATGTGTTTTTGGGCAATACAAGGGGAAGGGCTCTGAAAAAGAATAAACGTTTGGGTAGTATAACCATTTTTTCGTTGCCACTATTCTTCCGGAGAATGATATTTAGTATGATGACCATATTTTCATTATATTTTTGATGTTATTAAATCTTGGTGGGTAATTAGCGTGAAATAGTGTTTTGTAAGAGGGTGTAATATGAATTCCTAGGTATCTAAATGAGTCTGTGCACCAATTGAATGGAAATTTGTCTTTGAGTGTTGCTATTAAGGCTTGTAGGATATTAATGAGACGGGCTGAGCATTTAGACAAGTTTACACTTAGGCCAGTCTGGTAGTGAAAAATGTCCAGTGTTTTGGTCAGATTCGGTAAAGGAGATGAGGGGATCTGTTAGAAAGAGAAGTACGTTATCGGCATAGAGGCTTAGTTTAACTTCCTTGGGCCCTTTAGTGTATCCTTTAATATCTGTGTTGTTTCTAATCGCACAGGCAAGGGGCTCTATTGCCAGGGCAAAAAAGAAGCGGGGAAAGTGGACATCCTTGCCTGGTACCCTTGCTCAGAGGGAAAAGGTCAGAATTGTTGCTGGGGAGTTTGATGCGTGTTTGTGGGTTATGGTAGAGGGCTTTAAAACCATGAAGGAATTCTCTGTTTATGCCGTATCTAGGGAGTAGTATGTCTAGATAAGACCAGCTGACGCTGTCAAAGGCTTTGTGGATATCAAGACTGAGTAGAAGTGTAGATTTAGCCCTTGTACACACGGTCGGACATTCTGACAACCAAATCTGTTGGATTTTGTCCGACGGATTTTGTCCGAAACTGTTGCATACACACGGTCGGACAAAGTTGTCGGAAAATCCGATTGTACATAACGTGATGACGTTATTTCGTTATGACGGGACTACGTTCAGGCTAGTAGCCAATAGCTTTGGTCTAGGCATTTGATCTGAGCATGCGTGGCACTTTGTCCGTCGGAGTAGGCTACACATGATCGGAGAATGTCCGATCGGAGCATTTTGTCGGAAAATTTTACGGACAAGTTGGAAAACTTGATCTGTCGGATACTCTGACGGAAACAGTCTAATGGAGACCACACACACAGTCGGATTATCCGACAAAACGGTCCGATAGGACACATTCCGTCGGAATCTCCGACCGTGTGTACAAGAGCTTAGAGTGTTGGTTAGAGTTTTGAATGATGTTTGTAGTCAGTATCATGTTATCCGTTATTTGTCTGTTCGGGATGAATCCTGTTTGGTCTGGATTAATTAGTGGGGGAATAACTGCAGCTAGCTAGTCTATCAGCTAGCATTCGGCCAAATATTTTAAGATCGTTGTCAATGACTGGAATTGGGCGATAGTTTTGTGGGATGAAATTATCTTTATTTGGTTTGGGAAGAAGGGACATGTTTGCTAGGAGCATTTCTGATGGGAATTGATTTCCTTCTAGAATATGATTGTATAGTTTTGTTAGGCGTGGGGTTAATGTGGAGGAATTTATTTTTTTAATATGATGAGGAATATCCATCAGGGCCTGGAGCTGTAGAGGTTTTTAACGAGCTTATAATTCTATTAATTTCTATGTCTGTGCAGGGAGCGTTGAGCAACTCTATTTGTTGGTTAGATAGAATGGGCAGTGTAATATCATTAAGCCAGTTCAGGGAAGATTGTTTAGGTAGGGATGGGGGAGTAGAGAGAAATATGTTCATAACGTCTTTGGGATGGGATACTAAGTTACCCGATGAGCTCCGTAATTTATAGGTATGAGGAGGTTTTGTTGTTTGATTTCGTTTTCTGGCAAACATAGTCAAGTATGAATTGCTTTTAAGCAAAAATCTAGCTTTAGACCATCTCTAAGGGCTTTTTCTGTATCTGATGTAAGTAATGAGTCTAAGCCCTTGTACACACGGTCGGAGAATCTGTCGGAATGAGTCTTATCGGACCGTGTCGTCAGATAATCCGACTGTGTGTGGTATGCATCGGACTGATTCCGTCCGAATCTCCGTCCGACCCAATTTTCCAACATGTTGTAAATATTTCCCGACCAACTGGGCCGGACAGACCTAATCCGATCATGTGTAGAGCATTTTCATCGGACCAAGTGCCACGCATGCTCAGATCAAATTCCTACATCAAAGCTATTGGCTACTAGCCTGAATGTAGTCCCATCGTAACGAAATTACGTCATCACGTTGAAAGATCGGATTTTTCGCCAACTTGGCCCAACCGTGTGTATTCAACAGTTTTGGACACAATCCGTCTGACTAAATCCGATGAGCAAAATCCGACGGATTTGGTTGGCAAAATCTCCGACCGTGTGTACGTGGGCTAAGGCTGTGCGTTTTTCTTGAAATTGTTTAAAGAGATCGCTAGAGGGGTTTTGGTTGTTCATATGATATAAGAGATCTAGATCTCTGGTAAGAGATCTTATATCAGTAAGTTTAGATTTGTTTTTGGATGAGGCAATATTTATCAAATGTCCTCTCATGACCGCCTTATGTGCCATTCATAAAGTTGTGGGTGGCATGTCTGGTGCTATGTAAAGTGCAAAGTATTGCTCAAGGTGAGATAGGATTTCTTGAGTGATTGTTGGGTCAGTTAGCAGGGAATCATTTATTCGCCATTTGTGCGTTGTGGTTGCTAGGCCTATATGTGGAGCGTTGAAGAAGACTATATGGTGGTCTGACCAGGGACATGGGTGGATCTCTGCTTTTGTGGAGTTGGCTAAAAATATTGGGTACAAAAAATATAATCCAGCCGTGCGTAGCTATCGTGTGGGTATGAGTAGAATGTGTAGGCTTTGATACCTACATTGTGGGCTCTCCACGTATCTACTAGCTGGTAGACATGTGCGATTAGTTTTTGTACGAATCTCAAATTCGTACAAATTTCCCTAAATTCGTACGTTTGGGAGGATTCGAAATACGAATCGCCATGCGTCCGAATTTTGTACGAAATACGAACTTTTGTTTACCCAGGAGGAAGTCAGCACAGCACATTTCTGATAGGAAATTCTTCAACAGAATTTTGTATTTCGGATAAAAACCAAACTTCCATCACCATCGATTGTCATATTGAGGTATATATTTTTGCCTTTAAATTCATCATAAAGAACGTTCGTACCAGTTAACAAACCTAACGACAATTCGTATTTCGCATGAATTGAAATTGAATTTCGGACACGAAATACGAAGTACGAATTAGACATGTGCAAAAGGAAAAAATTTGTTTAGTTTCGTTTCGTTTTAATTCGTTAATTCATTAATTTCGTTTAGTTATATTCGTTAACTTCCTTAAATTCGTTTTCGGATTTTGTTTCGTTTTCTACCGAATTCGAAAAATCGGCCACATTCGAAAATATTTCAACCAAATTCGAAAATATTTCTATCGGATTCGAAATGATTTCAACATGATTCGAAATGATTTCAACATGATTCGAAATTATTTCAACATGATTCGATATTATTTCAACCGCATTCGAAATGATTTCAACATGATTTGATATTATTTCAACCGCATTCGAAATGATTTCAACATGATTCGAAATGATTTCAACCACATTCAAAATGATTTCAACATGATTCGATATTATTTCAACCGCATTCGAAATGATTTCAACATGATTCAAAATGATTTCAACCGCATTGGAAATGATTTCAACATGATTCGATATTATTTCAAACGCATTCTAAATGATTTCAACATGATTTGATATTATTTCAACTGCATTCAAAATGATTTCAACATGATTCGATATTATTTCAACCGCATTCGAAATGATTTCAACATGATTTGAAATTATTTCAACCGCATTCAAAATGATTTCAACATGATTCGATATTATTTCAACCGCATTCGAAAATATTTTGTGACCCGATTTTAGGGCCATATATCTCAGGGTCACTTGGTGCTAGAAACTCCAAATTTGAATATGTTGTAATGCTAGTACTATTGTGTTTGCATACCAAATTTGGGGTTTCCAGCTATAAGTGACCCCGAGATATGTGGCCCCAAAATCGGGTCGCAAAATGTCATTCTCTGCTGCAGAAAAGTGCTTGACATATTGCCTATATCTATTGGATTATAAGATTTACTTTGAGCTGACCTTTTGTTTCATTAGATCTTTAAAGAATTACCGAATTCATCATCGATTGTCATATTGAGGTATATATTTTTGCCTTTAAATTCATCATAAAGAACGTTCGTACCAGTTAACAAACCTAACGACAATTCGTATTTCGCATGAATTGAAATTGAATTTCGGACACGAAATACGAAGTACGAATTAGACATGTGCAAAAGGAAAAAATTTGTTTAGTTTCGTTTCGTTTTAATTCGTTAATTCATTAATTTCGTTTAGTTATATTCGTTAACTTCCTTAAATTCGTTTTCGGATTTCGTTTCGTTTTCTACCGAATTTGAAAAATCGGCCACATTCGAAAATATTTCAACCAAATTCGAAAATATTTCTATCGGATTCGAAATGATTTCAACATGATTCGAAATGATTTCAACATGATTCGAAATTATTTCAACATGATTCGATATTATTTCAACCGCATTCGAAATGATTTCAACATGATTTGATATTATTTCAACCGCATTCGAAATGATTTCAACATGATTCGAAATGATTTCAACCACATTCAAAATGATTTCAACATGATTCGATATTATTTCAACCGCATTCGAAATGATTTCAACATGATTCAAAATGATTTCAACCGCATTGGAAATGATTTCAACATGATTCGATATTATTTCAAACGCATTCTAAATGATTTCAACATGATTTGATATTATTTCAACTGCATTCAAAATGATTTCAACATGATTCGATATTATTTCAACCGCATTCGAAATGATTTCAACATGATTTGAAATTATTTCAACCGCATTCAAAATGATTTCAACATGATTCGATATTATTTCAACCGCATTCGAAAATATTTTGTGACCCGACTTTAGGGCCATATATCTCAGGGTCACTTGGTGCTAGAAACTCCAAATTTGAATATGTTGTAATGCTAGTACTATTGTGTTTGCATACCAAATTTGGGGTTTCCAGCTATAAGTGACCCCGAGATATGTGGCCCCAAAATCGGGTCGCAAAATGTCATTCTCTGCTGCAGAAAAGTGCTTGACATATTGCCTATATCTATTGGATTATAAGATTTACTTTGAGCTGACCTTTTGTTTCATTAGATCTTTAAAGAATTACCGAATTCATCATCGATTGTCATATTGAGGTATATATTTTTGCCTTTAAATTCATCATAAAGAACGTTCGTACCAGTTAACAAACCTAACGACAATTCGTATTTCGCATGAATTGAAATTGAATTTCGGACACGAAATACGAAGTACGAATTAGACATGTGCAAAAGGAAAAAATTTGTTTAGTTTCGTTTCGTTTTAATTCGTTAATTCATTAATTTCGTTTAGTTATATTCGTTAACTTCCTTAAATTCGTTTTCGGATTTCGTTTCGTTTTCTACCGAATTCGAAAAATCGGCCACATTCGAAAATATTTCAACCAAATTCGAAAATATTTCTATCGGATTCGAAATGATTTCAACATGATTCGAAATGATTTCAACATGATTCGAAATTATTTCAACATGATTCGATATTATTTCAACCGCATTCGAAATGATTTCAACATGATTTGATATTATTTCAACCGCATTCGAAATGATTTCAACATGATTCGAAATGATTTCAACCACATTCAAAATGATTTCAACATGATTCGATATTATTTCAACCGCATTCGAAATGATTTCAACATGATTCAAAATGATTTCAACCGCATTGGAAATGATTTCAACATGATTCGATATTATTTCAAACGCATTCTAAATGATTTCAACATGATTTGATATTATTTCAACTGCATTCAAAATGATTTCAACATGATTCGATATTATTTCAACCGCATTCGAAATGATTTCAACATGATTTGAAATTATTTCAACCGCATTCAAAATGATTTCAACATGATTCGATATTATTTCAACCGCATTCGAAAATATTTTGTGACCCGACTTTAGGGCCATATATCTCAGGGTCACTTGGTGCTAGAAACTCCAAATTTGAATATGTTGTAATGCTAGTACTATTGTGTTTGCATACCAAATTTGGGGTTTCCAGCTATAAGTGACCCCGAGATATGTGGCCCCAAAATCGGGTCGCAAAATGTCATTCTCTGCTGCAGAAAAGTGCTTGACATATTGCCTATATCTATTGGATTATAAGATTTACTTTGAGCTGACCTTTTGTTTCATTAGATCTTTAAAGAATTACCGAATTCATCATCGATTGTCATATTGAGGTATATATTTTTGCCTTTAAATTCATCATAAAGAACGTTCGTACCAGTTAACAAACCTAACGACAATTCGTATTTCGCATGAATTGAAATTGAATTTCGGACACGAAATACGAAGTACGAATTAGACATGTGCAAAAGGAAAAAATTTGTTTAGTTTCGTTTCGTTTTAATTCGTTAATTCATTAATTTCGTTTAGTTATATTCGTTAACTTCCTTAAATTCGTTTTCGGATTTCGTTTCGTTTTCTACCGAATTCGAAAAATCGGCCACATTCGAAAATATTTCAACCAAATTCGAAAATATTTCTACCGGATTCGAAATTATTTCAACATGATTCGAAATTATTTCAACAGCATTCGAAATGATTTCAACATGATTCGATATTATTTCAAACGCATTTTAAATGATTTCAACATGATTTGATATTATTTCAACCGCATTCGAAATGATTTCAACATGATTCGATATTATTTCAACCGCATTCAAAATGATTTCAACATGATTCGAAATTATTTCAACCGCATTCAAAATGATTTCAACATGATTCGATATTATTTCAACCGCATTCGAAAATATTTTGTGACCCGACTTTAGGGCCATATATCTCAGGGTCACTTGGTGCTAGAAACTCCAAATTTGGATATGTTGTAATGCTAGTACTATTGTGTTTGCATACCAAATTTGGGGTTTCCAGTTATAAGTGACCCCGAGATATGTGGCCCCAAAATCGGGTCGCAAAATGTAATTCTCTGCTGCAGAAAAGTGCTTGACATATTGCCTATATCTATTGGACTATAAGATTTACTTTGAGCTGACCTTTTGTTTCATTAGATCTTTAAAGAATTACCGAATTCATCATCGATTGTCATATTGAGGTATATATTTTTGCCTTTAAATTCATCATAAAGAACGTTCGTACCAGTTAACAAACCTAACGACAATTCGTATTTCGCATGAATTGAAATTGAATTTCGGACACGAATTATGAAGTTCGAATTAGACATGTGCAAAAGGAAAAAATTTGTTTAGTTTCATTTCGTTTTAATTCGTTAATTCATTAATTTCGTTTAGTTATATTCGTTAACTTCCTTAAATTCGTTTTCGGATTTCGTTTCGTTTTCTACTGAATTCGAAAAATCGGCCACATTCGAAAATATTTCAACCAAATTCGAAAATATTTCTACCGGATTCGAAATGATTTCAACATGATTCGAAATTATTTCAACCGCATTCGAAATGATTTCAACATGATTCGATATTATTTCAACCGCATTCGAAATGATTTCAACATGATTTGAAATTATTTCAACCGCATTCTAAATGATTTCAACATGATTCGATATTATTTCAACCGCATTCGAAAATATTTTGTGACCCGACTTTAGGGCCATATATCTCAGGGTCACTTGGTGCTAGAAACTCCAAATTTGGATATGTTGTAATGCTAGTACTATTGTGTTTGCATACCAAATTTGGGGTTTCCATCTATAAGTGACCCCGAGATATGTGGCCCCAAAATTGGGTCGCAAAATGTCATTCTCTGCTGCAGAAAAGTGCTTGACATATTGCCTATATCTATTGGACTATAAGATTTACTTTGAGCTGACCTTTTGTTTCATTAGATCTTTAAAGAATTACCGAATTCATTCAAATTCATTTGTTATATTTCTTTCGTATTCGTTGTTATTCGTTATTGCATCCGAATGTCCGAAAGATGCAAAATTCGGCCAAATTTCGATTAGTTACGAAACGAATTGCACAAGCCTAGTACGAATTAATTTTATTACGAACCGTAACGGAACAGAACAATTGGAACTTATTGACGGCGCCCATGTCTACTAGCTGGTGGTTGTGTAATGATCGATTTAGTGATTTAGGGAATGCTTTAGAGGATGGAACTACTCTACTTCTATCTACTGCTGAGTGTGCAGCTAGGTTAAAATCACCCCCCCCCCCCACTATTAAGTGTGTGGAATGAAATCTATCTAAGGTTTCAAAAGAATTTAGAAAAAAAGATTGTTTGTGCGTCATTAGAGGCGTATATTGAGGCAATGGTGACCGAGTGTCCTTTTATTGAGCCTTTTAAAATCAAATATCGACTGTCAGGGTCTTTAAAAACACGTTGGGTTTCAAAAAACTACTAAGTTCCTTACAAAAAATTGCTACACCTCTAGATTTAGTGTTGTATGATGTGCAATAGAATTGACTGTAACCCTTGTCAAAAAATGTAGGGCTCCATTTTCTTTAATAAACTGTACGTTATGTTTTGAAAGGTTATTGATATGTTAATTATTGGATATTTATATTTGGTTAATAAAATGGCTGCTATGTCCAATTTACTTCAATTATGTGTGGTGTGGTCATTAGATGAAAGGGTGGGGTTATTGGTATAGCAGGTAACAAGCCATAGTTAATACCATAGTCATGTCAGTTTTGTGGAATGCGGCCAAACTGAGATCTCAGAAGTTACCATTTTTTTGTGTCATTTGAAAACCTCTCAATATCCTGCAGGATTGACGTTGAAGAGTACAAAAGCATCTTGGCGATAATCATAGCTGTCTGGGAGATTAACATTTCCCCAAAGATCCTGCCCAATGTGACCCTGGGCTATCATATATTCAGTACTTGTAATGATCCAATGAAATCTTTGGCATATGTCGTAAAGATATTGTCTGGAGAAAAGGAAGCTCCTAACTATTACTGTAAGGGACGTGGAGAATTCACTGGTTTTATTGGTGACAGCACTTTCCATACAAATTATGCCGTGGCCCAGTTACTTAGTTTGTATCGGTATACACAGGTAAGTGACCATGTAAGTGATATATTATGTGTGTAACACGTGTGTTCAATAGATGGCTTAGTACAGTCTTGGTGGAATATTTTTAGGATTACTTTTCTTTAATGAATGCAGATCAGAATTAACAGACATTTGAATATTTCAGGTACAGAACATTGTATCTAATCTAATGGCCCCCTGAGCCATGATTGGCCAAAGGCCCCACACTATGTAAGGCTGCTTGTATAGCGGCTGTACATAGTGTAATGAATGAGAGCAGCAAAATTACATTTAGAAAGGAACAAATGTAATTTAAAACTGCTTGTGGCTGTAATGTATTGTCGGATTCCAGCAATGCATATAAAAATCATGAAAAAAAATGGTGTGGGTTCCCCTCACTAGTCCATTACCAGGCCCTTCAGGTCTGGTATGGATATTAAGGGCAACCTAATGCCAAAAAAAAAAAAAAAATGTCATGGGGTTTCTCCCCCAAAACCCACACCCAGCTCTAATCCAAGCATGTAACCTGGCAAGCCACAGGAAAGGGGGGTGAGAGAACAGCCCCCCAACTGAATCATACCAGGTCACATGCCCTCAACATGGGGAGAGTGCTTTGGAGTCCCCCCAAAACACCTTGTCCCCATGTTTATGGGGACAAGGACCTCATCCCAACCACCATTGACCAGTGGTTGTGGGGTCTGCTTGTGGGGGCTTTATCGGAATCTGGAAGCCCCCTTTAACATGTGAATGGGTATTGGGTACATTGTATTTTTTAATAAAGGAATTGTCAAAAATCTCTCATTTTTACTTTTTTGACACTTTTTTTTGGTGAATGAGTAGGGGCATAATGTACCCGATACCCATTCATATGGGGGGGGGGGGCGGGATCTGGGGGCTCCCTTGTTAAAGGGGCCTTCCAGATTCCAATAGGCCCCAATCCACAGACCCCCACAACCACTACGCACGCACCAATGGCGCGTTACCGCAAGAGGAAATCCGTGCCAACTGAGCATACGCCAATGACGCCTCAGTGCGTCAACCCGCACCTGCACAGAAGACTTGATGGAAAAAGGCAGGAAAATGCCCAGGAGGTGCACAGGAAGTGACCTCAACCTGATGGAAAAAGGCGTGGAAATGCCCAGGAGGCGCACAGGAAGTGACCTCAACCTGATGGAAAAAGGAGGGAAAATGCCCAGGAGGCGCACAAGAAGCGACCTCAAACTTTCCTATATAAGCCCAGCCCAGCAAAATTGCTGGATTATCTTTAGTCCCCCCTTGTTCCTGTGCTAGTGTGTGATCTGTCTGAACTTGTTGTGACCTGGAAACCTATTTGACTACTCTTGATTGCTGCTTGCCATTGACCTCAGATTTGTACCTTAACCATTCTACTTCTTTGCCCCTTTTGTACTCAGCTGCCAGATTGGAATCGACCCCGGCTTGGATCTCGACCATTCTTCTTCTGATTAACCCTTTTTGTTGCCCAACTGTTCTTCACCTCGGCTTGCATCTCGGACTAAGGCTTGCACGGTGCTATGCACCCCTGGCACCCATGCCACTCGGTCTCCACCAAGTCTCTGTCTCCATCTCCAGAGACTTTAAGGACCCAAGGTGCAAGGGAGCCCCCCCCACTACTTCGGTCTCACATCAGGTTCGTGGCCCTCGTGACATAATAATCCAGCCATGTATGAGACTGAGGGGAGTGCTTCCGCCTTTGAGGCCCTATGCCAACAAGTGGCCTCTGTGTCTCAGGCCCTGACGTCCATACAAGAGGGGTACTTTCAACTAGAATGTCGGCTGACTGAAATGGACAATCCCTTAGTTCTGAGCCCTGCAGAACCACCTGTTATGGCTATGGAGCATGGCCCATCTCTACTCCAGCTCCTGAACCACGTGTTCCTATGCCAGAATGCTTTTCAGGGGTTTGCCACAAGTTCTGGGCTTTCAGGAACACCTGTCGGCTATACTTTATCTTACAGCCTAGGACTTTCTCTTCAGAGGATACAAAGGTCGGGTTCATAGTATAGCCTTACACACATTCAGTCCTCTCAAAAAGCCTCGGTCCCAGCTAGGTCTGTCACATTTCTCCCCTTTCGGCAGGAGACTAACACAGGAGGAGACTTCAGACGGGTTGACTCCGAAGTTAGTCAGGGGTTCCAGTCCTCTAATGCTGGTATCCACACAGTACCCCAGATAAAGTGTCCCAAACAGAGCATTACTTACCCAGCCAACCTCTGCCTCTCTCGGAGAACACACCCGTCGCTGGGGAGAGGCCTGGACTGGTCCTTCTCCCTGGAGTGCTTTCAGATGCTGGAGAGAAGACAGGGTGACTGGGCTCACTCCGTAATGCTGCTGGGGATCTGGGCTGACCGCCCAGCATCCCTGGGGTATAAAAGTGGGGACTGAAGTCCCATCCACATTTGGTAGGTGAAAATCCCCCAGTTCTTGCAAAGCAAGGCTGACATCCTCTTGTCTCAGTGCCACACCATTATCTGGCATTGTGTCAGTGGAGACCAAAGTTTCATACCCCAATATCAGCTCAAGCTGCAGTTGTGTGTAGGGGCCAGTAGCATTCTGCCCTGTTAGTAGCTCAGCTGAGGGCCCCACATCATCCTCTCTGGCTAACAGTTGGGGAGTGACCATCATCTTCTCACCATGGGCCCCTAGAACTACTGCAGGTGAGGGGCAGAGGTCTTGGACCCTCTGTCCGGTGGCCAGCACTTCAGCTGGAGGAGTCTCTTGTAACTCCACAGTTGCCCTAGCTGGGCAGTGGTTGGTAGCACTCTGACCTGTTGCCAGCACTTCTGCTGGGGACTCCACATCCACCGCTCCGGTTAACTGTTGTGGCAGGAGGCTGGCTTCCTCCACTCCCAAAATGGTGTAACTGCCATGGGGAAGGTGAGCCGGCTGATTCCTTTTCCGTTCCCTCATCTGGCTGCTGGGATGACATTTCTCTATCACTGTCTTCCAGGTGCACAGATCTTTTCTGGAGAGGAAAGACTGCTTCCTCCACCCTGGCCAACTGTTGGGGAGGGACGACGAACACATCCTCTCCCTTCTCCCCCTGTATCCTGATCTGCTGCTGGGAAGTGACCACCACCTTGTCACCCTGAACCTCCAGAACAGCCACAGACGTGGGGCAGAGGCCTTGGACCCTCTGTCCGGTGACCAGCGCTTCAGCTGGGGAAGTTCCTTGTAATTCCAGAGATACTGCTGTTGGTGCTTGACAGAGCACAGTAAAGTTTGGCCCTAATACCAGCTCTTCTGCTGGAGGCTCATCCGGTTCTTCTTCCTCAGCAGAAAAGTTTATCAAATCCCTTGTCCCTGCAACTAGTGTCTGGGGATAGAGTTTCACCATCTCCTGTCCGTGGAACCCAGAAGATGCTATCAGTGCTGAGCAGAGGTTAGCAGAGCTCTGCCCTGTTGTCAGCACTTCAGCTTTGGGGATGGCAGTCTCCAGATTTTCCACTGCCAGTTCTCCGGCATGCTGCTGGACAGGCTCATTCGTCCATCCAAGATCATCCCATGCAGAAACAGGATCATCAAGACCAGTCAGCACTTGCTGCATCCGCCATAAGACCTCCGCATCCATAGCTGCGGGGGCAGGTTGGCAAAGCACACTGTTACTCTGCCACATTGCCGACTCTTCAGCCAGGATTTCAGAGTTGTCCACTGGTATTTCCGTATAGTCCCAGGCAAAGGGAGCCCAGCCCTGGCATTGAGCAGAGTCTAGCAGCTGTCTGTAGGCGATCTCCAGCTCCCATTCCTGATCGGCCAGAAACTCCAAATCTTCCAGTGCCCAGTGCACTTCCGAGACGTTCAGTATCTCTTTTCTGTAATCCATGATTTCATCCAACCGCCACTCCAAATCACTCTCAAAGTTAGAGTCCCCTGTCAGCTTCACATACAACAGTCCCAGGCCGCCATAGCCAAAGCCTTTTGTTGGGCTGTCATCCGCTATCCAGGGATATGCTTGGGATACATGCCACCGGAGGGCTCTGTAACTCTCATCAAGCTTCATCTCTGCCCAGACCAGCCTGCTTAATTCAGCTGTCTGCTCCTTGTGTGGTTTTTCTCCTAAAAACGGTACCCGCAATCCATGCGGCGACCAGTACCTTTCCTGGTTGGAGGGGAGAACTTTTCCCTGGTGGCGCTGCTCACGGGCTAGCACTTCCTTCCAGAGTCCGCAGCGAATAGAATCAAACCATCCCAGCAGGACCTGCTCTGATACTGGTCCTCTGTGCTGTAGCTGCATCTCTTGCAAACTTCTTCTGAATTCCTTTTTCATGGTGGCTGGTATCTGTACCTCTCCTCCTCTCCTGCTATCCGAACCTTGGATCCAGGTGGAGGTTTGGATGTTCCAGACTGCAGGAAGTATCCCACTGCTTGCCAACAATGTGACCGAACCGATCCCACACTCGGATTGAGTGCTTCCGTCAGTATACCACTTCCTAAGTCTGAATATAGAGATCAGATATTCCAACCGCTCACAAGCACAAAACAAGACGACACTTGCTTAGTGCTAACATGGATTCATTTCCTAGAACGAAAATGCCAAGTATTTATAATACAATAGAAGACTAAAACCTAACCTAATTAGCATGAGCTAATTATCTAAATCAATACTTAGACTAGTTGACTGACCGATAAGACTTTTCGGCTCCTAGCTCATTAACAATTCAATAAACATTACCATAAATATAAACACAGGTTTAATTAGCACAAACAACAATGTGTGAATACTCAATACTCAGACTAGACTCATTTACACAACATACAGGTGGCTGGAGTTCATGACATTAGCATCTAACAGTTTGTGTCCCAACAGCATGAGGCAACACACATTATATATACATATATACAGCATTAAATCTGACTAGCACAGATTATAGTGGGGTTCTCATTCACCCTGTGCCCCTTAAAATCCAGAGCCCATATTCTGTCGGCAAGAGGCTCACATTCAATCCTCTCAAAAAGCCTCGGTCCCAGCTAGGTCTGTCACACTATTAAACTGGCCCTGGAAGAATGGTGATATCTATTAGAAGGAGCCTTGCAAACAATACTTATCTACACTGATCATAGGAATTTGGAATACCTCCATACAGCTAAACATCTGAGACCTACACAAGCCAGATGGGCTCTTTTCTTCACCTGATTTCAAATGCATATCACGTACCATACGGGATCCAAGAATTGTAAACCCGATGCTCTATCCCGCATGTATCCCACATCAGATAACTCGCAAACGACGGAAGCGATACTCCCTGCCTATAATTTCTTCCTACTTATGGATGACCTCTTGTCCAGGATTAAACTGGCCTCCTCTCTAGACCAACAGCCCTCAGGAGAACATCTGCAAGAAAAGGACGGACTTTTCTTCCATGACCATGCTGTTTTTGCCCCTTCAACTGAGAGTTCCCGTGCTCAAACTCTGCCATGACAACAAGTTAGCAGGCTATTTTGGGGTGACCAAAACCACCAATCTGCTTTTGCAAGACTTCTGGTGGCCTACCCTCAAAGCAGACTGCCACGCTTACGTCAATTCCTGCCCGTTGAGCAATCACAGCAAAACGGAAAATAATTAATCATGGGTCTTCTACGCCCCCTGCCTGTTCCCTCCAGACCCTGGGAACAGATCAGCATGGATTACATAGTGAAGCTACCACCCTATGATGGGTTTACATCAATATTTGTTGTTGTGGACAGCCTTACAAAAATGGCTCATTTTATTCCTATAATTGATACTCCTTCTGCCCCTGAAACAGCTCAGGCTTTTATAAAGTAGATCATACGCCTCCATGGGGTCCCCAGCAGTATTGTATCGGCTCGTGGGGTCCAATTCACCTCTAAATTCTAAGGTTTCTATAAATGTAAGGTTTCTGCGTTACATCAGAGGGGGGCGGTGTCACCCATACATCACTGGGGAACCCCATGGCTTCCCTCACCAGCGTCAGAGGGGGCGGGGTCAGGTGACGGGTGGCCCCTCCCTCCTAATATAAGAAACGTCAGCGATGGGATCACCGCAGTGTCTCCGCAGTGGAGACAGAAGACGGATGCATGTATGGACAGCGCTGGACTGAAAATCACCCGTCGCTGGATCAGATCAGCTGTCGCTGGACCCCGGAGAGATGATCATCCATCCCTTTATACACGGTTTAGGAGATATTTGCCGAAAGACAGGCACGTCATCGTGGCTTCGCCGAATGACAGCGGCGGAGCAGCGAGACCCACCGAGAAGATGGATGCACCAGACTACAGGGGACAACGGTGACTTCGCTGGCTCCTGTGTCAGGTAAGTGACACATAATGGACTACTATGCGATGCATAGTAGTCCATTGTGCTTTACCTTTGCAGGGAATGAAAGAGGAAGTAAACCCATCAGGGTTTACTTCCTCTTTAAAAATTAGCACTTTAGATTGTGAACGTTGGAGTCCCATAGACTTTAATAGGGTTCTAAAGTTCATACGAAGTTTAGGTCTGTTCGCAGGTTCTGGTGCGAACCGAAGAGGGGGGTGTCCGGCTCATTCTTACTGATCGCCAACCCCTCATTCCGAACAACAAATCTGCCATCCTCCCTGTTTACTTTCTTCCTGGCCTTGTTAATCCACTCTACTGACCTTGCTAAATCGACAGGTCGTCCGTGCCACAATGTCGGACCACACTATTAACATCTCTGGAAATGCCATGCGGAGAAAAAAATCAAATTTGAAATCTCGCACAATATCCAACATGGACCTGAGCCCAAGTCATTGCCCCTACATGTAAAACTAGAATGTCAGGCAGCCTGTCCAAACGTGCAAATCTGTGCACTTCTGGAATGGTCCCATTCCATAGCATCCCGGGAACCCCCAGCCAACTAATAGAAGCCTCACTTCTTGAAATGCCCAATTGTCTACCCTTGGGCTGCACATTTGCCCTCCTTGCCCCCCAAAAGACATATGAATGGCCCAATGTTCAGAGCAGTCCTTGGGTTCCACCTGAAAGAGAAGAAAAAACAACCCACATAACAATAATTGCTCGCCTGAGCAGGTGTATCAAAGACCCACACATCCCATGCACCCCTACTACTCAGCTAGACTGTCAACAAGTGGGGCCTAACATATGACTTGAACCGCCGTGACTCCCATCACCCAATGCATTTTACCGCTGCCTCGTCCAACCCCCATCTGACCGCCTCTGTAGCAGCTCCAATGCAGAATGAATTTTTCTGATCTCCCAACCCCAGGGTCGCCAAACATTTTTTTAAAACTGCAATGAACTGAAATCTCATTAACGAGTTGCCGTCCCTATGTATCAATAATGACCCTGCCACGTTCGAACGTTCCACAAGGAATCCCTTAACCAACCCCACTGGGCACAAGGGCAATCCTGGTATTGAAAATACCTGCACTTTCTTGTCCTTGACCAGCTGATCCGTTTTTGATCTGCACACCAATATAGACAACCAATCATCACCACAGATGACCTCAGCCACCCCCAAACCCCCCCTTTAACTTCTTGGAAGGGCTAACCAACTCACTTATCCAGAAAGCCCCAAAAATGCCAGAGAGAATGGTGCTTTAAACAAGACCACCTCTGGGAAGAACACGTATGAACCAACTGTCCTATTAACCTACCCAATAGCTCAAAAGAAATGGGTCGCCGGGTGTCCCTACTTGGCATTGATCGCCGGTATCCCTTCATTGCCTGCCTTACCCAAAAATCTTTCATAAATTTCAGGGCAACCCTGAAATTTAAACCAAAAAGCCAACCCCACCAACTTCTTTTCCAACCCGCGATACAGACACCCCGGTTTCCAATTTACACAAAACAAAGTACAGTACCATCAATCTTAAGTCCTGCTCCTCCTGACCATTCGTGACTTGCTGCACCAGGGACAACCATTCTCACCATACCCTATTATAAGCCACCCATGTCGCCTAGCTCACCGACTGCCTTATCCATCCAGATACTCTTCCAAGGCAACTTTCCACAGCCCTTCGGTGGCATCTCCTGGGAACTTGTCCCACCGAAAGCGAGACAAAGCATCAGCAATGACGTTTTCTACTCCCGGGAGGTGAACAGCATAAATAAAAACATTCAGCTGTAGACAACGAGAAACTAGGTGTCTGAGTACTGGAAACTGGAAACAGCTCCAGCAACAACATGTTATTCAACAATCCTGCCTCTTTCCACAAATCTGGCCAGGGCCCTGCACTCCACTAACCTTCAAAGAAGGCCCCAAAAACCGCTGATCCAGCCACATCTGTGTACAGTTCCAGATCAAAATTGCTAACCGGCCCTGACATCCATAGTGCCCTTCCATTGAAATCATCCAGAAACACGTGCCAAATCCTCAAATCTTCCCTATGCTCCCATCTCAGTCGCACATAATGAGTGGGGGGCCGTAATGCCCACCGTATTTACCGACAGCTGTCTGCAAAACACTCTCGCCATTGGCAGGATACACGCAAAGTTCAACTTACCCAACAGTGACTGCAGTGTCCGAAGTTGCACCTTGCGTAATCCCATTATCCCCCCGAATCTCAGCCTGCAGTGCCAACAGCTTATCCTCTGGTAGTCTGCACTCCATGGCGTCTGAGTCCAGGACAATGTCCAAGAAACTCAGCACAGTCATCGACCTTCGTGGCATTGTCTGCTTTCCTTATGGCTAAGCATAATGGGCCGGAGAGCTTCGGTCTGCCTCTTTAAGGTGATCCTTAAGGCCGCGTACACACGCGGGGACTGTTCGGCCAACTTTGTCAGCTGAACAGTGTTTCGGCGGACAGTCCGCCCGTGTGTGGGCGTTCAGCGGACAGTTTCAGCGAACAGTCCGCTGAACAAGGTTTTTCGGAATTTCCGAAAAACTGTCCGCTGAAACCTTGTTTCAGCGAACAGTTCCCTCGTGTGTAGGCTTGTTCGACAAACTAAGTTCCGCGCATGCTCAGAAAGGATTTACACGCCGAAAGTTATAATGCAGTGTATAGGACGTCGTATTTTTCGTCCCGTCGTACGTGCCGTTCACGTCATCGCGCACGGTTTCAGCAAACTGTTCGTACGTCGTGTGTGGCCATGTCCGTCCATGCTAATTTTGAGCGGACTGTTTGCCGAAACTGTTTGACGGACAAAGTTGGCCGAACAGTCCCCGCGTGTGTACGCGGCCTTAGTATATATTTGCCAGTACACCATGGATCGACACAAAGTAATGTCCAAACGGATAGTTTATTGCATGATCACAACACAAGAAGAGTGCAATGTTTCAGAGTCACACAGGCATGTGAAACATTGCAATAAACTATCTGTTTGGACGCTAGTTTGTGTCGATCCATGGTGTGCTGGTAAATATCTACTTTCTGACTTGGACCAGTATCCAGCTGGTTGTTGCTGCAGCATCCAAGCTTTGAGAGCTTATCCAGGAACGTGTGCGAAGAGAATATGAAGTATTACTTTAAGGTGGTTCTGACACACTCTTCAGGTCATAGTGTTGGTGTTTGCAGTATGGAAGAGTATTTTCTATACCTCGGACTGGATTTCTAGTGCTCCTCTCATGCATATTCCTGTCAGTGGGTCAGGCTGGGCTCCTTAGCTGAGGGAGAGGCAGTTAGTACCCAGATGAACTCTTTTGGCAGCAAAATACCTACCTGGTCTGATGACTGTGAATGAGCTATCTGTAAGCCGCTTGGTCTTTAAACCCATGTTCCTCAACTCTTCTGCCTGCCAGCCTGCCTCCCACTCCTGGCAACCTTCTCACCTTGCCCACTTCCAAGATGGCCACTGGGGAAGTACTTGTTGAAACCAAAGCTGGCCCCCTCGTGAGTTCTATCCACTTGACTTGTTCACCATAATGCATTATTCCCTTGAATGTAGACATTTAGATTTCTCTTCCACAATTGCCACCAGAAAACATACTGGAAGACAGTGCAGCTGCAGCCCATCTGAGAGGAGATGTAACACACAACTTATGAGGTCATTCACAGATAAATTCCAAAAATGGAGAAAACATACTTGTCTTGGAAATGCAGTGTCACAGTTCCATGAAGCCACTCACTTCTGGGAGGCAGTCTCCAGACACTGACCGCTGACCTCTTCTGAGGAACATAGGCTGCACTGCTGCATGCAGGGCCAGTAAGCACATGATTTTTTTTACCCAAAAAGATCCACAGAAGGGGCTCTCTGCCTTATCAGAGCATTTTGCATCCCAAGGTCAGGGACTGTGCTACATGAGAGGCTGAACCTGAGCAGAAGACCACCAAAGGTGGCAGGCAAGGGCTTCTTCTCTTCACACTGGCTGTGAGTTCCATGAGGACAAAATAAAAAAGGAATGGGCTGTTGTGTGGGTGTTAACTTTTTATATTTATGCACTAGTCCTGTGGGCGGAAGTGGGCGGAAGTAGGTGGAGCTACCATCACATGTATGCTGCCATGGAGGCACCAGGAAAACATTTTTGCCTTTAGTTATAGTTATTTTTAGTAAATCATCCCTGATGATTGTTTGATTTTTTCATATTTAGGTTTCTATGCCTTACTGCTAGGAAACTGTTCCAAAATGGTAGAGACTCCTCCAAATTGTTGATTATATTTTTATATTCTTTAACCACTTACAGACCCCCTACCGTCGTTATACATTAGCAGTTTGAAGAGGAATATCATTGTTATGGCAGCAGCTAGCTACCATAACCCCGGTATCCTCTTCTTCAACGGGTGGTCCACTTTCAGATAAAAGTGGTCTCTGTAGCAGATTTGCCACAAGATTTTATTGGGGGTGGGAGAGAAGCCCCCCTCCTGCTGTGCTCCCATCGTCTCCGCTGCTTACTGGAGCAATCGGTAGCGGCGGAGGCGATCAAGTCCGTTTTTCTCTGAGCCTTGACGCCGAGTGAGGGAAAGATGGCCCCCACTCGGCTCCATAGCATTGGAGGGTGGAAGCGACGTCACTTCCGACCAATGCTCTTAAAAGGAGATTTTTTTTTTTCAATTGACATTATTTTTTTAATTGTATTTTAGTGTAAATATGTGATGTGAGGTCTTTTTGACCCCAGTTCTCATATTTAACAGGTCCTGTCATGCTTTTTTTCTATTACAAGAGATGTTTACACTTCAGAGTTCTCGTAGCTATCAAAAATACAGTCGCATTCAAACTAATCTCAGTTACCCCTGACCCTCAAGGAAGATATATCATCCTTATTGGCAAAATCAATAATGCGATGTACACTATGGTAAACATATATCCCTAAATTCAGGTCAACTATTGCCGCGTACACACGGGCGGACTGTATGGCCTACTTAGTCCACCGAAACACATTTCAGCGGACAGTCCGCTCGTGTGTGGGCTTCAGCGGACTTTTTCAGCGTGCAGTCCAGCGTACTAAGTATTTCGGATTTTTCGAAATACTGTCCGTCGTACTCGCATTTCGGCGGACAATCCGCCCGTGTGTATGCCAGTCCGCCGTACTTTTGAAATGAGCGGACTTTTCCCGCCCGGAGAAAAGTCCGCTCATTTCGAGCGGGTATCCAGGTAGGCGCAAAGGAGACGTCGCTGGCCCCGCCACCTGGTATGGACTTAAAGGGGAACCCCAACGCCGAAAAAAATCGGCGTGGGGGTCCCCCCCAAGTCCACAACAGACCCTTGTCCGAGCACGCTACCCGGCCGGCCAGGAAAGGGGGGCGAGCGAGCCCCCCCCCCCTCCTGAGACGTACCAGGCCGCGTGCCCTCAACATGGGGGGGTGCCCCACCCCAAAGCACCTTGTTCCCATGTTGATGAGGACAAGGGCCTCTTCCCAACAACCCTGGCCGTTGGTTGTCGGGGTCTGCGGGCGGGGGGCTTATCGGAATCCGGGAGGCCCCTTTAATAAGGGGGCCCCCGGATACCGGCCCCCCACCCTATGTGAATGAGTATGAGGTACAATGTACCCCTACCCATTCACCTGTAAAATAAAAGTACAAAAAAAACACAACACACGAGATAAAATACTTTATTGCACAGCTCCGGGGGTCTTCCGTCTTCGGGGGTCTTCTCGCCGGACTCCTCCGCTATCTTCTTGTAGCTCTTTTGCTAGCGGAGGAGTCTGGCTTTCTTCCTCGCCGCCGGCCTCTTCTCCCGACTTCGGGGGTCTTGTCCCCCTCTTCGGTTCTTCTGCCGGGCCACCGCGCCTTCTTATAGCTCTTTTACAGGCGGTTTCCCGGTCTTCTGTCGCCGCCGCCGCCGCCTTCCGTTCTTCTTCTTCTTCTTCTTCTCCAGGAGATGTTGCCTCGACGATCTCTCCGGCCGAAATGCCAGGGACGCACTGCGCGGCCACTTATATAGGGACAAGGGACGGTGTCACATGGCTTTATGTCACATGGGTTGGTGTCACATGGTGACCCCGCCCCCTTACGATGTCATAGTCCCCGTGTGACATCAACCCATGTGACCAACCCATGTGACATAAAGCCATGTGACACCGCCCCTTGTCCCTATATAAGTGGCCGCACAGTGCGTCCCTGGCATTCCGGCTGGAGAGATCGTCGAGGCAACATCTCCTGGAGAAGAAGAAGAAGAAAAGAAGAAGAAGAAAAAGAAGAACGGAAGGCGGCGGCGGCGGCGACAGAAGACCGGGCCACCGCCTGTAAAAGAGCTATAAGAAGGCGCGGTGGCCCGGCAGAAGAACCGAAGAGGGGGAGAAGACCCCCGAAGTCCAGAGAAGAGGCCGGCGGCGAGGAAGAAAGCCGGACTCCTCCGCTAGCAAAAGAGCTACAAGAAGATAGCGGAGGAGTCCGGCGAGAAGACCCCCCGAAGACGGAAGACCCCCGGAGCTGTGCAATAAAGTATTTTATCTCGTGTGTTGTGTTCTTTTTTGTACTTTCATTTTACAGGTGAATGGGTAGGGGTACATTGTACCCCATACTCATTCACATAGGGTGGGGGGGCCGGTATCCGGGGGCCCCCTTATTAAAGGGGCCTCCCAGATTCAGATAAGCCCCCCGCCCGCAGACCCCGACAACCAACGGCCAGGGTTTTCGGGAAGAGGCCCTTGTCCTCATCAACATGGGAACAAGGTGCTTTGGGGTGGGGGGGCCGCGTGGCCCCCCCTTCCCCAAGGCACCCCCCATGTTAAGGGCACGCGGCCTGGTACGGTTAAGGAGGGGGGGCGCTCGCTCGCCCCCCTTTCCTGGCCGGCCCTTGTAGCGTGCTCAGACAAGGGTCTGTTGTGGACTTGGGGGGGACCCCCACGCCGATTTTTTTCGGCGTTGGGGTTCCCCTTTAAGTCCATACCAGGCGGCGGGGTCAGCGACGTCTCCTTCGCGGGCCCCACCTACCTGGAGACGCGCTCGAAATGAGCGGACTTTCCTCCGCGTGTGTGGGCGAGTCCGTTCATTTCAAAAGTAGGGCGGATAGTATGGCGGACTTAGTACAGTCTGCCCGTGTGTACGCGGCTTAAGTTTCCTCCGTAAGCTGTGGAAAAAAAGTACAAAACCTCAAACAAGGGGCGAACCTTTCTATGTGGAGACTTTTACCTAGTGCTAGATGCCCCCATTGATGTTAGAGGCCCGTCCACCAAGAAACCACGCCCAACGCCACTGATCCAATTTCTCCAGGCTAATTAGTTGTTCGATATCTGGAGGTGTCAACGTGCTATGGAATGGGAATTCACATTCTTCTCAAAACCCCATTGCACCTACTGCAGAATAGATCTATTTGTGGGAGATAAGCAACTTCTCCTCAACGCTACTGGAACAAACATCCAACCTATAACATGGTCAGACCATGCTCCTGTCTCAATGGCTCTTGGGGACAAACCTAACAATTCCCTTTTCACCCATTGGAGTAACGACCCACACCTAATGACAATCCCTAGCAATACAGCTCTCATTCAAAGTCGCTTGAAAGAATATTTTGATCTAAACAAATGATCAGTTTTAAACCCATCTATCGTATGGTCAGCCCACAAGGCATTTATTCGTGGTACGCTCATTAAATTGAGCTCTCAAGCCAAGCGCCAAAGAACACAGCAGCTAATAGAACTACTAGACAACATAACCAAATTAGAACTAATAAACAAAACAAAACCCATGCCATCCATCAGTGATAACATTTTTCAAGCCAGAAATTATCTTGATCCTTCCCTAATGCCGAACACGCTAAATTAATGCTGAAATTACGCACAACCACCTTCTACACGGCTGGGAATAAAGCCAGCAAATTTCTAGCTAATCAAGTCAAACAAAGAAGAGCTAAACAAAGGATTCCCTACATCATACACCCCACTAGCGGTGACAAATTATACCATCAGAAAGACATATCAAATGCCTTTCGAACATACTATCAGACATTATACAACCTAAACGATGACCCCCACAATCGCACAACCCACAGAAGATAACATTAAAACTTTCCTTGATCAATTGATGCCCCCCAAACTATCCCCCGAACAACTTACATCTCTAAATAGTCCATTCACAGCCACAGAAATCACATGAGCCATATCAACACTTCCATCTGGCAAAGCCCCAGGCCCTGACGGATTTTCGGCTGAGTATTACAAATAGTTTAACACCACTTTACCTCCACACATGTGTCAATTGTTCAACACTGCTGTGTCCTCAGGCGCCTTTCCTGACGAAATGCTATCTAAACCAGGGAAGGAGCTGGTTACCCCACCCAATTTCCACCCCATCTCACTATTAAACACGAACCTCAAACTATATTCAAAAGCTATAGCACAAAGACTAGCTCCAATCGTGCCCCATCTCATACACCCAGACTCTCACTTCCCGATCCAGCCATGTGGGCTCTCTGCCCTCCACAGCTCTCACCTCCCATGTGCTCTGGTGGCTTTCATCTCCTGATCCAGTAATCAGATATGTGCTCCAGTAATTTGACACCCCCCCCCCCCCCCCCGCATCCCGCATTACCATGGCTATAGAAGTCTTATAACAGCTTATAGTTGTGATGATGCACAGTGTGTGTGTGTGTGTGGGGGGGTGGGGGGTGGCAGAGAGCATCTGAATTGGGAGTAGTACAGTAAGAGCTCAACTGCCAATCCAGCCACATGGTCAGCACTGCCATAAGCATCTAAATGATCTCCTTCAGCATTAAGAACAGACCTGAGAAAATATTGGGCGGTATATATCCACCATAAAATCGATTTGCGGCGGAATCACCAGAACCAGATGGCTTGCACCCGAGGGTACTTAGGGAACTCAGTCAAGTACCGTATATACTCGAGTATAGGCCGACCCGAATATAAGCCGAGGCCCCCAATTTACCCCCAAAAAAACTGGCAAACTTATTGACTCGTGTATAAGCCGAGGGTAAGACATGCCTGTCCATCCCTGTGTGTGTGTCCGTCCATCCCTGTGTGTCCGTCCATCCCTGTGTGTCCGTCCATCCCTGTGTGTCCGTCCATCCATCCCTGTGTGTGTGTGTCTCCATCCATCCATCCATCCCTGTGTGTGTGTGTGTGTGTGTGTGTGTGTGTGTGTGTGTGTGTGTGTGTGTGTGTGTGTGTGTCCAGCCTACCTGTGTCCTGAGCCTTTGTCCCGAGCCTCCGTCCCGTGCCGAGCCTCCTTGCCTCCGTGCCTCGCCGCCGTGCCTCGCCGCCATGCCTTGCCTCCGGTCCCGTCCCGTCCCGTCCCGTGCCGTGCCGTCCTGTGCCTTGCCTCCGTCCCGTGCCCTCTTCGTTCGTCGGCGGCCATTGTAAAATTCAAAAGCTGCGCCGCCGCCTTCGCCTGTGATAGGCGGAACACTGAATTTCCCAGCAGCCTGTGTTCCGCCTATCACAGACGTCGTATCATCCTCGTCCGTAGTACGAGGATGATACGAAGTCCGTGATAGGCGGAACACAGGCTGCTGGGAAATTCAGTGTTCCGCCTATCACAGGCGAAGGGGGAGCCGGAGGCGCGGCTTTTGAATCAGAATGGCCGCTGTCTGTCTGCTCGACACGCTGATCGAGCGGGCAGACAGCGATGACTCGAGTATAAGCCGAGGGGGGCACTTTCAGCCTCAAAAAAGAGGCTGAAAATCTCGGCTTATACTCGAGTATATACGGTAATTGCCAGACCATTGTTCCTAATTTTTACTGACAGTCTACTGACTGGAATGGTACCAGCTGATTGAAGAAAAGCCAATGTAGCACCAATATTTAAAAAGGGTCCAAAATACATCCCTGGGAATTACAGACCACTTAGCCTAACATCAATAGTATGTAAACTCTTGGAGGAGATGATAAGGGACTATATACAAGATTTTAGTAATGAGATCGGTATCATTAGCAGTAATCAGCATGGATTCATGAAGAATCGTTCTTGCCAAACCAATCTATTAACCTTCTATGAGGAGGTGAGTTGCCATCTAGATAAAGAAAGGCTCGTAGGCATGGTGTATCTGGATTTTGCAAAAGCATTTGACACAGTTCCCCATAAACATTTACTGTACAAAATAAGGTACGTTGGCATGGACCATAGGGTGAGTACATGGATTGAAAACTGGCTACAAGGGCGAGTTTAGAGGGTGGTGATAAATGGGGAGTATTCAGAATGGTCAAGGGTGGGTAGTGGGGTCCCCCAGGGTTCTGTGCTGGGACCAATCCTGTTTAATTTGTTCATAAACAACCTGGAGGATGGGGATGGGGTAAACAGTTCAATCTCTGTATTTGTGGATGATACTAAGCTAATCAGAGCAATAACTTCTCCGCAGGATGTGAAAACCTTGCAAAAAGATCTGAACAAATTAATGGGGTAGGCAACTACATGGCAAATGAGGTTTGATGTAAAATAATGCATTTGGCTTGCAAAAATATCAATGCAATCTATACACTGGGGGGAGAACCTCTGGGGGAATCTAGGATGGAAAAGGACCTGGGGGTTCTAGTAGATGATAGGCTCAGCTAACAAAGCAAACATATTGGCATGCATTAAAAAGGGGATCAACTCCAGAGATAAAATGATAATTCTCCTGCTCTACAAGACTCTGGTCCGGCCGCACCTGGAGAATGCTGTCCAGTTCTGGGCACCAGTCCTCAGGAAGGATGTACTGGAAATAGAGCGAGTACAAAGAAGGGCAACAAAGCTAATAAAGGGTCTGGAGGATATTAGTTATGGGGAAAGGTTGCGAGCTCTGAACTTATTCTCTCTGGAGAAGAGACGCTTGAGAGGGGATATGATTTCAATATAAAAATACCGTACTGGTGACCCCACAATAGGGATAAAACTTTTTTGCGGAAGGGAGTTTAACAAGACTCGTGGCCACTCATTAAAATGATAAGAAAAGAGGTTTAACCTTAAACTATGTAGCGGGTTCTTTCTGTAAGAGCGGCAAGGAGGTGGAATTCCCTTCCACAGGTGGTGATGGGGCATCGATAGTTTCAAGAAGCTATTATATAAGCACCTGAACGACCGCAACATACAGGGATATACAATGTAATAATGACATATAATCACACACATAGGTTGGACTTGTGTATTTTTTCCAACCTCACCTACTATGTAACTATATGTAACTATGAACCCCTGAAGGCTTCTCGCAGAACCCCGGATGAGAAACACTGGTCTGTATAATTCCATCCCATTAAAATTGTTCTCAATATCTTATCCAGATCAGTTATCGAGTCACCGACCCTCGCCTGAGTGATGGCAAAATGTATCCGACTTTATTCCGTATGACCCCAGACGATCGGGTCCATTATACAGCCCTTATAAAACTGTTGCAGCATTTTGGGTGGAACTGGGTTGGAATATTAGCAGCATGGGACGGCAGCGGTGATGAGGAGGCCCAAGAGCTGAGCAAGATGATGAGCCAACACGGGATCTGTACAGAATATATCCTCAAAATCCAAGAAGTTATTAAAAAAGATCATTCTCGGGATATCATCATCAATTATATTCTTGGTAATTCAACAGCTAAAGTTGTCATAGTGTGTGGAACTGCCACAATGCACTTTTTTACTCCTTATATGTACTCGATATTAAATCAGATCACATTGATTGTCCCACCTTCATGGAATAAACTATATACTGAGAAAATAAATGACTCTATAGCGATCAACTGCAGCTTCTATTTTGTTTGGCCACAACAAATGCCCATAAATGTCAATATTTATCCCCGTGGATTCAAAGTCTCCCACTGCTTACATGACCCGATAATGGAAGATATTTGGCTTCATTCGTTTCATTGTCTTTCCCCAAACAAAAAGAAAAATGATCTTTTTTCTTTAGTGCATTCTTTTTTGCCAGAATTTTGTACCGGTTTAATAGAGTCGTCCTCCATATTTGCTGCAGATACACCAATACCTTCCTTTGCATACACGGCTGTATATGTTCTGGCCAAAGCTCTACATGACATGAAAAAAATATCTGAACACAATGGATTCCAGCACAGAGTAAGTTGGATAATAAGTGTTTATATTACTCTGACCCTGTCCTATATTATACAATAATTATCAGAATGATCGGCCATCTCTCTCCTCTCTCTCACTGTCTGGGCAATCAGGAAAACATGTAAATGTCATGGGATATTTTTGGTCTTTTATTTATATTATATGTAGCACTGACCCCCGAAGGAGCTGCTGGTTTTATTGGGCTTACCGTTACCTTCTTGATCTCATCTCTGTCTTGGGCTTTCCCATGGTAGATGGCCCAAAGGAATGTAGAAACTGACACACTGGATCTTCTTTTAGGTTATTTATTTGAAAATAGAAACAAAGTCTCTCAATTTAAGGTAGAGGGTTAGGAAGGAAGTTCAGGAACGTTTGGACTTCAAGAATAGAAAGTCTCTTATAGAAGAAATCCAGAGAATTACTGTTTCACAGCTGGATTTTCACAACCCCCGGATAGACCTCCTCTCACTAGGCCTAGCAGCCGGTAGGGTGTTAAGTAAAGCAAAGTCTCTGCCACAGACTTGGATGTAGAACACTTGAGAAAAAGTCTCTGCCACAGACTTGGATGTTAAACTGAGGGACGTAGACAAATTTAAAGAGCTATCACACGGTACCAGTATCTCTCAGCCTGTCCGGCGATACCGTATGAGTGTAGATCCATGAAGTGTCCTTCAACTGAGCCTCCAGGCTCTTTTAGAGAATCCAGCCTTGTGTGTGGCCTTCTCCTGAAGAGTCCTCCCTTGGATGCTTCTCCAGTTGTTGGGCCTCTCCTTAGTAGAGACGGCACCGGACCACCTTTGGATCATTAGGCCTCGATATCCATTCAGGCCTGTCCCTGCAGTTGCTTCGCCTCGGGCTAACCAGCCCAAAGACTTGGAGTTGCATGGATCCTCACCCCAGACCAGGAGGGCCATGAGGGCTGGTCAGGAGGATCAGGACCAAACAGACAGAAAATATCTTCTGGAACACCCTGAAACACGTGATGTCAGTACCTCAAATATCCTCTTCCAGAGTGCAAAGCAGGACAAATACTCACACTGGGCTGGTTCCGAGGGAAAGGAGAGCATCCAATACAGCCAAACTGTGTTCTCATACTTGCCGGCGGTGACAGCGACACCTGCGGCCAAGGAGAACTCAGTGCAATCCAGCTAGACTGGTACTGAAACCATAATTTAGCAAAATTAGCTTTCAGGAATATTCATTTTCAAAAACAAATATATACTGTATATATATATATATATATATATATATATATATATAATTTTTTTTTACTAATTGCTTTGTATACACCATGTTAGGAGACACATAAAAGAGGAACTGCAGTCTGCTCACATAATTTGTAATAAAGACATCTTTGCCATTCTGAAGCTTCCCTCCAACCACTTTGCATATTATTTTATCTATACTGTGATTCTGTACTTGTCAAATATGCTGTGGAAATCTCCCTCCACTGAGTCTGGCTGAATCCATTTTAACTGTGGGCAGCTGAAGCTGCTGCCTGTTCACTTCCTGGATCTACACAGACACACAGAGGCACACCCCCAGCTCTGCAGCTTTCATTGGACCTCTTATGACTCACCCCCCCTCCCTTTCTGGCAAACTCTCACGAGAGTGATGCCACGTACACACGACCGTTTTTTCCGTCAGAATAAACTCTGAAGGTCTTTCCGACTGAGTTCTTCTGAAACGGTCTTGCCTACACACAATCACACCAAACTCCTACTGTCTAGAACGCAGTAACGTACAACACGTAGGATGGGACTAGAAAAAAGAAATTCAATAGCCAGTGGCCAATAGCTACCATCTTGTACTTGCTTCAGAGCATGGGTCGTTTTTGGTCTGTCAGTTTTCCCGATAGGAACTGATTCCGTCGGAAATCTTTAAAACATGTTCTATTTCTAGGTCCATCAGAATTTTCAAAAAAAAAGTCAGATGAGGCCCACACACGATCGAAATGTCCTATGAAAAGATTCCGTATACCTTTTTCTGCCAGAAAGTCCGACTGTGTGTACGCAGCATAAGCCCTTGTACACGCGGTCGGATATTCCGACGGAAAATGTCCGATCGGACCGTGTTGTCTGATAATCCGACCGTGTGTGGGCTCCATCGGACTGTTTCCGTCGGAATATCCGACCGACAAAGTTTTAGAGCTGGGCTATAAAATTTTTCGACAACATGATCCAATCGGACTTTGTCCGATTGTTTGTAGAGAATTCCGATCTGCCAAAGTGCCAGGCATGCTCTGATCAAATTCCTAGACCAAAGCTATTGGCTACTAGCCTGAACATAGTCCCGTCGTAACGAAACAATGCCATCACGTTCTGAACTATCGGATTTTCAGACAACTTTGTCTGACTGTGTGTATGCAACACCAGTTTGAACAAAATCCGACAGATTTGGTTGTCGGAATGTCCGACTATGTGTACAGACGGCTAAGAGTTGTGCATGATGTCATAATCCTAGGCTAATGACCAGACAAGAAACAGGAAGTGGGCTGTATTAAGGAAAATTGTTGTCCATACTTACTGTAATTTTCCTTTCCTGGATCCTCCCCATGTCAGCCTACTGTGGGTCAGCTCCGCCCCCTCTGACCCCTACAGGACAACATTTTTCCTAGCCCATAAAGGGCGGCTGTCTGCCCACACCAGATAAACTGGGTGGGAATCCTCCGGCTGACATGGGGAGGATCCAGGAAAGGAAAGGAAAATTACAGTAAGTATGGACAACAATTTTCCTTATTCCTGGACCTCTCCATGTCAGCCTACTGTGGGATGTACCAAGCAATATTAAAAAGGGAGGGGAGCCAAAAAATAAGCCAAACCCTCAATGCAATGCTATTCAAATTTTTAATGGGCAACAGCCGCCGTAATAACCATAGAGCCAAATGTTTCCTCAGGCGGACAAGCCAAATTAAGCCTGTAATGCCTAATAAAAGGTGTTGGGTGCGCTCCAGCTTGCTGCTCTGCAAACTACCTCAGGGGCGAACTTTGCGTATGCTGCCCAGGATGCCGCCATACCCCTCGTCGAATGTGCTTTGATCTCTGAAGGAGGAGGAAGGCCCAGCGTTTTGTATGCAATATGTATGGTCTTTGACAAATCAGGAAGACACGACTCTGGAGGTTGCCTGCATACCCTTTTAGGCCCCATTGGGAAAAACTACAGCTTATCTGCTTTTAGTCCATTTCAGGTAGGTTGCAACCACAGAGACCAGGTCTAACCTACTCCACTCATCATCAGCTGTATCCACCGGAAAGGCAGGGAGAATGACCTCCCAGTTCATATCAAATGATATGGCAACCTTAGGTAGTAAGCTTGGTATCAGCCTAAGGACTATCTTGAGTGGGAGCACCAAACAATATGGTTCTTTAGATGAGAAGGCGACCCAACTCAGAGACTCTTCTGTCCGAGGCAATGGCTAGTAAAAAACAAAAACAAAAAACTGTTTAAAGAAATAATGGACAAGAGAAAGCTTGAATCAAATGGAGGAACCAGCGAAGTTCCCAAGACTAGTGTTAAGTCCTCTTTTGGAAAAAACTATTTCAATGGAGGTCTGATTTCTATGGCTGCCCCTAAAAATCTGATCACCAACAGATGTAGAGCATATGTTGTACACGACATAACCGACAAAGTGGGAATTTGACCCTTCAGGGAATTATAAGCTAACCCTTAGAGACCACTCTGCAGAAACTCCAAAATGTTAGATACTGAAGGAGATCCAAGGTCCCAACCCCTTTCTGTAGTATTCCAGATCTGGTGATAGGTTACATTCGTGGACCTCTTACGAGCCTGTAATAATGTCTCCACTACACCGCCCGAGAGACCCAAGCCAGTTAAAGCCTCCCTCTCACTTCCAAGTTATTAACTTCGTCCTCCTGCAGCTCGGGGTGTCAGGCCCCACTCCGCAGAAGGAGATTTTGACAAGGAGGCAGTGGGATTTTGCGAGCCCAACTTTACCCTCCAAGCCAGAGGAAACCACGGCTCCCTGAGCCAGTAAGGTAAGACTACTATTGCTGTGATCCTTTCTCGCTGAATAAGGATGAGCCGAACACCCCCCTGTTCGGTTCGCACCAGAACCTGCGAACAGACCTAAACTTCGTGTGAACTTTAGAACCCTATTAAAGTCTATGGGACTCGAACGTTCACAATCTAAAGTGCTCATTTTAAAGGGTAATATGCAGGTTACTGTCCTAAAAAGTGTTTGCAGACCTGGGTCCTGCCCCAGGGGACATGGATCAATGCAAAAAAAAGTTTTAAAAAATACAGTTTTTTCTGGAGCAATGATTTTAATAATGATTAAAGTGAAACAATAAAAGTGTAATATTCCTTTAAATTTCATAGCTGGGGGGTATCTATAGTATGCCTGTGAAGGGGCGCATGTTTCTGGTGCTTAGAACTGTCCCTGCACAAAGTGTCATTTGTGCAGGAAAAAAAGTCTTTTAAAATCACTTGCGGCTATTGTCGGGTCCCGTAATACAGAGAACACTCAATGAGTGTTCTCTGCATTAGCCGACAATTCATTCATTCATTGATAAAAAAATAAAAAAATAAAAAGCGTGGGGGTTCCCCTAAATTCAATTACCAGGCCCTTCAGGTCTGACATAGATATTAAGGGGAACCCGTGTCAAATTTAAAAAAAAAATTGACGTGGGGGTCCCCCTAAATATCCATAACCAGACCCTTCAGGTCTGAGATGGATATTAAGGGGAACCCCGCATCAAATTAAAAAAAAATTGACGTGGGGGTCCCCCTAAAAATCCATATCAGACCCTTTATCCGAGCACACAACCTGGCAGGCCGCAGGAAAAGAGGGGGGGCGAGTGAGCGGCCCCCACTCCCTCCTGAACCGTACCAGGCCACATACCCTCAACATTGGGAGGATGCTTTGGGGGTCTGTGACCCCTCAAAGCACCTTGTCCCCATGTTGATGAGGACAAGGGCCTCATCCTCACAACCCTGGCCGTTGGTTGTGAGGGTCTGCGGGCGGGGGGCTTATCAGAATCTGGAAGCCCCCTTTAACAAGGGGACCCCCAGATCCCGGCCCCCCCTGTTTGAAATGGTAAGGGGGTACAAAAGTACCCCTACCATTTCACAAAGAAAGTGTCAAAATGGTTAAATAAGACAAACACACTTTTGAAAAATTCCTTTATTAAAAAAAAAAATTAAAAAAAAAAGATTCCAGCGGTGCTAATCCACTCTTGCTATCCAGCGACGGGTCTCCGGGGTCCAGCGATGGATGATCATATCCAGCGACGGGGGATCTCTCAGTCCAGCGCTGTCCATACATGCTTCTTCTGTCTCCACTCCGGAGACACTGCAGAGATCCCAGCGCTGACGGTTCTTATATTAGGAGGGCGGGGCCACCCGTCACCTGACCCCGCCCCTCTGACGTTGGAGAGGGAAGCCAGGGGTTCCCCAGTGACGTGTGGGTGACCCCGCCCCCTCTGACACACGAGTGTTCTACAAGTTTCGTTTTCCTACGTGTTCTACAACCATGTCTCTGGCAGAGACTTGTTCCTGAGTTAAGCACCTTGTTGGCTGCTAGACCTTGTGAGAGAGGGACGTCCAACTTGAGTGAACATCCAGTTGTGAATGGCTATTCTCTGGATGCAGTCAAAGTAAGCAAGTTCTTCAATATTGACTTTGACGCTAAGGCCGCGTACACACGCTGGGACTGTTCGCTCAACTTTGTCCGTCAAACAGTTTCAGCGGACAGTCCGCTCAAAATTAGCATGGACGGACTTGGCCACACACGACGAACGAACAGTCCGCTGAAACCGTGCGCGATGACGTGAACGGCACGTACGACGGGACTAGAAAACGACGTCCTATACACTGCAATGCAAACTTCGGCGTGTAAATCCTTTCTGAGCATGCGCGGAACTTAGTTTGACGAACAAGCCTACACACGAGGGGACTGTTCGCTGAAACAAAGTTTCAGCGGACAGTTTTTCGGAATTTCTGAAAAACTTTGTTCAGCAGACTGTTCGCTGAAACTGTCCGCTGAAAGCCAACACACGAGCGGACTGTCCGCCGAAACACTGTTCAGCGGACAAAGTTGAGCGAACAGTCCCCGCGTGTGTACGCGGCCTCAGAGTACCTGAACTTCCTTTCCAACCCTCTGATCCCATTTTAAGACACTGTTCATTATCTACGTTTTTGAAAATAAAATACCTTTAAGTGGATCTGTTGTCAGTCTCTCAAGTTACTGGGCCATCTACCACGGGACATGCCTAGAAGTGAAGTGAGGAAAAAGAAGGTAACGGTAAGCCCAAATCTAACCAGCAGCTCCTTCGGAGGTTAGTGCTACAGCTGTTTAAAGGACCGACGTACAGCTACAGCGATTTGCGGGAGAGAGCCGACCTGTCGCTGTATACTGACAGTGGCTGGTCGGCTAGTGGTTAAGTCATTAAGTTCATTTGTGCAACTTGGTGTACATCATAGATAACCATAGTATGGAAATCAGTAAAGAAGATAACCATTCTGATGCTCGGTTTGAACTTTGACAATTCGTCTTCACCACATCTAGATGCCTAAATCTGTGTGATTGGTTGATTAGCAATTTGTGTTACCAAGCCATTGAACAGTTGTACCTAATAAAGTGGGCAGTGAGTGTTTTATATATTTATATATATATATATATATATATATATATATATATGTAGGGGTCACTACCTAAAGGTAGGTGATCTGGAAGTGTTTTAGTGACAGAATGCAGCTTCAGGCAAATTTAGCCAGGCCTGAGACTGCAGACAGGCCTGGTTGTTTTGATCTGGGGAATGGGAGTGTCAGTGTAGTGGGGGGTGTGGCCACCTGTGCTCTGGCTCAAAGATGCTTCCCCATGCTTTCAGAGGAATTGTTCTGGAAGAGGGGCAGGACTTGAGGCCTGAGTGGCAGGCAGCTCATGTGAGGAGCTCTGGCCAATCATTAAAGAGGAAGTAAAGGCTATTTTTAAAAAAAAATGCAACCTGCAAGGCAAAGGCATAATGAGCTAGTATGCATAGCATACTAGCTCATTATGAATAACTTACCCGAGAACGAAGCCCCCGAAGCGGTCCTCCGTCTTCATCTTTGCCGCTTTCATGTATCCCGGAGTGACTTCCGGGTCTCGCTGCTCCGGCGCTGGGATTCGCCGGAGCCGCGATGACGTCAGTCCTGCGCATGTGCACGGGAGCCGGCACGAGCGGCATATCGCAGTGATCTGCGGCCTGCTCAGTGCTACCTGTGCGCCACTGTCTACGGCGCCTGTCTTTTTGTAAATATCTCCTAAATCGTATAGGTTTAGGAGATATTTCTTGGACCTACAGGTAAGCCTTAATCTAGGCTTACCTGTAGGTCAAAGTGGTTTTTAAGGGTTTACAACCACTTTAATTTGCATGGGCAGGGGCAGGCCTCCCATATAAGCTTAGGTCACATGGCAGGAGAGGAAGACAGCATATATTTGGGTGTATGTGACAACCGACACCCAATGGTCACTTGATAACATAAGCAGACAGGCTAAGAGTGGAATCTGCACTCAATATGGTAGATCCTTTCTATTGAGCACATTCCACTCTCTCCTCAGAGCATACACACATTAAACCTGCAGCACACTATGAGATATGACCCAGCAGTGTAATACAGCACCCTTATATTTATGTAACATGCTCAAGGGCTCCCCCTAGGTTATACTGCAGTCCTCAGAGTAAGAAGCACTTTCAATTGAATAGTAAAGTCTTTAATCTTCTTTCTTCTGCTAGCATATTAGATGGTAATATTTGTAATTCAGAAACAAATAAGTAGTAAGTTATAGAAAACTGATGAACAAGTAACTGTGTGCTGGGTTATATAGAGCACTTGTGAAACCTCTTCCTTACTGAAAGATGCAGCACAGTGTTCACTCTGAAGCGTAATGAAACAAACTCTGAGACCTCACTGTACACAGATAAAACCCTTCTGTGGAACTACAGGTCTCACTAGCCTTCTGGAACTGAGCCTGCACAGCAACAAAGTATTAAATCAGTTTGGGCAAACTCCCGCTCACCACACAGGGCCAAGATGCTTGCACTGCTCCGCTCCTGACACTTCAGTCTCCCTCCACGCTGGCACCATCACACTGTACCGCTCCGTCTGATGGATGGTGACTGTAATGCAGGAACCTTCGGTTATCTCTGTTCCTCCGATCCGTCCACACGCTGATCCAGCATAATTGTGTTCCGGAACTCTTTAGAGGCCTTGCGGTTCCTCTCCGCACCAACCAGGCCGCGACCACACACTCACAGTGTCAGGAAAGGGTCCGTCCGCTGGTAAGATCCATCATTTGGCATGCAGTGCTGAGGTCCACCAGCAGGTGTCTCCTGGCAGTTTGTAACTGTCAGGAGAAACTTTCCCTGCTGGTGTTATGTAATCTTTGGGCCCCAGTACTAGCGTCCACCAGCGGATGGATCCTGGCAGTAGTGATGGACGAACTTCCGACGGGACGTTTCGCGAACGCGAAATGCGAACGGACCCAAACGTTCGCGAAACCGACCGTTCGCCGCGGGCCCCATTGACTTCAATGGGAGGCGAACTTTGCAAACCTTCATGTCGAATTTGCGGCCACGTGGTAATTATTAGGGGGTAAAACGTAGTCCCACCATCTGGACAATGACATAATACATGTATGAGGTGAATTTGGGATCGATAACTACAAGCATTTTTATTTTATTTGGGAAATTGTTCTAACAATTCAGGACTATGGAGCTAATGAAGGCAATGGAGGAGAGGGAAGGTCAGGGACCAGGGTAGGCAAAGAAGAGGGTGCAGGAGATGATCACCAGCAGCGTGACATACCGGAATGACACATGCACCGTGATAGAGGCATCTGACAGCAGCACCGTAATACAGAGCACTGACAGCAGCACCGTGACATACAGCGCTGACAGCAGCACCGTGACATACAGCGCTGACAGCAGCACCGTGACATACAGCGCTGACAGCAGCACCGTGACATACAGCGCTGACAGCAGCACCGTGACATACAGCGCTGACAGCAGCACCGTGACATACAGCGCTGACAGCAGCACCGTGACATACAGCGCTGACAGCAGCACCGTGACATACAGCGCTGACAGCAGCACCGTGACATACAGCGCTGACAGCAGCACCGTGACATACAGCGCTGACAGCAGCACCGTGACATACAGCACTGACAGCAGCACCGTAAGCAGCCCCAGGAGGAAGTCAGCACAGCACAGGGATGGTGTGATCCCCTCATAATAAGAACCCCCAGGAGGAAGTCAGCACAGCACAGGGATAGTGTGATCCCTTCATAATAAGAACCCCCAGGAGGAAGTCAGCACAGCACAGGGATATCATAAGCAGCCCCAGTAGAAATATGACACCGCTCAACCTCTTCAAAGAGGAGGGTAGGGGCATATAGTACGGTGTGCTTTTTTGGGTCAAGGAAGTGAGCCAAATGAATTAAGAAGGTCTGTGTGCTTGATTAAAAAAATAGTTTATAGACATATACATGGTCTACTGGTCACATGTGTTGAATTCCTCCGAGATCCATGCCTCATTCATTTTTAGAAATGTGAGGTAGTTAACACTGTGGTGAGCTAGGCGAGTACGCTTATCGGTCACAATCCCCCCTGCTGCGCTGAACGTCCTTTCGGACAGGACACTGGATGAGGGGCAAGCCAACAGTTCGATTGCAAATTGGGCAAGCTCTGGCCAGAGGTCAAGCCTGCCCACCCAGTAGTCTAGGGGTTCATCACTCCTCAGAGCGTCCACATCGGCCGTTAACCCAATGTAGTCGGACACCTGACGGTCTAGGCGTTCCCTGATGCTGGATCCGGATGACACCTGTCGATGGGTCGGCTGAAAGAATGACCTCATATCCGAAGTCACCAACACATCTTCAAACCGGCCTCTTCTTGCAGGCGCTGTTGGATTGGTACCCGCAAATCCTTCTCTGGGAGTGGGAATTGCTCCTCTGCCAGCGCACGCAAAAGCAGAATGCAGCATTTCTCGAAGCAAGGCCTGGAAGTGCTGCATTCTGACAGCCCTCTGCGACGGCGGTAACATTTCCGCCATTTTGTGTTTGTACCGGGGGTCTAAGTACGTTGCCACCCAGTACTGGTCCTTGACCCTCATGCTTTTTATACGGGGGTCCCTATTAAAACACTGGAGCATGAAGGCCCCCATTTGCACTAAAGTGGAAGCGGTGTGGTGGCCTGGCTCCTGCTCATCATCCAGGATAATGTCGTCCTCTTCATTCTCCTCTCCCCATCCTCGCACAACAGGGATCCCAGAAAGGTTTAAAGCATGCTCTTCTTGCTCCTGCTCATCCGCCCCGGCACCATCCTCCTCTGACTCCTCATCAGACTCCTGTTGTTGACTTGTCTCAGATAGAGTAGCCCCCCCTGGGAATTCATCCAGCATTGCGACTTCCTCATCTTCCCGCTCCTGCTCCTCCACAGCCTGATCAATGACACGACGCAATGCACGCTCCAGAAAGAAGGCATAAGGTACCATGTCACTGATGGCGCCATGGCTGCGACTGACCAGTTTGGTGATCTCCTCAAATGGCCGCAGAAGTCTGCATGTGTCGCGCATGAGCAGCCACTGGCGCGGTGAAAAAAAACCCAGCTCCCCAGAACCGTTTCTTTCGCAGAGTTCATACAGGTAGACGTTAACTGCACGTTTCTGCTGGAGCAGCCTATCAAGCATATAGAAGGTTGAGTTCCATCGCGTCGGGCAATCGCAAATAAGACGTCTGACCGGCAGATGGTGTCGCCGCTGAATGTCAGCAAGGCGAGCCATGGCCGTGTAAGATCTTCTGAAATGGGCCGAGATTTTCCTTGCCTGCCGCAAGATGTCCTGGACCCCAGGGTATTTGACAAGGAATCGCTGCACGACCAAGTTTAAGACGTGTGCCATGCACGGCACGTGCGTGATTTT
The DNA here is from genome assembly GCF_037356315.1 of Lithobates pipiens. Taxonomy (NCBI): domain Eukaryota; kingdom Metazoa; phylum Chordata; class Amphibia; order Anura; family Ranidae; genus Lithobates; species Lithobates pipiens. The sequence goes on along the minus strand of NW_027507785.1, from coordinate 85,847 downwards.
GCCCTGTTTCAATGCGCTAAGCAGATTGGCACCGTTGTCACACACCACTTTACCAACTGTCAAATTGAGCGGTGTTAGCCACTCATCTGCCTGTGAACGCAAAGCTGAAAGGAGTGCCGGGCCAGTGTGGCTCTTTGCTTCCAGGCACAACAGACGCAGCACGGCATGGCAACGTCTCACCTGGCATGTGGAATAGGTTCTGGGGAGCTTGGGCGGTGCAGTGGAAGAGACGCTAGCAGCGGAAAAGGAGGAGGCAGCTGAGGAGGAGAGGGAGGAGGATGGAGTAGGAGGAGGAGAAGAAGAGTCAGGCCTGCATGCAATCCGTGGCGGTAAAACCAAATCTACACGGGTGCCACGGGTTACATGCTTGACGGCCGTCAGAAGGTTCACCCAGTGGGCAGTAAAACTGATATACCTTCCCTGCCCGTGTTTGCTAGACCACGTGTCTGTGGTCAGATGTATCTTGGCACCGACACTGTGTGCCAGAGATACATTCACTTGCCGCTGAACATGGCCATATAGCTCTGGGATGCCCTTCTCTGAGAAATACTTCCTTCCTGGGACCTTCCATTGTGGTGTTCCAATGGCCACAAATTTGCGAAAGGCCTCCGAGTCCACCAGTTTATATGGCAGTAGTTGGCGGGCTATGAGTTCTGACAAGCCAGCCGCCAACCGTTGGGCAAGAGGGTTATCCGGCATCATCATTTTTTTACGCTCAAACATTAGGCCCACGGAAGCCTGCCTTTTTGCAGAAAAATGTGAGCTTGGCGTGATGGAAGGTGGAGTGGAGGACAATTGTGAGGAGAGAGGAGAAGGAGAAGTAGAAGACGAGGCTGGACGGTGAGAGCCTGCAGTGTGGCTTTGTGTGTTCCGTTGCTCCCACTGGGCTCGGTGATGGCTGCTCATGTGCCTTCTTAAGGCGGTCGTCCCTAGGTGAGTATTGGGCTTACCGCGACTAACGCGTTGACTGCAAAGATTGCAGATGGCAACGCTATTGTCAGCAGCGGACACGTTAAAAAAAGCCCACACTGCGGAGCCATGTGCCGGTGTCCTGGGAGCGCCAGATGTGACCGTACATGGTCGATGACTCGCTCCTGATACATTTGCAGTCTGCTTTGTCCCTGCTGTGCAATGTAAGTCATTGCTGCTTCTCCTCCCTATCTGCTGGTCCATATCTCCCTCTGAACTCCCCTCCTCTTCCTCTCTTGTGGGCACCCACGTGACATCACTAGACACGTCATCATCAACGTCACCTTCCCCACCGCTATAAGTAGAGATCTCGGAGTAGGCAGCAACACCGGGGACCAACCTCCTCCTTGGGCTGATCTGGGTACTGGCGTCAGACTGCTGAGTAGCGCTTGTTGCTACCTCCTCTTCCTGATCCAATACCAAGAGTGGCTGCGCATCAGAAATGTCCTCTTGATATGGATCGGAAAATAATTCCAGTGACTCAAGCGGAAGGTATGTGGTGGTGGTGGTGGTGGTCGTGTTGTTGGTGGTAGTGTCTTTGGGGGTGCACATAGCAGAGAGTGAAGAAGAGGGTGCAGATCGAGAGGATGAGGAGGGTGCAGAAGAGTAAGGCTGAGCGAGCCACTCAACCAAGTCTGGTGCATCCTTTAAAGTAATTGAACGCACCTTCTGCAACTTCCCACTTTGGCTCAAGCCTGTTGCTCCTGCCCTACCCCTACCACCCCTGCGGAAGGGCCTGCCTCTTCCTCTGCATGTCATTTTTTAAATGACCCTGTGACAAAACTCTTAGTCCCTATACCGCTGAAGGACTGCTGCAGTATAGGTGAGCGGTCAGCAGTGGTGCACGTCAACCCTATCTATTGTGGACCTATAGCGGTCCTTACAGAACAGCAGACTGTACCGCACTCAAGCCTATGTACCGTAGCACCCTATACCAAGTTACCAGTCCTTATAAGAACTTTTGTGGACCAAGCAGGTTGTGTATTAGTGTTTAGCAGACTGTACGTCAGTCCCTATACCGCTGAAGGACTGCTGCAGTATAGGGCAGCGGTCAGCAGTGGTGCACGTCAACCCTATCTATTGTGGACCGATAGCGGTCCTTACAGAACAGCAGACTGTACCGCACTCAAGCCTATGTACCGTAGCACCCTATACCAAGTTACCAGTCCTTATAAGAACTTTTGTGGAACAAGCAGGTTGTGTGTTAGTGATTAGCAGACTGTACGTCAGTCCCTATACCGCTGAAGGACTGCTGCAGTATAGGTGAGCGGTCAGCAGTGGTGCACGTCAACCCTATCTATTGTGGACCGATAGCGGTCCTTACAGAACAGCAGACTGTACCGCACTCAAGCCTATGTACCGTAGCACCCTATACCAAGTTACCAGTCCTTATAAGAACTTTTGTGGACCAAGCAGGTTGTGTATTAGTGTTTAGCAGACTGTACGTCAGTCCCTATACCGCTGAAGGACTGCTGCAGTATAGGGCAGCGGTCAGCAGTGGTGCACGTCAACCCTATCTATTGTGGACCGATAGCGGTCCTTACAGAACAGCAGACTGTACCGCACTCAAGCCTATGTACCGTAGCACCCTATACCAAGTTACCAGTCCTTATAAGAACTTTTGTGGAACAAGCAGGTTGTGTGTTAGTGATTAGCAGACTGTACGTCAGTCCCTATACCGCTGAAGGACTGCTGCAGTATAGGGCAGCGGTCAGCAGTGGTGCACGTCAACCCTATCTATTGTGGACCGATAGCGGTCCTTACAGAACAGCAGACTGTACCGCACTCAAGCCTATGTACCGTAGCACCCTATACCAAGTTACCAGTCCTTATAAGAACTTTTGTGGAACAAGCAGGTTGTGTGTTAGTGATTAGCAGACTGTACGTCAGTCCCTATACCGCTGAAGGACTGCTGCAGTATAGGGCAGCGGTCAGCAGTGGTGCACGTCAACCCTATCTATTGTGGACCGATAGCGGTCCTTACAGAACAGCAGACTGTACCGCACTCAAGCCTATGTACCGTAGCACCCTATACCAAGTTACCAGTCCTTATAAGAACTTTTGTGGAACAAGCAGGTTGTGTGTTAGTGATTAGCAGACTGTACGTCAGTCCCTATACCGCTGAAGGACTGCTGCAGTATAGGGCAGCGGTCAGCAGTGGTGCACGTCAACCCTATCTATTGTGGACCGATAGCGGTCCTTACAGAACAGCAGACTGTACCGCACTCAAGCCTATGTACCGTAGCACCCTATACCAAGTTACCAGTCCTTATAAGAACTTTTGTGGAACAAGCAGGTTGTGTGTTAGTGATTAGCAGACTGTACGTCAGTCCCTATACCGCTGAAGGACTGCTGCAGTATAGGGCAGCGGTCAGCAGTGGTGCACGTCAACCCTATCTATTGTGGACCGATAGCGGTCCTTACAGAACAGCAGACTGTACCGCACTCAAGCCTATGTACCGTAGCACCCTATACCAAGTTACCAGTCCTTATAAGAACTTTTGTGGACCAAGCAGGTTGTGTATTAGTGTTTAGCAGACTGTACGTCAGTCCCTATACCGCTGAAGGACTGCTGCAGTATAGGTGAGCGGTCAGCAGTGGTGCACGTCAACCCTATCTATTGTGGACCGATAGCGGTCCTTACAGAACAGCAGACTGTACCGCACTCAAGCCTATGTACCGTAGCACCCTATACCAAGTTACCAGTCCTTATAAGAACTTTTGTGGAACAAGTGAGTTGTGAATGTTTAGCAGACTGCAGCAGAAGGGCAGCAGTCAAGTATAATATCCTTTCTATATTTGGAAGAAAGAATATTATACATGTACAAGCCTATTACTGTACCACTGATACCAGTCCTGAAAAGAACCTTTGTGGAACTAATAATAACAGCAAGTCTTTAAAATTACCCTCACTGCCTGACAACACTGCTTCCTTCCTGTCCCTATACAAATTGGCAAAAAAAGAGAACGATTAGTGGTTACTGGAACAGCTCTTTTGTGGACCTTGATAGTAACAGCTAATGATGATGATGATGATGATGATGATGAAAGACTAATCTGGCTGTCCCTGTAGCATACACCGTCCTTTCCCTTTCTCTAAACTAACAAAAGACACTCAGGCTGCTGCAAGAATCAGCAGCACAGCAAACCTATCAACACCTAACACCTATACCAGTCCTGAAAAGAACTTTTGTGTACCAAATAGCTAGTGGTTTATCTCTCCCTACTCCACACAGGAACCTGTCCCTATCTTAACAGAAGAAAGAATGTAAAATGGCCACCGGATCGGGTGTATTTATAGGTTAGGGGGAATGTACAAGTGTCCATGTGCTGTCATGTCTCAATTGGCTGTCCTGTATCACATGATAAACGTGTCACCAAAGGTTAAAGTTCTTGTATACATTAAACACGTAAGTCCGCCGCGGCGAACGACGGAAAAAGGCGTTCGAACGTGCGGACCGCGAATGTCGGAAATTCGCCGCGAAACGACCGCCGGGCGAACCGTTCGGCCATCACTACCTGGCAGTAGGGAGCAGGCAACACTTCCTGCACTCAGGTGTTACTTGAGGACAATTAATGCAGTCTTATAAATACCCGGCAAGCCCACACATGCTTGCCTTGGTATCTTTCTCCCTAGATCCTGACCTTGAGCCTGTATCTGACCCCATCCTGGACCTGTTCCTCCTGTTTGCCTTGGATCTCTGCTCTACAGCCCATCCATCCATCTGTCCTCGCCCTGTCCTGTTGGTTTCCCATCCTTACCCATCTGCTGACCCCCCTGTGTATGACTTCGGCCTGGCTTTTGTTATGATTCTGGTATTCCCCAATATTTGTATATATCATTGTTGTTTGTGGGTTTGGGTTGGTTGTGCACTATTATATTCACTTACTTTTCACCTATGTAAATAAACACCATTATTTTTCACTTACATGTGTTTCTGGTTTCCTCTGTGCAGTCCACACAGTCTGGTCAACTAATTCTCTGACACACAGTTCCCTGCAGGCAGGTCTTCAAAGGTGTCCCAGGAGAAAGAGGCCGAAGCATGGCCGCGCTGTCTTTTATTTCTCTACCCAGCATGCAGTTCTTTAATTTGGCCTTGTGGGTAGTTAAGTGAGCATTGTGTGTAGGTCAGGCATGTCCAAAGTCCGGCCCGCGGGCCAATTGCGGCCCGCGGCCCGGTTTTGAACGGCCCGCCTGGTTATTTGGACATACATATCTTTTGTGGCCCCCGATGATCTCCCAGCGCCGGGGCCACAAAAGATATATATGCTTCGGAAGGTACAGGGAGGACAGGACCGAGCGCCGTACACAGGAGAATTTCCTGTTTACGGGCGGCCTCTGTAATAGGAAGTCCTTCTCCTGCACTGCCATTGGACGACTGTTCTGTCCATCAAAGGAGGCGGGACTTTCTATTAAAGAAGCCGCCGTGTAAACAGGAGATTCTCCTTTGGCGCTCGTCAGTGCATTCCTGGCAATGGTGCTGTGTTCCTGGCAATGGTGCTGTGTTCCTGGCAATGGTGCTGCGTTCCTGGCAATGGTGCTGCGTTCCTGGCAATGGTGAGTCATTCCTGGCAATGGTGCTGCATTCCTGGCAATGGTGAGGCATTTGGGGAGGCATTCCTGGCAATGGTGAAGCATTTGGGGAGGCATTCCTGGCAATGGTGCGGCATCCCAGGCAATGGGGCTGCGTCCCTGGCAATGGTGCTGCGTCCCTGGCAATGGTGGGGGAATTCCTGGCTATGGTGGGGGCATTCCTGGCTATGGTGGGGGCATTCCTGGCTATGGTGGGGGCATTCCTTGCTATGGTGGGGGCATTCCTTGCTATGGTGGGGGCATTCCTTGCTATGGTGGGGGCATTCCTTGCTATGGGGGGGCATTCCTGGCTATGGGGGGCATTCCTGGCTATGGGGGGCATTCCTGGCTATGGGGGGGGGGCATTCCTGGCTATGGGGGGGCATTCCTGGCTATGGTGGGGGCATTCCTGGCTATGGTGAGTGCATTCCTGGCTGTGGTGGGTGTGTTCCTGGCAAAGGTGGGTCTGCAGATGTGCACTGATTAGGCTGCATTGGTGGGCACTGACCATTATTTTGCTTCACAGTTCTTTATTTAAACATTTTTTTTTCCTGAAACTTCCCTCTTAAAGTGAAGGTGCGTGTTATACGCCAATTAATACAGTATGTACAAATACGCCCAAGCTCATTTCTTCCCACACACAGCCACAAAGGCAAGAGAATTCTTGTTGGGCAGTGTATTAGAGCCCGAACGAACACAATTAGACCGAATTTTAACGATTCAAAGAATGTCAGGCAAAATGGTCGGCCCTCGCGCATGTTCACTTCATCAAATCCGGCCCTCTTTGAAAAAAGTTTGGACACCCCTGGTGTAGGTAGTTCCTTAACTGGTAATTTACATATAGGTCACTTCCTCATTCACCACATTCCCCACAATGCATTGGGGCTGGCTCTTGCAAAAACCAAACAAAAGTCTTAACAACATAAATGCAAAGAAAAGAACACTAGAGGGAGCCAAACCCTGTTTAAAGAATATCACAGTATTATATTGTAAATTAGGTGGAAAAAACTATATTGTAAAAAAAAAAAAAAAAAAAAGCTACAGAATGTGCTGCATATTAGTACCACCGTCACATGACATTTAAAAAATAGTATCAGTAATTGGTATCGGCAAATACTTGAAAAAAGTATCGGTGCTTGTACTCAGTCTTAAAAAAGTGGTACCAGGACAAACCTAGTAATAATGTCATCCAGTAGGAAGAAACAGGGAAAACTCTGATACATAACAGTATAGCACTGAAACAATTCAAATTACCACCAGCACAGTTTTAAATGAACGTGACCTATGTGCTCAAAGGAGGATAAAGGGGGAACAGAGACAGTTTGTTACCGGCCAATCTGTCTCCCTAAGCCCACAGGTCCTGAAAGTTTATGCGTTATACAATATTCAAACCACGTCAACTTGTGTTTTGAAAGTCAGAGTTCCTCATTAATGAGTACAAGTGTTTTGCACTAAGTCTTTAGCTAAGTAAAGAAGAAACGTGGCAGTCCTCACATTGGAGATGTCCGATATCTTCAGCTAGACCCAAAGAGATCTCTATGCAAAGAAGCTCAAGAATAAAGGACAACTGATTTAAGGTGTCTCCTGGGGAAGGTGTTGACAAGAAGACAGGGTGCAGGTGTCTGTATGCAGTGCCTTTAGAAATAATTTGCACAGAATGGGCTATCGCCCACTCACCAATCCAGCATAACCAGGAGTAGACAGACAGGACAGGCTCTTTGAGACTGGCAACCCGGCAGAAGGAAGGCACAGTGATGTCTGTTCAAACCGCCCACATGACTGGTCGATAGGGATGAGCTTCGAGTTCGAGTCGAACATTACGAACAGTGAACAATTTGGGGTGTTTGCGGCAAATCGAAAAGCCGCGGAACACCCAGCACAAGTCTATGGGATAAATCTAAAGTGCTCATTTTCAAAGCTAATATGCAAGTTATTGTCCTAAAAAGTGTTTGGGGACCCGGGTCCTGCCCCAGGGGACATGTATCAATGCAAAAAAGTTTTAAAAATTGACGTTTTTTCGGGAGGAGTGATTTTAATAATGCTTAAAGTGAAACAATAAGAGTGTAATATTCCTCTAAATGTCATACCTGGGGGGTGTCTATAGTATGCCTGTGAAGGGGCGCATGTTTCCCGTGCTTAGAATTGTCCCTGCACAAAGTGTCATTTCTGCAGGAAAAAAAAGTCATTTAAAATGAATTGTTGGCTTCCCGTAATACAGAGAACAGTCATTGAAAGTCATTGATAAAAAAAAAGTGTGGGCCTCCTCCAAATTCAATTACCAGGCCCTTCAGGTTATTAAAAATAAAAAAATGTAAAAAGATTCCAGCGGTGGTAATCCACTCTTGCTATCCAGCGACGGATGATCATCTCTCCGGGGTCCAGCGATGGCTGATCTGATCCAGCGACGGGTGATATCTCCCTCCAGCGCAGCGCAGTCCATCCATCCTCTGTCTCCACTGGCGGAGACGCTGCAGGGATTCTGGCAGCCTGATATTTCTTATATGAGGAGGGCGGGGCCACTCGTCACCTGACCCCGCCCCCTCTGACGCAAGTGGGAAAGCCTGGCTTCCCCAATGATGTGTGGGTGACACTGCCCCCCTCTGATGTAACGGAAACCTGCTGCGCTGGATGGAGAGATCACCCGTCGCTGGATCAGATCAGCCATTGCTGGACCCCGAAGAGATGATCATCCGTCGCTGGATATCAAGAGTGGATTACCACCACTGGAATCTTTTTTAAATTTTTTTTATTTTTAATAAAGGACTTTTTCAACGGTGTGTGTGTCTTTTTTAACATTCTTTTACACTTTCTTTGTGAAATAGTAGGGGTAATTTTGTACCCCCTTACCATTTCAAACAGGAGGGGGCGGGATCTGGGAGTCCCCTTGTTAAAGGGGGTTTCCAAATTCTGATAAGCCCCCGCCCGCAGACCCCCACAACCACCGGCCAGGGTTGTGGGGATGAGGCCCTTGTTCTCATCAACATGGGGACAAGGTGCTTTGAGGGGTCACAGACCCCCAAAGCATCCTCCCAATGTTGAGGGCATGTGGCCTGGTATGGTTCGGGGGGGGGGGCTCTCTCGCCCCCCCCCCCATTTACTGTGGCCTGTCAGGTTGCGTGCTCGGATAAAGGGTCTGGTATGGATATTTAGGGGGAACCCCACATCATTATTTTTTTTAAATTTGATGCAGGGTTCCGCTTAATATCCATATCAGACCTGAAGGGCCTGGTAATTGAATTTGGGGGAACCCCACGCTTTTTTTTTTTTATCAATGACTTTCAATGACTGTTCTCTGTATAACGGGGAGCCGACAATTCATTATAGCCACGAGTGATTTTGAATGACTTTTTTTCCTGCAGAAATGACACTTTCCTGCAGAAAGGAAACATGCGCCCCTTCACAGGCATACTATAGACACCCCCAGGTATGAAATTTAAAGGAATATTACACTTTTGATTCACTTTAAGCATTATTAAAATCACTGCTCCCGAAAAAACTGCAGTTTTTAAAACTTTTTTTTGCATTGATACATGTCCCCTGGGGCAGGACCCAGGTCCAAAAACACTTTTTAGGACAATAACTTGCATATTAGCCTTTAAAATTAGCACTTTAGATTTTGAATGTTCGAGTCCCATAGACTTTAATAGTGTTCTAAAATTCACACGAAGTTTAGGTCTGTTCATAAGTTCTGGTGTGAACCGAACAGGGGGGTGTTTGGCTCATCCTTACGAGTGGAGTCCCTGAGGGAGCAAGGCGCTTGGCAGTGTCGGTGAGGAGAGGGAGGGGATGAAAACCCCTGCAGCAGCTTGACAGGCTCTCTCCCTCTCCCTGAGAGCCTGTCTGTGTATCTCGAGGGCAGGAGGTGAGGAGCCGTGGGTGGCTGAGTGGCACCAGCTACACATATCAGCAGGGCTCGAGTCCTGCAAAAACACATGGGAACGTCATTCCTGTACTTTTTCTACAGCAGGAACGGCATTCCCTTTGCACTGTGGCTGCAGGGGGCTGACCCTGCCCTCCCTCCTCCTCTTATGTAAAACATGATGTCCCTGTCAGTGGCGGACTGTAGACTGTGTAGTACTGCGGTAAGGGTTAATAGATCATTGGGCGCTCGCTGTGCTCAGGCTGTTCACCGCTAGATTGTTGGGCTCGGGCTGATTGACATTGTTCTACTCCACCAGGCAGCATTAAACACAGCAGGAGCACCGCCTGTAGTCCCGCCCACCCTGTCAGGCAGCACTGAGCACACTGGGAGCGGCGCCGTTAGACCCGTTCACTGCTCTCTAGCGGTGGAGGGGACTATGGGTGCCGCTCCCACTGTGTTCAATGCTGCCTGGTGGTATAGAACCGTGTCGGTCAGTCCGAGCCTGACAATCTGGCAGTGAACAGCAAGTGCCCAATGATCTATTAACCATTGCTGCAGTACTACACACACTACACTCCTCCACTGAGAAGGACAGCATGTGTTTAGATTTTAACAAATTCCCATTGGCTTGCAGCGCTTCCCACCTTGGGCTTGGGGGGAGGCTGCAATGATGGGCACGGTGAGGATGTATTCATGGGCACAGTAAGGCTGCAATGATGAGCACGGTGAGGCTGCATTGATGGGCACAGTAAGGCTGCAATGATGGGCACAGGTGAGGCTGCATTGATGGGCACAGGTGAGGTTGCATTGATGGGCAGAGTGAGGCTGCATTGATGGGCAGAGTGAGGCTGCAATGATGGGCACAGGTGAGGCCGCATTGATGGGCACAGGTGAGGCTGCATTGATGGGTACAGGTGAGGCTGCAATGATGGGCACAGGTGAGGCTGCAATGATGGGCACAGGTGAGGCTTCATTGATGGGCAGAGTGAGGCTGCATTGATGGACATAGGTGAGGCTGCATTGATGGGCAGAGTGAGGCTGCAATGATGGGCACAGGTGAGGCTGCATTGATGGGCACAGGTGAGGCTGAATTGATGGGCACGGCGAGGCTGAATTGATGGGCACGGCGAGGCTGAATTGATGGGCACGGCGAGGCTGAATTGATGGGCACGGCGAGGCTGCAATGATGGGCACAGTGAGGCTGCATTGAACCATTATCACACATTGTGTTTTTTTTTGTTGGTATAGCATGCAGGTTAAATTATTTTGTTGTTAGATCTGTTCTATATTTTTCTTTATGCATGTGACTTTTGGAGGTGTCCTCGTAAACTGTCACTTTACAATAAATGTTGCACTTTATTTGTTAAAAAATATAGGGGGAGGGGATGGGTACACATGGAGGGTCAGAGGAGGATAGGAGGGACAGATGGGGGGGATGGGTATGGAGGGTCATAGGAGGGACAGATTGAAGGTGGGTGGGCATGGGCCCATTTTTTGAGGTTGGGTGGGGAATCTTGGGTGAGTTCCCCCACTTTTTTTTCTCATGACTTGACCCCTGCATATCAGTATAGATAAAGATAGGAGTGCAGCGCTGGATAATATACTAATAATAAAGGTGAATATGATGGACAGGATTACAATGTGTACAATATAGTTAAAATGTGTCATTAGTAAACAAAATTATGTACAAATAAAAAACATACAATAAAAAAGTCCATATGTGATTACTATATTAGCAGCAAAAACATTAATTTAAACACAAAAAAGGTGTAACAGAAAACAGTTCATAAGTGAAGGTATCCAATGGAAAGTTTCCAATGCGAAACTCTGGGTAATATTTCCACCACTTGTGCTGCCCGTCACCTTTCAATAAACAAGGAAGGCTTACCAGAAAGCCAGCGACGCCTTTACTCAGGGGGGTCAAACAAGGCTTAGTAGAACATGAGGAATGCTGTTAAGATCTCACAGACTTCCCTCACAGGTGACCGGCTGGCATCTATGAAGAGCAACTTCTGAGACGCGCTCCCAGGAGACAAACGCTACACATCAATGGACGTTCCCAGTCCTTAGATGTGGTGTCATCTTTTTCTAGGCTGCTTTTTTTTTCACCAGGTGATTTTGCCAGTAACACATGTTTTAGCTCCCTTGTTACCTCCTCCCATACTCGCCTCCAGAACCTCTCCCATCCTCTGGAACTCCCTGCTCCAGTATGACCGATCAGCCTCCACCCCGTCCACCTTTAGGAGATCCCTGAAAACCCACTTATTGAGAGAAGCCCATCCCAATCTCTACCTAAGAACTGAACCAGAGTCACCTCTATCAGATCATATCCACAGCTATTATCTTTTGTACCACCTCCCCCTCCCTTTAGATTGTAAGTTCCATGAGCAGGGCCCTCTTATTCCTTCTGTATTGAATTGTACTGTCCCTGTTATATTGTAAAGCACTGTGCTAAATGTTGCCACTATATAAATCCTGTATAATTAATAAATCACATGGGGCCTGTACAGTGTGAATTAGTGGTTTGTTTACAGTGCCTTTGAAAAAGTATTCACAAATTTTCCACATTTTGTGAGGTTATAACCAAAAATGTAAATGTATTTTATTGGGATTTTATGTGATAGACTGTGACGAAACGTCCCATACTCTGCTTGAGTGCTTTGGTCATATACCGCTTCCTCCCAGTTGAATATAGATATCAGATATTCCAACCACTCCCAACAACAAACAAGGCAATACTCGTTTGGTTGCTGAACATGAACTGTTTATTAGAACAAGAATACAGACTTATATACAGTTGAAGAGAAGGTTCCCCTCCTCCTGCTCATATTACTCTAACAATACACCTGTAACCAGAAACATAAATTAACATGAGCTAATTAACTAACTAATCATTTCCAGACTAGGTGACTTCCGAGATATGACCTTTCAGGTCCTAGCCTTGTTGTCTCCTAGCTCCCTAACTACAATACATATTATCATAAATATCAACACAGAACTCCTTCACACAATAGCAGAGTTAATTAACACAAACAACAATGGGTGAAAGACTCTTAGAGCCCACACTAGCCTTATTTACAATAAACACATTATAACAGACAAACAGGTGGCTGGAGTTGAATACATCAGCATCTTCTTTGAGTCTCAACATTATGAAGCAGTCACTATTTATAATATGGCATATACAGGGTTGCCAGAGTCTGTGTGTTTTGGGGGGACATGGACATGATGCCAAAGTAACATTACTTCAAGGTCCCCAGGCATACACCTTGTAAAGAATCTCGTTCCCTTAATATCCAGGGCCCATAATCAGTATTCAAGAGGCTAGCATTCAGTCCTCTCCAAAAGCCTCTGTCCCGGCTAGGTCTGTCACATAGACCAACAAAAAGTGGCACATAATTATAAAGTGGAAGTAAAATTGTAAATTATACAAATAAATATGTGAAAATTGTGGGGGGCATTTGTATGGCGCCCCCCTGAGTCAGTACTTTGTAGAACCCTCTTTCTCTGCAATTACAGCTGCAAGTCTTTTTGGGGGTGTCTCTACCAGATTTGCACATCTATAGAGGGACATTTTTGCCCATTCTTCTTTGCAAAATAGCTCAAGTTCTGTCAGATTGGATGGTGAACAGCAATTTTCAAGTCTTGCCACAAATTCTCAATTGGATTTAGGTCTGGACTTTGACTGGGCCATTCTAACACATGAATATGCTTTGATCCAAACCATTCCATTGTAGCTCTGGCTGTATGTTTAGAGTCATTGTCCTGCTGGACGGTGAACCTCTACCCAAGCCTTCTTCTAAGATTGCCCTGTATTTGGCTCCATCCATCTTCCCATCAACTCTGACCAGCTTCCCTGTCCCTGCAGAAGAAAAACATCCCCACAACATGATGCTGCCACCACCATGTTTCACGGTGGGGATAGTGTGTTCAGGGTGATATGGAATGTTTGTTTTCCGCCACACATAGCGGTTTGCTTTTAGGCCAAAAAGTTCCATTTTGGTCCCATCTGATCAGAGCACCTTCTTCCACATAGTAAAAATGATATGAATATAGGGGTGGGTGGCGCTGCCCATCACCTGAAGAGTGTTTCTCCGCAATGGGTCACTCTTCCCAGGTGAATGTGCAATAAACAGGTGAAAAGACACTGCCGTTCTGGAAGGAAGTCTGCCGGATCACATCCCAAGTTACCTCATACAGTACACACTCGATTTCATCCCAGCCCAATTCCTTCTCCATCACTCATCCTTACCACGCCAATCATACCAAAAATCACTGGCAATGCATATGATTAATGCAGCAAAACAATGCATCCCCTTATTTTGGAACTCCACCCGCGCACCTTCACTCACAGACTGGATCCACAGACTCAATAAAGTGGCCGAAATGGAGAAACTCATCCACATTACACGGGACACTCCCACGAAATATAGCGCAAAATGGGCTTGCTGGGGGTGTTATTGCTGCATGCTGCTGTGATGGGTGGGATGTCTGTGGTGTTGGTGGAGGTGGTGGAAGATGGCCGAACTCGCATAAGTGCGTTTTTAGGGGTGATTTTGCCCCTCTTCCCCTTGTTGAGGAGCTGAAGTATGATTTCATTGCACATAGTGCGCTGGTCCTCCTCCCTCTCTTATAATTTGTTCTCTGCCATGCATCCAAAAGCCTCCTGGGCATCAGGGGCCATGCTAATCACACTTGTGGCATGCCGGAGAAATGCACCTGTGACCTCATCCAGGTTTCTGGACTTCCTGGCCCTTTTTGTTGGTGGGCGGACAGGAGGAACCTGACATTCAATCTGGCTACTCGGCACGGCCTCCTCTTGGCTTTGGCTGAGACTTTCCTGTGTATGAAAATGGTACATAGTTTTAGGTTTTTGGTCATCAATCACATACATTTTTGAGCTCATGACTGTTGCAAATTGAATGTTAACAAATAGAAAAGATTATCATTCTGACCCAAGCATTTTTCATTCTTGCCCCAATCATTTTTGGCCACTACTGTCTATTGCTATGTAAACCACTTTGTTAAAGCAGAAATTTGGGATCAATAACATCTAGTTAACTTTATTCAATTTTTGCCAACAAATATGTTCAACAATGCTATACCTGGGTCAAGCTGGGCTCTTCCACATCTTCTTCCTGTGTCGAAGGCCCACGGTGGACCTCAGGAGCCTCAGCTGATATGGAAGGAAGTGTTGAGAGTGATGGTCGTGGTTGAGTTTGGTCTGACAATAAACACAGGCTGTTGTAGTATCACAGCCTGGGGACATATATGTCATCTGCTGCTGTTCCGGATCTCTGGGAATCCTGGACCTTCTTGCGCTCCCTATTATATGTGCTCCGCAGGCTACCAATTTTAGCCTTCAAATAATTGATGTCTGCCGTGAGATACACCAATTCCAACAGTTTCTCCATCGCTGCCTTCCTCCTGATTTTATTGGAATAATCCCTGCTTTTAACTTACCATAGACATGGTAGCTCCCGGTATTGTTGCATAAAATCAGGGAGAAAATCAGGGGCAGTACATTTATCATTGCTTCATGCCCAGATGTCTATTGAAGTCACACCTGAATTTAAAAAAAAGTATTGCAGGAACTACTTTTGCAAATTGTTGTTGCGCTGCTAAATCAGTGTCGCACCGATTGGAATAATGCCATTGCCTCAAATAGGCTGCGACTTGTCATGCGATTTTAGCTATTAAATCGCATTACAAATCGCTCCAATGGGAACCTAGGCTTTATAGTGTCTGCGGTCAGTGTTTAGCCACAAAACTTCTCTAGGTGCACCACCAGGTCCTGTTTTCTTTATTTTCCGCATTTGAAAAACGGATGTATTAATTACTAACCTTGAAAATGACATCATCGCCTGTGAAAAAAAACAAAACATAAAGAAAATATGACCTATAAATGTATCTGGAGGAGGAGAGTTGTGAAACACTGCCGTAAGTAATGTTTTAATTGGAATCTTTATGTGTTTTTATGAATCGAAAAGTCAAATTTTGAAGATGCACACAAATTGGGACTCAAAATTTGGATTTGCCTCATGATCCCATGTGTGTCTTTCCCTACATCTATTTTGCTAAGGCCCCAAAACACACAGTGTGTCAACATTTGCTATCTTCCATCACGAGATATAAATTTACGCATTTTGTGGATGCAACCCCTTCCTCCAAACTAAAGTAGGTGAGAGGAAGGGGTTGCACCTCGAAACACGTCCATTGATCCCCCCATGATGGGACCTAGCACATGTTGACACACTGGGGGTTAATTCAAAAAGGCAAAACCACTTTGCACTACAAGTGCAATGCAAGTGCACTTGTAGTGCAAAGTGGATTGGCCTTTCTGAAATAAGCCCCAGTGTGTCAAAATAAAAATAAAATTGCTAGCAGATAAAAAAAAAACTGTATGTGGTTTTAAATTGCGATTGCACATGCGCAGAACGTGTGGGCACGGCTACCCGACGATCGTTTCGTCACAGGTCTGACATCATCAGGGGTACGCCCACACTCCTGCGCTGAGTGCTTATATAGTCCATTGACAAGGGGAGGAGACCTTGCCATAGGCTGAGCTGACAACGCCCTCTAAAGTTACAAATGATATCCCAGACAGGTTTATACAAACAAATGGTGTATCAAATCTAACAGAAATGAAACATGAACAGCCCAATACTTACAAAGGCCTGAGTGGGCAAAGATGACCATATATTTCACCTTTTTGTTTTGTTGGATACAAACAAAAGTGAAAAACCAGCATTCCACGTAGAAAAAGAAACACCGCCATCTAGTGGTTGCAAAATCAAATTACAGACACAATGATCCAATTTTTAGAAATAATGATACTAATAATTACACCATCTAGTGATGGCAAAGTATAACTGCCAATGCAACAATCAAATTCTAAAAAAGGCATACTGCCTGCCTTTGCCGATGGCCTGCTCATATTATAATAGACTGTCACGTACCATACAGCGGCGTCTGACTGCTGGGGGTGGCCGGTCACAACACCCCTGGAAGTGGGGACAGGGAGTGTTGAGGCAGCGAAAGGGTGCAGGTGAAGATAGAGGCTTGAAGACACTGGATCCTCACGGAAGAGATGTAGACTTGTCACCAGAGGTGTTCAGCGGAAGCCAAGCAGGTATGAGGAAAACACTGCACGTCAGGAACAAGCAAGGTTGGCAATTGGCTGGCAACGAGGTACAGGAACGGAAGGCAGGTTCGTAGTCAAGGATAAGCAGAGGTCTGGTAACATGCTGGCAGTGAGGTACAAAGTCAGGAAGCAAGCCGAAGTAGAGAGTCCAAGTCGAGGTCAGTATAAATCCAGGAAGTAGTAAGCAGGGATGATCCTAAAGAGTAGTCAAGCAAGCCGGGTAATCAGGAACAAGGTAACAGGTACAACAGCAATCAGGTATCTCAGGAACGAGCTGAAGACGATCCAGCACTGGTATCAAGTCAGGACCCTGTTTATATATGGTGACATGTGCCAGGATTGGTGAACGTGGTCGTGTGTGAGTACGTACATACGTTCAGTTTGGCACGCGAGTGCGTCCATGTGTTCGTATTGGCGTGTGCGTTCGTGTGTTTGTACCGGAACTCGTTCGCCTCTGACAGGGACACCACACATGGCCCTTGGAACGAAAATAAACTGCTGCTACACAGGGACAGACATTCACAAGGTGAGTTCCCTGACATAGACCCATAATTCTAACATAAAAGATCAATGTTTAACCAATTAAGCGATCCACATACATTTTAAATAAAAAATATATTAATAAATTAGAATAAAAATAAAAATATTAAAAAATCATTTGTTAAATACCAAATCAGTCCTACTTATAAGGCAAAAACCCCTCCCAATAAGGGAACATCAACTCTCTCACACTGTTGAGAAGGGGGGACATCAACCATTATTAATAAAACAATTGATGTCCCACTCCACATTGAGACCCCCAGGGACATGCGACCCCAGCTTAAATATCCAATTAGTTTCGGCTCTAAGATGGTGCACTTACCATTACTCCCACGCCAGTGTGGAACATACCTTTCAATAGCCAGGAAGGTAGTTCCCCTGGGATCGCGATCATGTTTCAAATCATAGTGTTTACTGACGTTGTGTTTGTCAAAGCCCTTGGCAGATGTTTGTTATATGTTCACCAAGCCTTATATGCAACATACGGACTGTGCATCCCACATATTCAAAGCCGCATGGGCATCTAAGAAGATACACCATGCACTTAGTTGAGCAAGTAATAAACGTTCTAATGGGGTAAGTGAGCCCTGTTCCAGTAGAAATAAACTCTGTAAATCTCCTTTCTCTCTGTGCATTTAGCTTACAAGCTCTGCACTTACCACAAGGGTAGAAGCCTTTTAAGTCACCAAAAAAGGCAGGCATTTTTGGAGGGTCGGGAACATTGGGAGCAATCAAATTCCTGAGGTTAGTGGCACCTCTAAAGATAACATTTGGCCTTTCTGACAAAAGAGGGCCCAAAACACGGTCATTCCATATTACTGGCCAGTGTCTTCTTATTATGCTTTATTGGCCCAATGCTGGCTAGAAAAAGTTGTAATGAAAGCCAAACCATAATTTTCAGTGTTTCCAGCCCTAGAGGGCTTGTCAGCCAGTAATGCCTGACGATCTTTATCCCCGACTTCCAATATAACAGAATCAAGGGTTTTATTATCGTATCCCTTAGCCTATTTTTCATAAAACAATGCTTCCTTGTGGTAATCATCAAATTAGTACAATTGTGCCTTAAATGCAAATATTGTCCCTTGGGTTCAGCAGCCAACCAAGACTTATGGTGGCAAGAATCCAGAAGGATGAAGCCATTCCTATAGTTTAAAAAAAAACGTTGTGGTAACAATACTGTTGTCCACAATTGAGATCCTCAGATCCAAAAGGTGAATTTCAGTGGGGCTTAGTTCGTGACTAAGAACTATGCCACGATCATTACTATTGAGATGAGATAGGAATAACTCTACAGATTGAACATCGCCATCCCATATGAACAGAATATCGTCAATAAACCTTTTCCAGGCTATTCGTTCTGGTGGCTTATTGCCCAGACCGGTATCCTCTTCCCATTTTTCCATAAAGAGGCCAGCCATACTGGGAGCAAATTTAGCTCCCATCGCCACCCCCTTTATCTGCAAAAAATAGGCTCCCTCATACCAGAAATAGTTGTGCGTCATTGAAAAATACAATAGCTCAAGAATAAAATTACGTTGGGTCACTGAAATTGTATTGTCCTGGGATAAAAAATGATGTATCACCTCATAACCCATTCGGTGGGAAATGGCCGTATATAAAGAGGCAACATCTGCTGTTACCAGTAGATAAGTTGTTTTCCACTTCAAGGATTGCAAAACATTAATAGCATGTTTCATATCCTTCAAAAAGGAAGGGGTGTCCATCACCAGTGGCTGTAAATAACAGTCAATATATTTCCCTCCACGGGATGTTATCAAATCAATGCCACTGATGATGGGCCGACCCTGGGGATTAGTTAAGGACTTGTGAATTTTTGGCAGTGAGTAGATGACTGGTAACCGAGGAGCCAAGGGTACCAGAAACTCTCTCTCCTTTTTTATTCAAAATGCCCATGTCAAAACCTTTTTTGACCAGATCCTTGAGTTCCCTTTTGAATCTTATTGTTGGATCCACGATCAATGGGGAATAGGGATCAGGATCTGAAACAATCCTGACCATTTCCTGTGCATACATCTCTCTATCCAGAGTGACACCGCACCACGATCACCACGCTGTGTGCCCTCAGTGGCATGTGCGAGTGGCTTAACATGCTGGATGGCATATAAAGCCCAGTCAGGATAATGAAACCACCTCCCGGCCGTCGTGCTATAGGTCGGGGGGGATGTGGTTAAGAATGACCCACAGACTAATGCCTTGTACACACGGTCGGAAATTCCGACGGGAAAAGTTCGATCGGATTGTGTTGTCAGAAAATCCGATCGTGAGTGGGCTCTAGCGGGCTTTTTCCATCTGAATTTCCGACAGAAAAAAAATTTGAGAGTAGGACCTAAAATTTTCCGACAACAAAATCCGATCGGACTTTTTCCGATCGTGTGTAATAGAATTCCGACGCACAAAGTGCCACGCATGCTCAGAATAAATTTGGGGACAAAAGCTATTGGCTACTAGCCTCTACGTAGTCCAGTCGTACGTTTTGTACATCACCTCGTTGGGAACGATTGAATTTTCTGACAACTTTGTGCGACCGTGTGTATGCAAAACAAGTTTCAGAGTTGTGAGAATATGAAAGGGTAAAATGGAGAGCCACGGGTTATGTGGAAGTATGACAATGTAATCTCCTATAGGTCATGATGCCACGGCAGGTCATGTATTCCATGTGCAGCTGCCAGATACTTCTGTGTCTCTTGGATGGATGGGATTCTTCTGATTCAGTCATTCTAATTTACATTTATAGAATTACCTCCTAGTAACTTGAATCCAACTCTATCACTTTTTTGTATTTATTTTTTTACGCAACCTTTAATTTCAGAACTCTTATATATATATATATATATATATATATATATATATATATATATATATAGATAGATATATATATATATATATATAGATATATATATATATGAAATAAATGGAAGGCGCGCACACCTAGTGCATCACCAATGACATTTAATAATAGAATTCATAAAAAGTGGGTACTGGATTGTGCCAAAAACACAGTAGGAGACCATGTGCCATATACCATTACAGGGTATTTTTTCTAACGTGTTTCGGTTCATTAAATGTCATTGGTAATGCACTAGGTGTGCACGTCTTCCATTTTTTCTCTTTTTTCAGTGAGTCACTTTGGGCGGGGGGCCCATGGAACCCAGAATCCCTTGGGGTGGTTGAGAAAATCTTGTTTCAGCTCCCCATGCACCTCCTATGTCTAAGTCACCCTGTGTCTCTAATAGGGGCACAGGGTGACCGAGAAATCCAGTCTGATCTGTACTAATCAGATTCACTGTACAGCCACACTGGAATGTTGTGTGTGTGTATATATATATATATATATATATATATATATATATATATATAGTATATTGTATATTTTCTCATTTTGTTGTGTACTCTTTGCTGGGTCGTTTTTAGGTGTGGCTGTATTCCAATGTTCTATTGTGTCTGTCTTGGATATTATGGGATGTGTATGTAGATTAGTTGTGAGATTGGTGGGGGCGAATTCCTCCAACAGCTCTCACTGCTGATTGGACAGTCTACCCCACCCGGAATGCAAAGGGGGGGGTTTCCAGATTATTACCTGTGTACCTGTGTTTTTCAATAAAAAAGTTCATGTTCAGTAACCAGTATTGCCTTGCTGTGTGGTTGTTAGTGGTTGGAATATCTGATATCTATATTCAGACTGGGAGGAAGCGGTATATGACAAAAGTGCTCAAGCGGAATGTGGGACGTTTTGTTACATGTATTATCTATCGGATCACCCCATCTGAGGAAGGCGGCATCCACCCAGTCCTGAGCTACCGATGTCCCTGTTCCCCTTCACTTTAGAAAACCCCTTAGTGCTGGAAGTGACTGTCTTTTTTGTTATCTTATATCTGTATATACCGTGTATAACTGTGTCTTTATGTCTTCCATGGAAAGCTGCACAAATATGTGAGACATTGTTATTACAAGAACCCATACGGTGGTGATATCTACTTTAATGAGAGAAGAGAAGTTCCATCCAATCTTATTTTATACAACTTTCATTTTTTTAATGCTTCATTTAATTTGGCTAGAACAATTTCCATTATAAAAGGCCCAGATTACATCCCTGAAACATTTATCAATATGAGTGACCCCGTCTACTGGAAGAAAGGCAAAGTAAGGAATCACTGGATTGTTTTCTCTTCATGTCATTTGCTGAGGATGTTCATATTTTGGATTCATAAGGAATTTCTAGTCTTATTTTAAGATATACTAGTCAATGGAACAGGTACATCCGAGTTACTACCTCCTGTGTAATGCCTGGTGAGCCTCAAGAACACGGCACACAGCCTGGGAAATCTCTGCAAACCTCCATGTACAATCCGTGCAAAAAAGGGAGGAAGGCTGGTGCCATGGAAGTTGGCTAAAACATCGATTTATTAATGCAGGTGAACAACAGTCAAAAATTCCAACTAGTTTCTGCTATCAGGCCTTAATCATGATTAAGGCCTGATGGATGAAATGTGTTGGCTTTTTAAACCTGCATGTTTTAGCCAACTTCCATGGCACCAGCCTTTCTCCATTTTTTTATACCGATACTAGCCAATGTACCTGTTCATGAATGGGGTCATTTTTGAAGACAAATAAGTTTATGAACTCAGAAATAGTGGAGAACTGGCAAAGTATACTACCTTCTAAAATGGTAACCCCGGGTATCATCCTATATAAGAAGGCAGAATTTTTTTTATATAAGGGACTCTATTAATACCTATCACCAGCACTGACACCAGCACCGTGATATATAGAGCACTGACACCAGCACCGTGATATAGAGCACTTACACCAGCACCGTGATAGAGTGCACTGACACCAGCAATGTGATATAGAGCACTGACAACAGCACCGTGATATAGAGTACAGGTAGACGTTAACTGCACGTTTCTGCTGGAGCAGCCTATCAAGCATATAGAAGGTTGAGTTCCATCACGTCGGGCAATCGCAAATAAGACGTCTGACCGGCAGATTGTGTCGCCGCTGAATGTCAGCAAGGCGAGCCATGACCGTGTAAGATCTTCTGAAATGGGCCGAGATTCTCCTTGCCTGCCGCAAGATGTCCTGGACCCCAGGGTATTTGACAACGAATCGCTGCACGACCAAGTTTAAGACGTGTGCCATGCATGGCACGTGTGTAATTTTGCCCTGTTTCAATGTGCTAAGCAGATTGGCACCGTTGTCACACACCACTTTACCAACTGTCAAAATGAGCGGTGTTAGCCACTGATCTGCCTGTGAACGCAAAGCTGAAAGGAGTGCTTGGCCAGTGTGGCTCTTAGCTCCCAGGCACAACAGACGCAGCACGGCATGGCAAAGTCTCACCTGGCATGTCGAATAGGTTCTGGGGAGCTTGGGCGGCGCAGCGGAAGAGACGCTAGCAGCTGAAAAGGAGGAGTCAGTCGAGGAGAGGGAGGAGGATGGAGTAGGAGGAGAAGGAGAAGAAGAGCCAGGCCTGCATGCAATTTGTGGCGGTAAAACCAAATCTACACGGGTGCCACGGGTTACATGCTTGACGGCCGTCAGAAGGTTCACCCAGTGGGCAGTAAAAGTGATATACCTTCCCTGCCCGTGTTTGCTAGACCACATGTCTGTGGTCAGATGTATCTTGGCACCGACACTGTGTGCCAGAGATACATTCACTTGCCGCTGAACATGGCCATATGGCCATATAGCTCTGGGATGCCCTTCTGTGAGAAATACTTCCTTTCTGGGACCTTCCATGTTCCAATGGCCACACATTTTCGAAAGGCCTCCGAGTCCACCAGTTTATATGGCAGTAGTTGGTGGGCTATAAGTTCTGACGAGCCAGCCGTCAACCGTTGGGAAAGAGGGTTATCCGGCGTCATCATTTTTTTACGCTCGAACATTTGGCCCACGGAAGCCTGCCTTTTTGCAGAAAAACGTGAGCTTGCCGTGATGGAAGGTGGAGTGGAGGACAATTGTGAGGAGAAGTAGAAGACGAGGCTGGACGGTGAGAGCCTGGAGTGTGGCTTTGTGTGTTCCGTTGCTTCCACTGGGCTCGGTGATGGCAGCTCATGTGCCTTCTTAAGGCAGTCCTCCCTAGGTGAGTGTTGGGCTTACAGCGACTTATGCGTTGACTGCAAAGATTGCAGATGGCAACACTATTGTCAGCAGTGGACACGTTAAAAAAAGCCCACACTGTGGAGCCATGTGCCGGCGTCCTGGGAGCGCCAGATGTGACGTACATGGTTGATGCCTTGCTCCTGATACAATCGCATTCTGCTTTGTCCCTCCTGTGCATTCTAAGTTCTTCTTGCTTCTCCTCCCAATCTGCTGGTCCATATCTCCCTCTGAACTCCCCTCCTCTTCCTCTCTTGTGGGCACCCACGTGGCATCAGTAGGCATGTCAAAATAATTCCTGTGACTAAAGCGGAAGGTATATGGTGGTGGTGGTGTTGGTGGTAGTGTCTTTGGGGGTGCAAGAAGAGTGAAGCAGAGGGTGCAGATCGAGAGGATGAGAAGGGTGCAGAAGAGTAAGGCTGAGTGAGCCACTCAACCAAGTCTGGTGCGTCCTTTGGTGTAATCGCACGCACCTTCTGCAATTTGCCACTTTGGCTCAAGTCTGTTCCTCCTGCCCTACCCCTACCAGCCCTGCGGAAGGGCCTGCCTCGTCCTCTGCCTGTCATTTTTTTAATTACCCTGTGACAAAAGGCTCTAGAGAAGTGCAGTATGTATGTGGAAGAAGGTATATAACACCCCGCTTCAATCTGTTGTTTTTGGGGGCCACTGGTCTATCACACCAGTTATAATACTTTTTTTAATTGCGTTTGTCCCTCTCTGTAGTATCGCTGCAGAACCGCTCAGCAGTCACAATGCTGCACAGTGGAAATGCACTATACTATGCTTTCTATATGTGCAAATATTTTATACGTGTATTACACACCTATATGCTGCACACCAAATAGTACACCTATACCAGTCCTTACAAGGACCTTTGTGGACCAAGTAGCTAGTGAATTGCAGACTTTACCTCAGTCCCTACATTGATAAAGGACTGCTGCAGAATAGGGCAGCAATCTGCAGCAGTGCACCACAACCCTATATATTGTACACCTATACCAGTCCTTACAACGACCTTTGTGGACCAAGTAGCTGGTGATTAGCAGACTGTACCTCAGTCCCTACACTGATAAAGGACTGCTGCAGAATAGGGCAGCAATCTGCAGCAGTGCACCACAACCCTATATATTGTACACCTATACCAGTCCTTACAAGGACCTTTGTGGACCAAGTAGCTAGTGATTTGCAGACTGTACCTCAGTCCCTACACTGATAAAGGACTGCTGCAGAATAGGGCAGCAATCTGCAGCAGTGCACCACAACCCTCCAAATAGTACACCTATACCAGTCCTAACAAGGACTTTTGTGGACCAAGTAGCTGGTGATTTGCAGACTGTACCTCAGTCCCTACACTGATAAAGGACTGCTTCAGAATAGGGCAGTAATCTGCAGCAGTGCACCACAACCCTATATATTGTACACCTATACCAGTCCTTAAGAGGACCTTTGTGGACCAAGTAGCTAGTGATTTGCAGACTGTACCTCAGTCCCTACACTGATAAAGGACTGCTGCAGAATAGGGCATCAATCTGCAGCAGTGCACCACAACCCTCTAAATAGTACACCTATACCAGTCCTTACAAGGACCTTTGTGGACCAAGTAGCTAGTGATTTGCAGACTGTACCTCAGTCCGTACACTGATAAAGGACTGCTGCAGAATAGGGCAGCAATCTGCAGCAGTGCACCACAACCCTCCAAATAGTACACCTATACCAGTCCTTACAAGGACCTTTGTGGACCAAGTAGCTAGTGATTTGCAGACTGTACCTCAGTCCCTACACTGATAAAGGACTGCTGCAGAATAGGGCAGCAGTCAAGTATAATATTCTTTCTATATTTGGAAGAAAGTATATTATACGTTTACAACCCTAAATACTGTACACCTATACCAGTCTTTAAAAGGACCTTTGTGGACCTAATAGTAATAGCTAGTAATTAAACTGACTGTCCCTGCTGCACACAGTGTCCTGTCCCTCCCTGCACTGACAAAAGACAGGCGGCTGCAATCACCAGCACAGCAGTGCACTCAACCCTATATACTGTAGTACACCTATACCATACCAGTCCTTAAAAGGACTTTTGTGGACCTAATAGCTAGCGATTTGTGTCACTACAGTCTCTCCCTGCTCCACACAGCGTCCTGTCCCTACACTGAAACAAGACAGAATGTAAAATGGCCACCAGATCAGGTCTATTTATAAGGTAGGGGGAATGTCCAATTGTCCATTTGCTGAAATGTTTCAATTGGCTGACCTGTATAAGGATGGCCGAACGGTTCGCCCGGCGGTTGGTTCGCGGCGAATTTTGCCTGTTCGCGATTCGCCCGATCGGCGGACTATTGCCGCTGTTCACCCAGCGGACTTGTGCTTACAGTGTGAAAGAACTTTGACCCATGATAAAACATTCATCATCCATCATGAGGTACAGGACAGCCAGTTGAGACATTTCAGCACATGGACAATTGGACACTCCCCCTAACTTATAAATAGACCCGATCTGGCGGCCATTTTACATTCTTTCTTATGTCACTATAGGGAGAGGTTGTTGTGTGGAGCAGGGAGAGACTGCAGTGACACAAATCACTAGCTGTTAGGTCCACAAAAGCCCTTTTAAGGTCTGGTATGGTATAGGTATAGTACAGTATATAGGGTTGAGTGCACTGCTGTGCTTGTGATTGCAGCAGCCTGTCTTTAGTGAATGCAGGGAGGGACAGGACGCTGTGTGTAGCAGGGACAGTCAGTTTAATCATTAGCTATTACTATTAGGTCCACAAAGGTCCTTTTAAAGACTGTTATGGTATAGGTGTAGTACAGTATAAAGGGTTCAGTGCACTGCTGTGCTTGTGATTGCAGCCGCCTGTCTTTAGTGAGTGCAGGGAGGGACAGGACGCTGTGTGTAGCAGGGACAGTCAGTTTAATCATTAGCTATTAATATTAGGTCCACAAAGGCCCTTTTAAGGACTGGTATGGTATAGGTGTAGTACAGTATATAGGGTTGTACACGTATAATATTCTTTCTTCCAAATATAGAAAGAATATTATACTTGACTGCTGCCCTATTCTGCAGCAGTCTTTTATCAGTGTAGGGACCGAGGTACAGTCTGCTAATCACTAGCTACTAGTTCCACAAAGGTCCTTATAAGGACTGGTATAGGCCCACAATATATAGGGTTGTTGTGCACTACTGCAGATTGCTGCCCTATTCTGCAGCAGTCCTTTATCAGTGTAGAGATTGAGGTACAGTCTGCTAATCACTAGCTACTAGTTCCACAAAGGTCCTTATAAGGACTGGTATAGGCCCACAATATATAGGGTTGTTGTGCACTACTGCAGTTTGCTGCCCTATTCTGCAGCAGTCCTTTATCAATGTAGGGATTGAGGTACAGTCTGCTAATCACTAGCTACTAGTTCCACAAAGGTCCTTATAAGGACTGGTATAGGTCCACAATATATAGGGTTGTGGTGCACTACTGCTGACTGCTGCCCTATTCTGCAGCAGTCCTTTATCAGTGTAGGGACTGAGGTACAGTCTGCTAATCACTAGCTACTAGTTCCACAAAGGTCCTTATAAGGACTGGCATAGGTGTACTATTTGGTGTGCAGCATATAGGTGTGTAATACACGTATAAAATACTTGCACATATAGAAAGCATAGTATAGTGCATTTTCACTGTGCAGCATTGTGACTGCAGAGCAGTTCTACAGCGATACTACAGAGAGCAACAAACGCAATAAAAAAAGTATTATAACTGGTGTGATAGACCAGTGGCTCCCAAAAACAACAGATTGAAGCAGGGTGTTATATACCTTTTTCCACATACATACTGCACTTCTCTAGAGCCTTTTGTCACAGGGTCATTTAAAAAATGACAGGCAGAGGAAGAGGCAGTCCCTTTCACACGGGTGGTGGGGGTAGGGCAGGAGCAACAGACTTGAGCCAAAGTGGCAAATTGCAGAAGGTGCGTGCGATTACGTCAAAGGATGCACCAGACTTGGTTGAGTGGCTCACTCAGCCTTACTCTTCTGCACCCTCCTCATCCTCTTGATCTGCACCCTCTTCTTCACTCTCTGCTATGTGCACCTCCAAAGACACTACCACCAACACCACCATATACCTTTCGCTTAAGTCACAGGAATTATTTTCTGATCCATATCAAGACATTTCCAATGTACAGCCACTCTTGGCCTTGGATCAGGAAGAGGAGGTAGCAACAACCGCCACTCAGTAGCATGACGACAGTACCCAGATCAGCCCAAGGAGGAGGTTGGTCCCCGGTGTTGCTGCCTACTCCGAGATCTCTAATTATAGCAGTGGGAAAGGTGATGTCGATGATGACGTGTCTAGTGATGTCACGTGGGTGCCCACGAGAGGAAGAGGAGGGGAGTTCAGAGGGATATATGGACCAGCAGATAGAACTTAGATTGCACAGGAGGGACAAAGCAGACTGCGACTGTATCAGGAGGCATCAACCATGTACGGTCACATCTGGCGCTCTAACGCATAAGTCGCGGTAAGCCCAACACTCACCTAGGGATGACCGCCTTAAGAAGGCACATGAGCTGCCATCACTGAGCCCAGTGGGAGCAACGGAACACACAAAGCCACACTCCAGGCTCTCACCTTCCAGCCTTGTCTTCTACTTCTCCTCTCTGCTCACAATTGTCCTCCACTCCACCTTCCATCACGCCAAGCTCATGTTTTTCTGCAAAAAGGCAGGCTTCCGTGGGCCAAATGTTCGAGCATAAAAAAATTATGACGCCAGATAACCCTCTTGCCCAACGGTTTACGGCTGGCTTGTCAGAACTGATAGCCCGCCAACTACTGCCATATAAACTGGTGGACTGGAGGCCTTTCGAAAATTTGTGGCCACAATGGAAGGTCCCAGGAAGGAAGTATTTCTCACAGAAGGGCATCCCAGAGCTATATGGCCATGTTCAGTGGCAAGTGAATGTATCTCTGGCACACAGTATCGGTGCCAAGATACATCTGACCACAGACACGTGGTCTAGCAAACACGGGCAGGGAAGGTATATCACTTGTACTGCCCACTGGGTGAACCTTCTGACGGCCGTCAAGCATGTAACCCGTGGCACCCGTGTAGATTTGGTTTTACCGCCACGGATTGCATGCAGGCCTGCTTCTTCTTCTCCTCCTCCTATTCCATCCTCCTCCCTCTCCTCCTCGGCTAACTCCTCCTTTTCCACTGCTAGCGTCTCTTCCGCTGCACCGCACAAGCTCCCCAGAACCTATTTGACATGCCAGGTGAGACGTTGCCATGCCGTGCTGCATCTGTTGTGCCTGGAAGCCAAGAGCCACACTGGCCCGGCACTCCTTTCAGCTTTGCATTCACAGGCAGATCAGTGGCTAACACCACTCAATTTGACAGTTGGTAAAGTGGTGTGTGACAACGGTGCCAATCTGCTTAGCGCATTGAAACAGGGCAAAATTACGCACGTGCCATGCATGGCACATGTCTTAAACTTGGTCGTGCAGCGATTCATTGTCAAATACCCTGGGGTCCAGGACATCTTGCGGCAGTCAAGGAAAATCTCGGCCCATTTCAGAAGATCTTACATGGCCATGCTGACATTCAACGGCGACACAATCTGCCGGTCAAACGTCTTATTTGCGATTGCCCGACGCGATGGAACTCAACCTTCTATATGCTTGATAGACTGCTCCAGCTGAAATGTGCAGTTAACGTCTACCTGTATGAACTCTGCGGCAAAACAGGTTCTGGGGAGCTGGGTTTTTTTTCCCCACGCCAGTGGCTGCTCATGCACGACGCATGCAGACTTCTGCGGCCATTTGTTGAGATCACCAAACTGGTCAGTCTCAGCCATGGCGCCATCAGTGACATAGTACCTTATGCCTTCTTTATGGAGCGTGCATTGCGTCCTGTCATTGATCAAGCTGTGGAGGAGCAAGAGCGGGAAGATGAGGAAGTCGCAATGCTGGATGAATTCGCAGGGGGGGCTACTCTATCTGAGACAAGTCAACAACAGGAGTCTGAAGAGGAGTCAGAGGAGGATGGTGCCGGGGCGGATGAGGAGGAGCAAGAAGAGCATGCTTTAAACCTTTCTGGGATCCCTGTTGTTGTGCGTGGATGGGGAGAGGAGAATGAAGAGGACGACATTATCCTGGATTATGAGTAGGAGCCAGGCCACCACACTGCTTTCAGTTTAGTGCAAATGTGGGCCTTCATGCTCCAGTGTTTTAACAGGGACCCCCGTATAAAAAGCATAAGGGTCAAGGACCAGTACTGGGTGGCAACGTACTTAGAACCCCGGTACAAACACAAAATGGCGGAAATGTTACCGCCGTCACAGAGGGCTGTCAGAATGGAGCACTTCCAGGCCTTGCTTAGAGAAATGCTGCATTCTGCTTTTGCGTGCGCTGGCAGAGGAGCAATTCCCACTCCCAGAGAAAGAGTTGCGGGTACCAATCCAACAGCGCCTGCAAGAAGAGGCCGGTTTGAAGATGAGTTGGTGACTTCTGATATGAGGTCATTCTTTCAGCCGACCCATC
This sequence comes from Lithobates pipiens, assembly GCF_037356315.1. NCBI lineage: Eukaryota > Metazoa > Chordata > Amphibia > Anura > Ranidae > Lithobates > Lithobates pipiens. Next base: position 56,110 of record NW_027507785.1, on the reverse strand, counting down.
AACAGGTGTCATCCGGATCCAGCATCAGGGAACGCCTAGACCATCAGGTGTCTGACTACATCGGGTTAACGACCGATGTGGACGCTCGGAGGAGTGATGAACCCCTGGACTACTGGGTGGGCAGGCTTGACCTCTGGCCAGAGCTTGCCCAATTTGCAATGGAACTGTTGGCTTGCCCCTCGTCCAGTGTCCTGTCTGAAAGGACGTTAAGCGCAGCAGGGGGGATCGTGACCGATAAGCGCACTCGCCTAGCTCACGACAGTGTTGACTACCTCACATTTCTAAAAATGAATGAGGCATGGATCTCAGAGGAATTCAACACATGTGACCAGTTGACCATGTATATCTCTATAAACGATTTATTTAATCGAGCACACAGACCTTGTTTCTACATTTGGCTCACTTCCTTGTACAAAAAAGCACACCGTACTATATGCCTGTACCCTCCTGTTTGAAGAGGTTGAGCGGTATCATATTTTTGGGGCCCAGCAGCAAGTTGCTGGTATCAGTGCTGCTGTTAGTGCTCTCTATCTCGGTGCTGGTGTCAGTGCTCTATATCACGGTGCTGGTGTCAGTGCTCTATATCACGGTGCTGGTGTCAGTGCACTCTATCACGGTGCTGGTGTCAGTGCACTCTATCACGGTGCTGCTGTCAGTGCACTCTATCATGGTGCTGCTGTCAGTGCTCTATATCACGGTGTTGGTGTCAGTGCTCTATATCACGGTGCTGGTGTCAGTGCTCTATATCACGGTGCTGGTGTCAGTGCACTCTATCACGGTGCTGGTGTCAGTGCTCTATATCACGGTGCTGGTGTCAGTGAACTCTATCACGGTGCTGGTGTCAGTGCACTCTATCACGGTGCTGGTGTCAGTGCACTCTATCACGGTGCTGGTGTCAGTGTTCTAGATCATGGTGCTGGTGTCAGTGCTCTATATCTCGGTGCTGGTGATCATCTCCTGCACCCTCTTCATAACCTACCCTGACGTTTCCTCTCCTCCATTGCCTTCATGCGCTCCTGAGTCCTGAATTGTCAGAATTTCACATTTAAAAAAAGAATTCTTGTAGTTGTCGATCCCAGATTCACTTCATACATGTGTTATGTCAGTGGCCATGTGGTGGGACTATCTGTGCACAGCTAGTAATTATTTTGTGGCTGGAAATATGACCTGTAGGTTTTAAAAATTCGCCTGCTATTGAAGTCAATGGGTCCTGCCGCAAACTTTGCGGTTCGCAAACTTTCGTCCGCGTTCGCGAAACGTCCCGTTGGAAGTTCGTCCATCTCTTGTCCTGTACCCCATAATGGATGTGTCATCATGGGTCAAAGTTCTTTCACACGGTAAACACATATGTCCGCCTAGCGAACAGCGGCAATAGTCCGCCGATCGGGCGAATGGCGAACACGCAAAATTCGCCGTGAGACGACCGCCGGGCTAACAGTTTGGCAATCCCTATTGGCCAGGTAATGAGCGGTGCCTGGTTTCCTCTGCTGCAGAAATGGTTGTTCTTCTGGAAGGTTCTCCTTTCTCCACAGAGAAATGCTGGAGCTTCTCACCCGGTCGCTCACTTTGGCCAGGAGGCCCGCTCTAGGAAGAGTCCTGGTTATTTCAAACAACTTTCATTTACAGATAATGGAGGCCACTGTGCTCATTGGGACCAGAAAATGCAGAAAATTTTAAAAGTGATTGTAAGGGTTTTTCCCTTAGGCACACCTGTCATTGGATTTGATTGACAACAGCGGGAGCCAATGGTTGCACTGTTTCCAATCTATCCAATCAGGACACAAGACACCGGCCAGAGCTGGTGTACTCGTTCCCATCGCACACATTTCGGGGCTCAGGTCAGCTTCCATATCCCATCAGCATCACATGGTGGATGATTATCTAGGGGCGAATACAGAGATGGAGAGCTTTCTAGTTGAAGATCCACTGGTTTACTGGGTCATGAGAATAGACCACTAATCAGAAATTGCCCAGTATGCAATTGAGCTGCTGGGCAACCTTGCATCCAGCATGCTTTTTCGAATGGGCATTCAGTGCTGATGGAGGTCTCGTTACTGATAATAGAATGCATCTGTCCGCAGACTTCGTGGACAATCTGACATTTATCAAAATGAATTACTCCTGGATTACCAGCGGCTATGAAGCCCCTGATGCCAATATTACTGATTAAGTGTTTTTGGGATGTGGAATCTCTGTAGATTCCTGACATCTTTCCTTTGAGACAGAGAAAGAGGCTGAGAAAATAGATTCCCCAGTCCCTTTCTCGGCATTGAAGATTAATGGACAGAAGACAGAAGCTCCTCCTGTTCATTCATTACCTGAAGCCAAGTAACACACAGGACAAAGAGAGCGTTTGGTAGTGATCGCTCTCTATGTCCAATTCAGAAAAGGAAGGAGCCGGTAAATGACATATTTACCAGCTCCTTCCTCCGCTCTCCATCCTGATACATCACCTACTGGCTGCTGGGAGAGGAGGGAGCTGGTTGCGGGGGAACTGGGGGCGGAGGAGGAGGACAGGGGGGCAGAGAACACAAGGCTGGAGGAGGACACAGCAGTCAAAGGAGGAGGACGGGGTCTGGAAAACACAGGGCTGGAGGAGAAGGACACGGCTGACATTGGGGGGGATGATCAGTGTGGCAGAGGGACAGTTGTGAGCACTGATCTCCCTGTATGGCATTTCAGCTGACAGCCACAGAAGGGTGAGGAGGAGAAGCGGCTGTCTGAAAAGCCATGCAGGGAGATCATAGGTTGCAACTGTCCCCCCGCCGCACCGATTATCTTCCCGATCAAGGAACAATCATCCATCTGTGCAGTGTGCTCCCCCCCTTTTGGAGGCCAAGGGGTAGTGAACACCCTGCACACATGGATGATACGCCACTGATTACATGGTAAATCTTGGCAGATGTTCCAACTGGAGCTTTACAAAGAATAACTCATAATATAGAATATTGACAAGATAATTAAATTCAAAACAGGTCAGTGTAATATGTTTACAGGCAGAGATTTTGGTGAGGGAGGCTCCAGAGGAGGGGGGGTTGGGATAGGATAGGGGTGAGAAGGAAGTAGGGGGGAACGGGAGTACCAGCATATTGATTCGGTGAAGTACATTTCAACAAGGAACATTCACCATGATTCTATTGGATTTTTGAAACTTTTTTAACTAATAAAAAAATGAAAAGTGGGGCGTGCAAAATTATTCGGCCCCCTTGCGTTAATACTTTGTAGAGCTACCTTTTGCTGCGATTACAGCTGCAAGTCACTTGGGGTATGTCTCTATCAGTTTAGCACATCGAGAGACTGAAATTCTTGCCCATTCTTCCTTGCAAAACAGCTCGAGCTCAGTGAGGTTGGATGGAGTCTCCACAACGCATGCATCCCAATCCCACGCCGAGCACCATCCATCCCTTTGAGGTGGGTATAACCCTTTCTCGGCTGCTAGCAGGGAGGTAAAAGCACCTCACTAGCAGCCGAATAGTGCCACAAAATTTACGGTAAATCGCCAATAAAAATATTGGCGCTTTACTGCCAACGCATCCACCGCCCCAGTGTAAAAGGGGCCTTACTGTTAAAATACTGAAAGCACTGATGACTTTTAATCCACTTTTCATATATTAAGGTGTAAGAGTGCTAAAATAAAAGTGGGTGCACCGAAGAACTCTGTGGGATGGTCAGTGGGCTGATTTAGTGGGACGACCAGTGGGAGGGCCCTGGAGAATGTTGGGGGTTGGCCCAGGCCTAAACCTGTGTAGGCTGCCCTGGGTGCAGCTCAATGCATCTGCAACTTTTCTGGGTTAGCTGCACTTTGCCATAGACTTCTATTGTATCCTGCAGGTGTGGGGCACTTTCTGAAAGCGTATCAAAACTCCTGCATTCAGAAAGTGCAGCAAACCTGCAGGATATAATAGAAGTCTATGGATGAGTGCAGCAAACCCGCAGGATATAATAGAAGTCTATGGATAAGTGCAGCAAACCCACAGGCAAGCTGCAGGCACACTGCATTGCACCCACGGTGTGGGTAAACTGCAGCACATCACTCGGTTTATTGCTTCACATTGACATGAAGATCTCTTTCTTCCTGCTGCTGGCACCACTCTGGAGACCACAAGCCGGGATAAGAGGTGGAGTGCAGTTGGTGTCACTCCACATGGGACAGGAGCCGGCACTACAGAGGAGACATCGGATTATGCGGCTCTTGATCCTTATTACACCTCCAACTTTACAAAGAGTCGCTCTGCACTGCACTCTGTGATGTTCTGGAATGGCGGATAAGCAAGCCCAGACCACCATCTACCAGTCACTTGTCTGTGATCAACAGGTTACTGTCTAGGGTTGCCACCTGTTCGGGTTTTGAATCATGTGTCCGGGTTTCAGTCCGCCTGAAACCCGGACACAATATTTAAATAGAAATGTGGCTCAGAACTGGGCCTGATAGGAGGGTGAGGAGGCTCTATGCACGACACATTACTATTCTCTCCAAAGATGTCCCAGGTCTGTTACAATCCTGTAGGGTGTGCTTAAAAATTTTTTTTGTTGTCCACCTCTTGGCTTGAAGAAAAAGTGGCAACCCTATTGCTGACCCCCCACCTGATTGGATATCAAACCTGAAGAATTCAACTTGAACCCATAGTGAATACAAAGCCAAACCTCATTTGTAACACTTTTGAAAAGCCTCATGAAATATGATGGATTTTTAAAATATAATAATAAGAATGTAGTGGCCATAACCCGTTGCAGGGCGGCCTTGACTTAATGGGCTTACCGATTACCTTCTCCTGGCCTGCTCCTCCGCGTCTAGGGGTTCCCAGGGTAGATACCCAACGACTTGTACACTGACACAGATAAAGCCCTTTCAAAGGTTTTATTTTGCAGTAGAACTTTCACAAAACACAGTCTCTAATGCCGCGTACACACGAGCGGACTGTATGGCGTACTTAGTTCGTCATACAATCCGACGGACAGTCCGTCGTACTTTCCACTGAACGGACTTGACCACACACGGATGCACAAACAGTCAGTCGAAAGCTTGCGCAATGACGTGTACAGCACGTACGACGGGACTAGAAATAGGAAGTCCAAGACACAGCAAAGCACCCTTCCGCCGTGTAAATCCTTTCTGGGCATGCGCCATTCTTAGTCCGTCGAACTAGCATACTGATGAGCAGATTGTCCGCTGAAACCAAAGTACGACGGACAGAATTTCGAAAAATCTGAAATTCTTAGTACGCCGGACTGCATGCTGAAAAAGTCTGCTGAAGCCCACACACGAGCGGATTGTCCGCTGAAATGTGTTTCGACGGACTAAGTACGCCATACAGTCCGCTCGTGTGTACGCGGCATTAGGGAACAGAGGGCACGGGTGAAGAACTCAGGTACCTTGAACTGCAGGTATAACAAAGTCTCTGCTTCCACCCAGAGAGTACCCACTCGCAGCTGGGTACTTCAAGGCTGAAGAGATCTCTAGCCAGAGGTCATGGCAGTCAGCATGTTGACTCAAAACTTGAACAATCAACTGAAGATGAACAGGAACCTTTTTCCAACTGTACCTGGAACGTTTCCCGCTTCCTTTATGGTACTGGAAAAGTGTGGACTCATCAATATCCTTCCCAACTCAGTAACCAGGCACTTCTCAGGATGCCACTTGCCGGCCCTCCTCCGAAGAGTCCTCCCCCAGTCACTTGCACGAGCTGTGGTGCCCCACCAAGCCGAGAGCACACCCGGGCACTTTGAATCCTCCCTCAGTTACTGCGCCTCGGACCAGCAGGTTCCGAGACTCAGGAACAGACGGATCCCTACCCCAGACCAGACGGGTCTATCAGGGGCCACTGACAGGAACATGCTGTGGGATGTCAAACACCCCGTGACCGGGACCCCTCACGGGGCTACCCCGGTCCTGGAACCAGAACAGACCACACGGGTCTCACAAACAATTCCGGAACCCCGAACACATGACCCACACCTGCTTAAGTACCCCCTCCCAGACTCCTCAGTGGGCCCGGCTCTCCCGCTGATTGACTCCGAGAGGGCCGATACCAAAACATCCAACCAGACCTGGTTCTAGCCTGTCATGTGCACCTCACCGTCCACATGACCAGGCAGAACATCAATCATAGCCTGGCCAGACTGGTGTTAAGGCTTCCCTACACAATTAACCCTCAGTACTGTAAGGTCCTGAGCAAAAACTAAATTTACAATGCGTGTGACATCTGAACCCAAATGTCATCCGCTACAATAATAATAATAATAATAATATCTGATTTTCAGGTCACAGTATCTCGATGTTCGGATCCCTGTATTCCCGGCACCAGAAAAAAGTTTGGATCTTCAATTCATAAATGTTGCTATGAGTGTGTCTCATGTCCAGAAGGAGAGATCTCCAACATTTCTGGTAAGGTTTGTATTTGTCTTCATGAAGTACTGTACATCTCTGTCATCCCCGTGTTTTATCCTTTTATAGACCCATTCCGGCACTCCTCTCCTACATGGAAAAATCTGCATTTTTTTGCTAGAAAATTACTCAAAACTCCCAAACATTTTATATGAGTTTTTTATTTTTTTTGTTTAGCAGAGACCTTAGGGAATAAAATGGCAGTCATTGGAACTTTTTATGTCACACGGTATTTGTGCAGCAATTTTTAAAACTCTTTTTAGGTCTCATGAATTAAAAAAAACAAAAAAAAAGCAGTTATCCCAAATTTTTTGTATAATGTGAAAGATGATGTCGTGGAATGGCGCCAAAGTTCGGTGCTTAAAAATCTCCATAGGCAAAGTTTTCTGTTTTTTTTTTTACAGATTCCCCATTTAGAGTTAAAGAGGAGATCTGGTGCTAGAATTATTGCTCTCACTCTGACGTTTGCGGTAATACCTCACATGTGTGGTTGAATGTCGTCTACATATGGAGGTGCCACTTACGTTTGCGTTTGCTTCTGTGTGTGAGCACGTGGGGACAGGGGAGCACTTAAAATTTAGTTTTTTATTGTTTATTTTATTTTTATATTTTGGCACTTTCCCTTTATTTATTTTTTGATCACTTTTATTCCTATTAGAAGGAATGTAAACATTGTTTGTAATAGGAATAGGGCATGCCAGTAGGGTTGTCACCTCTCCGGGATTAATGACATTATTCAGACAGCATACTTGCCAGTGAGGTGTCCCCGATGTCACCCAAGTGTCTTCTCATCTCTGTCCCCATTCCAGTGACCACACACTCTTCTCTATTTACTTCTGCTGGTTTCTGTCCCCCTCACTGACATTTGGAGTTTACACCTCAAGGCTTTAAGTGCCCAAAAACAGCAGGTACCCCCCTCAGGACAGACCACCAGCAGCTAAAGGACCCCTCTTCTCCCTGTCTGTGTGTCTCCTTGATGACAGGACCGTCCAGCTTCACAGGAGCCCAATAGAAGGAACAGCGGGTGCAGCCAATCGCTCACTGCTTGTAACACATGGGAGCTCCTCACAGCCTACAGAACGGGACAGCAGGAGACACTTATGGAGTCCACCACTGTCTCCTCACTGTACACCCCACTGTCCCCCTGACTACTGCCCCCTGTCCATCCAGCTGCCCAACCCCCAGTTCACCCCACTGCCCCCTCAAGTTTACCCCGCTGCCCCTCTATCCAGTCTCCTACCCCTCTGTCCACCCCCTGTGTACCCCGATGCCTCTCTGTCCGTCCCTCTGTCCCCTTGTCCATTCTGCTGCCCCCTGTCCCTCCCTCTGCCTCCCTGTCCACCCCTCTGCCCATTTGTCCATTCTGCTGCCTCCTGTCCCTCCTGCTGCCTCCCTGTCCACCCCACTGCCCCCTTGTCCCTTCCGCTGCCTACCTGTCCATCCCTCTGCCCCTTGTCCATTCTACTGCCTCGTGTCCATTCCACTGCCTCCATGTCCATCCCGCTGCCCCCTTTTCCATTCTGCTGCCCCATGTCCACCCCTCTGCCCCCTTGTCCATTCTGCTGCTCCCCCTCTGCCCCTTGTCCATTCTGCTGCCTTCCTGTCCACCCCCCTGCCCCTTGACCATTCTGCTTCTCCTTGTCCACCCCTCTGCCCCTTGTCCATTCTGCTGCCTTCCTGTCCACCCCTCTGCCCCTTGTACATTCTGCTTCTCCCTGTCCACCCCTCTGCCCGCATGTCCATCCTGCTGCCCTCCTATCCACACTGCTGCCTCCCTGTCCACCCCTCTGCCCTCTTGTCCATTCTGCTGCCCCCTTGTCCATCCTGCTACCTCCCTGTCAATCCCTCTGCCCCTTTGTCCATTCTGCTGCCCCCCTGTTCATCCTGCTACCTCCCTGTCTACCCCTCTGCCCCTTGTACATTCTTCTGCCCCCCTGTCACTCCCATTGACCCTTTGTCCATTTGGCTGGTCCCCTGTTCATTCTGCTGCCCCCTGTCCATTCTGCTGCTCATTGTCTACCCCTCTGTCCATCCTGCTGCCACTTTAAGCCACCCAAGGGCCAGGAAACCCTTAAGTGGTTGCAATGTTAATTGGCAGACTCAGAGACTTCTATAGGTAGACAGCCATGCAGTGAAGGGCACCCAGTCGGACACCACATCTGCATGTGTAGGATCGCTGTCTCCTATGGCAACGGTCTAATAACAGTTTCTAACACAAGTTGTAACAAGCTTCTTTACTTCCTCTACAATCTCCTCTTGTAGATCATTACTCAACTGAGCTCCCAGTGTCTTTCACTAGACTTTCTAATCCACTGCCACTGGATCTCCTGAGCTCTTCTAACCTTCTCACTCAGTATCTTCCTCAATCGTCACCCCCGCTTCCCTGCTGGGTCCCTAGCTTGGCACTCACAGACACTCCTCAAGCGTCACCCCACTGGCCTGCACGGCCCCTGGCTTGGCACATAAGACTGCTCTGCAAGTCTCACCTCCGCTGGCTGGGTCCCTGGCTCGACACCTTGCCGAAGTTTCCCAATTGTTCACCATCCCCGGTTGGTGAGAATACTGCTCCGGTACTTGCTTCAGCTACTCACTGTGATCTCCCGTAACAAGGTGGATGGTCCCTTAGTGGCGACAGCTTCTCCTCTACCTCCGACAATGACAGGTTCTCCGGACGGCGTCACTTCTGGTTGAACTGTAAGCCACAGTCCCAACCCTACGCTGCTCTCTTGCTTCTGGATAGACCCTTAGACAGCCTCGCAGCCAGATGTCCCTAGGATAGGTACATTTAAGAGCAACCCTGCCTAAACAGACCTAAATTTGAATAGTTTTCCAATTTCCAAAGAGAATAAAATAGAAAATAAAGGTGTAGCGGATGACATTTGGAATCAAATGTCACACTCCTGTAAATTTAGTTTTTGGCCTCAGAACAGTAAAGGTTCTGAGGGTTAATTGTGTAGGTAGGCCTTAACACCAGTCTGGCCAGGCTGTGCTTGTAAGTTCTGCCTGATCATGTGGACGGTGAGTTACACATGACAGGCTAGAACCAAGTCTGGTTGGATGTTTGGGTATCGGCCTTCTCGGAGCCAATCAGTGGGAGTGTCGGGGCCCGCTGAGGAGTCTGGGAGGGGGTATTTAAACGGGTGCGAGTCACGTGTTCGGGGTTCCGGAGTTGTTCGAGAGACTGTGTGGTCTGGTTCCAGGACCGGGGTAGCCCCGTGAGGGGTCCCGGTCATGGGGTGTCCGACACCCTGCAACATGTTCCTGTCAGTGGCCCCTGATAGACCTGTCTGGTCTGGGGTATGGATCCGTCTGTTCCTGAGTTTCGGAACCTGCTGGTCCGAGGTGCAGTAACTGAGGGAGGATTCGTCAGGTCTGTCTGCCAATCCCCCCCCCCTGACTGATGGAGCATTGTGGAAGACAATAGAACAAAAAGAAAACTTCACCTCTCCCAAAACAGCTGAAATGTAAAGACTGATCAGATCCATTAGAGATACCCTTTATTACCAAAAGTATTGGGACACCTGCCTTTACCCTGACCTTGCTTTGTGCACAGGTCCAAATCATTTGGTGGAAGGGGGATTATGGTGTGGGGTTGTTTTTCAGGGGTTGGGCTTGGCCCCTTAGTTCCATTGAAGGGAACTCTTAAGGCGTCAGCATACCAAGACATTTTGGACAATATTATGCTCCCAAATTTGTGGGAACAGTTTGGGGACGGCCCCTTCCTGTTCCGACATGACTGCGCACCAGTGTACAAAGCAAGGTCCATAAATACATGGATGAGCTGGTTTGGGGTGAAGAAAATTGACTGGACTGCACAGAGTCCCGACCTTTCACCCCCTTCCTGTCCAGGCCAATTTTCAGTTTTCAGCGCTCTCACATTTTGAATGACAACTACTCAGACACATTTCTCTTTTTTTCTGTTATAACATTTTGAAAATAAATAATCTTTCTTCATATTTTTAGGTCAAAATGTATTCTGTTCCATTTCTCTGGTGAAAATACCCCAAATCGGTGTATATTATTTGTGTGAAAGTTATAGAGTCTACAGACTATGGGATATATTGTATATGTGAAGATTGATAAATCCCGATGTAGTGATGGCCGATCTCATTTCCTGAGGCCCTAAAATGCACTGATTGAAGCTCTGACCCCGATGTTCATTGTGTTTGTATTGTTCTTCCTGCAGACAGTGAAAACTGCATGAAATGTCCTGATGAAGAATGGCCAAATGAGAAGAAGGATCGGTGTGTTCCAAAACTGGTAGAATTCCTTTCCTACACTGATGACACCATTGTTGTAGTATTTTCGGCTGTCTCCATCCTCTGTTGTCTTCTGACTGGTTTAATATTGGGGATATTTATACATTACCAGGACACCCCCATTGTTAAAGCTAATAACCGGAACCTGAGCTATCTTCTCCTGGTCTCCATCATGCTGAGCTTCCTCTGTGTCTTCTTGTTCCTCGGCCATCCAGTAGATGTGACCTGCATGCTCCGTGTCTCCTCTTTTGGTGTCATCTTCTCAGTTGCCGTCTCTTCTCTTCTTGCCAAAAGTATCATGGTGTGTATTGCTTTTAAAGCCACCAAACCTGGGAGCCCCTGGAGGAAATGGATGGGAGCCAAACTACCCACTTTTATCATTTGTGTCTTATCACTGGTTCAAGTCTTAATCTGTGTCACTTGGTTGTCTATTTCTCCCCCCTTCCAGGATCGGGACACTCACTCTTATCAGGGGAAGGTCATCATTCAGTGTAATGAGGGTTCAGTTATCGGCTTCTACTCTGTCCTGGGATATATGGGGCTTCTGGCAGCTGTGAGTTTCGTTATCGCTTTTTTAGCCAGGACATTACCGGACAGTTTTAATGAAGCCAAGTTCATCACCTTCAGCATGCTGGTGTTCTGCAGTGTCTGGATTGCCATGATCCCGGCCTATCTGAGCACCAGAGGGAAATACATGGTGGCTGTGGAGGTTTTTGCTCTAATAGCCTCAAGTTCTGGACTTCTTGGTTGTATATTTTTCCCAAAATGTTACATAATTCTGTTCAGACCTGACCTGAATACAAAAACATTTATCCACTAATATGTATGGAGCAATGCTGGGCTACCAGTAGTTATAGCATTATCTCGATTATTGTTAATTGTAGTATTTTGCTAATGTATTGAGAATGAACATTATTAAAGTGGATGTAAACCCCACATTTTTTTTGTTTGATGTCATAATGTGGAGAATAAGATTTCCTATCATTTGAGCCCAGTCTTGCCACACAGAGTCCCCTCCTCTTTTCTCCCCTCCCCTCCCCTCCCCTCCTCTCCCCTCCCCTCTTCTCCCCTCTCCACCTCTCCTCTCCTCTTCCCTCCCCTCCTCTCCCCTCCCCTCACCTCCCTTCCCCTCCCGTTCCCTCCCCTCCAACTCTCACAGGATTGGCTGCCTTTACTGTGTTTTGACTGCATGTTTCTCATCTTGGGGTGGGATCCACAGATCAGGGGGAGAGGAAACGTATGCTGTAGTTCGCACCAGAACTTTCAAACGGACCAAAAATGTGTGCGAACGTTAGAACCCCATTGAAGTCTATGGGACTCGAACATTCAAAATAAAAAGTGCTAATTTTAATGGCTAATATGCAAGATGTTGTCCTAAACAGGGTTTGGGGACCCGGCTCCTCCCCCAGGGGACATGGGTCAATGCCTAAATATTTTTAAAAACTGTGTTTTTTCCTGGAGCACTGATTTTAATGACGATTAAAGTAAAAAAAAAAAGTGAAATATTCCTTTAAATATCGTGCCTGGGGGGTGTCTATAGTATGCCTATGAAGTGCCACGTGTTTCCCGTATTTAGAACAGTCCCTGCACAAAATGACATTTAACTGAAAAAAAGTCATTTCAAACTGCTTGCGTTTTTAATGTAATATCTGGTTCTGCCAATATGGATGAAAATCATTGAGAAAGATGGCATGGGTAGCCCCCCCTGCCCATTACCAGCCCCTTTGGGTCTTGACAGGGATTGTGTAGGTTTGTTGTGTTAAGTAGAATCTGCTTGTAATTTTGAACTGGTACATTTTTAAAGTGTAGCTCCAGTTCAAAAATCTATTTTTAAGCTTTTTGGAAAACATAGGGAAGGGTTATCACCCCTGTATAATTTTTTTTTTTTGCCGTCCATCTTTTTTCATCTCACTTCCTGTTGTCTCCTTCCATTTGCAAGTAGGAGACGTTTGTAAGTTGGATGTTTGAAAGTAGGGGCCTGCCCTATATGCTCTGCAGAAATGGGGGCCTAAGGTGTTGGTGTTGCCACAACACTGTAAGCCCTCAAAGTGACTCTTGGTGGGCGCTGGAGCTCCCTACTGTGAACGATTATATCAAGAATTGTAATTACATGCCATTGTTGAACAGTGGTAGAAAAATTGGGCCTTTGGTGGTTGTGGTGGAGGTGCTGGTGCCACAACACTATAAGTCCTCACAGTTACTCTTGGTGGGCGCTGGAACGGGCCCTCCTGTGAAATATTATATCAAGAATTGTAATTACATGCCCTTGTTAAACAGGGGCTGAAAAATTGGGCCTTAGGCACTGCTTGCTGGTGCCACCACACTGCAACCTCTCCCAGATACTCTAGTTGGAGTGCACGAATGAGCCCTGCTGCAAAGCATTGCATCAAAAATTTTAATTACACTTGGGGACGTGGCGACCGTCGAGCGAGATGGCCGCATAGAGAGGAGCTCCGCTCCACACGGGGGGAGCAGTGCACAGAGCACAGCGGAATCACCAGAGCATATCGGAGAGACTCAGCGACACAATGTCAACAAGGAGGAGGCAGTCACAAGCACTTAAACTGCCGGATTTCTATCTGGCAGTCAGCAGAGGACTACAGCAAGATGGGGGACACGGACCTTCGCAGATGCACAGCGCTCAGCCATCCATCCCGCCGGAGCAAGGTGAAACAATGCCGAGACAGGAGGGTGAGCGCAGCACAGCAGAAGATTCTGACTCCAGTGACACCCACTCCACTTGTGTCTCACCTTCGTCCAGGAGTTCTGCCAAATCTAAACCTAGGCTGGAATCAGACACAGCAGGTGCCTACACAGGGACATCACAGTGCATGGAGGTGAGTGACTCACAGCACCAAGTGTCACACGGCAAAACATACACAGATCCCATGTCCCAATTCCCTACAACAGGGCAACCAATTTCTGATATCACAATGAAAGAAATGTTAATGACACTGCGTACATCTATACAATCTGACTTCATCGCATGTATTCTGCAGTGCAAGGAGGAAATAAGACACATCAGTGATAGAGTACATAAAGTTGAAACACAAATGTGCGAGGTTACGTCATCCTTTAATGCACTAGTGGATTCTCACTCTGCACAACAACAGACCGTATCCCAGATACAATCGAAATTGGCAGATCTTGAAGATCGCTCTCGCAGAAATAATCTAAAACTCCAGGGAATACCTGAATCTGTAATGGATGTGATCATGAGTGTTATAAGTGAAATGCCTATTTCTGGTACTCTTATAGATATAAGTGCTTAGCTTTCACTATCAGCTATCAACCTTAATCATACTCATTTAATCATAATTAAGATGTCTGCCAGCTTCTCCCTTCATGTGGAACGAAACTGCAAGGGTTAAAAAAGAGCAACGCCAAAAAGAAGATTGCGCCTGTTTTCGGCACCATGAGACTACACCCAAGAGGAAGAAGGGGCTGAAAGCAAGACCCTATATAGCTACAATAGTCTGCTTTTCCCTTTTTAAGACATAACCCAGCTAAAAAGCTTATACTCCGTCACAATAAGGAATATGTCTAATTTGTGGTTTGTACACGTTGTCTTTCATCTAATTTTTGATTTGATAGTAAGATATCCGGCTCATTGTATATCAGCCGGAGTTCAGGAAATAAAATAGAGAAGTATCTAAATACTGAACCGTGTCTGCATCAGTGTTTGACTTCAATTGTGAACACTTTAATATTGAGGATTAATTTGGCCAGGGGGACAGAAATAAAAGGTACCGACCGGTTCTAGTTCGGATCCAAAATAAATCTATCTCGGCTCAAAACCTGATGCAACTCACCCGGGAGTTGTTCCAAGCAGTCATTCCTTCATTGACTCAAACAGATCTTATTATTGATCGAATCCACCGGTTACCCAAACCAACTTTCCTACCGCAAGAAATCCCCAGAGATGTTCTGCTAAGAGTCCACTTTTTTCAAGTCAAAGAAAATTTTTTAGAAGCATTTCGAAAAGCTGAAAACATACCAGAACAAGCACAAAACATTCAAGTTTTACCTGATGTGTCACAATATACTTTACAACAGCGTGGCAACATGGCAACACTCACCAAGGCATTACGTAACCACAAAATAATGTACCGTTGGAAATATCCAGCCAAGCTCATTATTACATACAATGGCATTAATCATCTGATAAACAAGTTGGAGGACGGAATCTGCCTGCTGCAAAATTGGCAAATCTTGCTACCAGAAAGAGCTCCAAACATACCTCCATACCCACAAGGTCCACCTCAAAGTGGAAAAATCTTACCAGATTGGTCAATTAAAACGCAAAGGAAATCCACTACAAAACATCACTAAGGTCTATCGTTTAGATCTCTGTGCGCTTTATGAGGACACTAGAATTCCCCCAGTGTTGGACAATTGGTACCTGACACCGTACCTGACCTCACCGTTGTAGGCGTCTTTTTCGCCTGTCCTTTGGACCCTTGTTCTTAAGTTGTTTGGTTCACAAAGTAGGATGTTCCCTGTTGGGAACTGTTCAGTTGATCTCCACGGTTCTAACAAAAAAATGGAGCTGCAGAGATAATCGGGAAATTTTCCTTTGTTTAGGATACAGTGGTCAAGAACTCTTAGGCCGCGTACACACACGGGGACTGTTCGCTCAACTGTTTCAGCGGACAGTCTGACGAACAAAGTTTTTCGGAAATTCCGTAAAACTGTCCGCTGAAACTTGGTTTGAGCGGACAGTCCGCCCGTGTGTAGGCTTGTTCGTCAAACTAAGTCTCGTGCATGCTCAGAAAGAATTTACACGCCGAAGGTTGCATTGCAGTGTATAGGACGTCGTTTTCTAGTCCCGTCGTACGTGCCGTTCACGTCATCGCGCACGGTTTCAGCGGACTGTTCGTTTGTCGCGTGTGGCCAAGTCCGTCCATGCTAATTTTGAGCGGACTGTCCGCTGAAACTGTTTGACGAACAAAGTTGAGCGAACAGTCTCCGCGTGTGTACGCGGCCTTAGGTTCACACCCTTTTTTCGCTTGGATAATCCATCTCGGACACTGTCTGCATCGGTATGCGTGTTTGAAGAATTTCTACTATTCTCTTACCACCTTTTAAGCAGAACTTCAATTAACACTTCGACACAACTACCACACCATCCAAAACTCCAATCAACATTCCGTCACGAATACCAACAATTACAGATGAACAATTATGGGTATTAGAATATTATCTATCAATGCAAGTGGTTTAAATCACCCTGCCAAACGCAGATCCCTATGGAGGGAGGCCAATCTTCACAGCGCGGACATACTGACAATACAGGAAACTCACTTTCACAAGCAAGCAACTCCAAAAATGCTCCCATCCCAACTTTCCTCATGTCTTTCAAGCTTCATTCACTTAAAAAAAAAGAGGTGTGATGGTAGCCATCAGAGATACAGTATCTTTTGAACTCAAAAAGTCTAAAATTGACCCTGAAGGTCGATTTATAATATTGGTTTGTACAATAGATAATCTGCAGGTAACATTGGCTAATGTCTATGCTCCCAACTTGCACCAACTTAAGTTTGTTAATAAGGTCATAAGGAAAATTTCTGAGGTGCGGGAGGGGAGCATACTTTTGTGTGGGGATTTTAACTGTGTCATAGATGAAAAATTGGATACCACCTCCTCAGGGAAGAGACATCCCTCTCTTTTACGGGATCTTCTTCTTCGGGAGGAGCTATTTGACGTATGTAGGTGTTTGAATGCAAGTGAAAAATCGTTTACATTCCATTCGTCGAGACACAATTCCTATTCCAGAATAGACCTATTTTTAGCAGACAAGATGTTGCTCCAGAGAATATCCCACTCAGACATTAAAGATATAACATGGTCAGATCACGCTCCAATCTTAGTCCAAATCGAGAGTGGGAGATCCTTTGCTGCAACACTTGTGTGGAGATGCAATGAGGCGGTGTTACTCGACCCTGATTCATATAAAGCGATTCTGTGTAACTTAGAAGAATATTTTAAGTTCAATGTGCCTGGAGACACTGGTATATTTAATAATTGGAATTGTCACAAAGCGTTTGCAAGGGGAATTCTGATAAAAGTGCACGCCAAAATGAAGAAATTAAGAAACGCGAAACTCACGGAAACTTTAAACATAATACGTGATCTAGAATTACGAAACCAAACCAACCCCTCCCCTAGATTAGCATCTCAACTTTCGGATTATCGACACACACTTAGAGAAATGCTGTGCATTCAACATGAAAACTACAAGAGAAAACTGAAATTAAACTATTACGCAAATAATAATAAAGCAGATAGGACTTCAGGCTAATCGCCTTAAAGTTCAGAGATCCAAAGCCAAAATATCACACATATGTCACCCTAGGAGCTCTTCAAAGCTGATAAATCCCCAGGAGATAGCAGACGCTTTTGCGGATTACTATTCGTCCTTATATAATCTAGCAGATGACCTGGACACTGCCCAACCAGCTATTAAAGATATAGAGGAATTCTTGGCTAAACTCAGTCTCCCCACGCTCTCAGAAGATCACATCCACTTATTAAATACCCCTTTTTCAGCAATAGAAATAGAAAAGATCATAATGTCCCTACCCTCTGGAATAGCCCCAGGCCCAGATGGACTGACAAATTTAAGCAAATTCTAATACCCAATTTATTGACACGATTTAATGAAGCCCTAAACAAAGGTACATTTCCAGAAGAGATGTTAAAGGCGTATATTGTTACTATCCCCGAATCCGGTAAAATCCCCGATACACCAGCAAATTTCCGTCCAATATCTCTGTTGAACACGGATGTCAAAATTTATGCCAAAATGCTCGCCTTGAGACTGCATGATATTTTACCTATGATAGTCAAACAAGATCAGTCAGGATTTACCAAAAAACGACAAGCATCTGATGCCACTAGATGTTTAGTAAACATTATACACCTAGCAGAATCACGGAAAACGCCTTCTCTGCTTCTCTCGATAGATGCACAGAAGGCATTTGATAGAATCCATTGGGGCTATATGAAAAGAGTCCTATGTAAATTTGGCTTTCAGGGAAATTTTCTCTCTGTGACGTTAGCCCTATATGCAAACCCATCCGCGCAAGTCCTTACATCTGGACTCGTCTCTAAGAAATTTAAAATAACAAACGGAACGCGCCAAGGTTGCCCGCTTTCTCCATCCATATTCAACTTAATGATGGAACCTTTGGCAGAAGCGATAAGAACTCAACCCCATATTACAGGTTTTAAAATACAACAAGATACACATGTAATAAATGTATTTGCGGATGATGTTGTTATTTTAATTCTCACAAATCCTATCATATCACTGCAGTTTGCGCATGACACTCTTACTTACTTTAGTAAACTTTCCTATTATAAAGTCAACTTCAATGGACTTAGGCATAAACCACCACACTCGATCGCATCTACAGCGTCACTTCCCGTACGCATGGGTGGAAAAGCAGATACCCTACCTAGGAATTCTTCTGACACCAAAGGTAGCACAATTAGCAGAAGCCAACATTAAGCCTTTAACAGGGAACATACGAGAATTGCTAAATCGTATCACAAAAGTAGAAATATCCTGGGTAGGAAAAATCTCGGCCTTCAAGATGTTAGCTCTCCCCAAAATACTGTACATATTTCGTACACTCCCAATCCCATTGAAAAACTCTCATATATCAGGTCTTCAAAATGCACTCAAACATTTTCTGTGGCAGGGGAAAAGGGCAAGATGCTCCCACAAACTTATTCAACATCGCAGATTAGGGGGGATAGGTATGCCTGACATTAAGGACTATTATTGGGCCAATCTTCTTAACCAAATTGGGCACTGGTTTATCTCCGGTGAGACGCAACACTGGGTAATGATAGAGTCTGCTATGCTCAAAATTCCGCATCTATTACATCTTTTATTAGCAGATATATGGAAGCCAAGACCATTAGGACTTCTCTCTCTCACTCTACAGGCTTCGCTCATGGCCTGGAGACACTTGCAAACATGCAAAGATAGTGAAGTTCCGTGCACTGCTGTCAGGGTCCATTTGGAAACGCTAGAAATACTCCTCCCGTACAGTTCATTTACTCCCTGGAAGGATAAAGGTATATTATGGATAGATGAACTGATGAGTCAGGGGGCGGTTCACTCATTCGAATACTTACGGAGGAAGTATGAACTATCGCAATCAAGTATATTTGTACATAAATATCCACCTCCCTTAATTAATGTACAGTCTAAGCCCCCATACACACGGTCGGACATTCTGCCAACCAAATCCGTCGGATTTTGTCCGTCAGATTGTGTCCGAAACTGTTGCATACACACGGTCGGACAAAGTTGTCGAAAAATCCGATCATTCAGAACGTGATGACGTAGTTTCGTTACGATGGGACTACGTTCAGGCTGGTAGCCAATAGCTTTGATGTAGGAATTTGATCTGAGCATGCGTGGCACTTTGTCCGATCGGAATTCTCTACACATGATCCGAGTATGTCCTATCGGACCAGTTTGTCGGAAAATATTTCCAACAAGTTGGAAAATTTGGTCCGATGGATATTCCGACGGAAACAGTCCGATGCATACCACACACAGTCGGATTATCCGACAACACGGTCCGATAGGACACATTCCGACGGATTCTCCGACCGTGTGTATGGGGGCTAAGATTTGGAAGCTTTATATGACACCTGAACGTACAAACATAGGAATAGGTCTCTTTTATAACACATTGCAACTATAATAAGAGTTTACTAAAACCCCACCTATGGTAGCATGGGAGGAAGATTTAGGTCAGAACTTTGAAAAAAAAAAGTGGTTAGCAATGCTAAAATACAACTATACTGCCTCTCACTGTATAAATCATTGGGAACTAACCCAAAAAGTATTGGTGAGATGGTATAGGACCCCGCACCAACTGGCTAAAATGTACCCATCCCAGTCCTCGCTTTGTTGGAGGGACTGTGGAAACACAGGTTCTATCTTTCATATATTATGGAAATGGAAAAATCTAACCAGCTACTGGACAAAGATTTTTGGTATGGTAGCAGAAATCACAGGTATCATAAGACCTCCTGCACCTGCATTAGCAATTCTTCATTTGGGCATTGAAGAATATCCACCAAATTACTGTACTGTAGTCATCCACATATTGACCACATCAAAACTAGTTATTGCTAGACATTGGCATAACATTTTAGTTCCTAATCCTTCAGAAGTTGTCACCCAAGTAAACCTAAATTATCATTATGAAAGACTTTTAGCCATTAGGAAGAACTGTTTTTTTTTTTATTATTTGAATTTTATTAATTTTAAAAATCAACAAAAATAGCATAATATACAGACAGAAAAAAAGACTGTCCTATACAATCCATATATTTTCAACTTAATTACATTCTATTTTCAGCTTATCTCCCATCCTCTAACCCTATTGACCCCTATCCTCCCCCCACCCATCCACCCCCTGTTCTGTTGGCCCGCCATCCTCTGCTTATTCTGCTAATGCCTGGATGTAATTTTCAGTCTTTTTGAATGATCTCCACTTTTCCCATGTTGCCCAGTATCTATTCATTTGATTACTTTCCATTTTAATTAAATATTCCATATTATTAATAAATTTGATTCTCTGTATCCATTCTCTAATTGGGGGTTTTTTGACTTGTAACCAGTTTTTGGGTATCAAAGCTTTTGCTGCATTGAGTAAAAAGGGTATCAGTTTTATTTTTTTTCCCTTTTGATCCATTTTTTGTTTTATAATTTGGTTATCACTTTCTTGTTCTTCCCCGTAAAACAGACATTCCCTGGGACAATATGGTATTTTTCCCCTGTTATTTTTTTCTATGTAATCTAATATTTTATACCAATAATTCTTTATCTCTGGACATTCCCACCATATATGATATGTTGTTCCAGGTAGTTTGCATTCTCTCCAACACTGTGTGGATCTAGAGGGGTCTATTCTGTGTATTCTATCCGGTGTCATATGCCATCTCTTCATATACTTATAGTTAACTTCCACAGACGTTGTGTCCGATACATGTCTGTGCACTGCCTCCATCATATGTGTCTCGTCTACTTTTATACTCATATCCTGTTCCCATTTTGCTATGGCTGGAATGCATTCTCGTACCTCTATTTCGGATTTCATATACTCTTGACATACCGTGCTTTACTTTTACCTTGGAATTACAAAGAAGTCCCCATGAAGAAGTCACGTGGTATGACGTAACAGGGAAGGGAGTGGCCGTAGGACGTACCGGAAGTAGAGTAAGACTGCCGGAAGACCATCTTTATTCACCTTGCTGTGCTGTTTTATCTTGGTTTTAATGTGAGAGTCTCTGGTTTATATTAAATAAATTGATCCTTTAACGTTATATACTACACCATTGGAGCCTCCTCTCTCTCTCCCTTCCCCTCTCCCCTCTTGTTTTGAGCCATACACTACGGAATACATCCTGGGATTAACAGTATAAGCATCTATGCTAAATAATGGCCCTCTAGTGGCCGAATGAGGTATCTACATCTTTTATCTGGATTTCCCTGATGGCTGTCTATGAGGAATGAAATCGGAGACCCCCTGTGTTTTTTGATGAGCCTGTTTTCTCTGGCTTAAGGTGAAAGTTCTGGGAGCCCTGACTGTCCTCTTCATTGGTTTTTTCATCATCTTTTTCAACATTTTTTGGTGCTTATTTTTTTATATGGACTATTTATTTATTTTTATTTGATTTTTTCACATGTTGTTGTTGCACTTAGCTAATTTTGATTTATTTATATATTTATATATATAGTATTGGCATCATTTGCGCAGGACTCTTTTCTCCGTTATCACTTTTTGATAGTTTTGTGTTCACTATTCCGTCTTGCTGCATTTTTGCACTATATATTTGCACGTGCACTTTGTGATATTATATATTTGTATATATATATTTCATATATTTTCATCATTAGTTGTTTATATTTATACTCTCTCCAGTTGCACTTTTTCCATAGTAGCGCGAAGGCTCACTTTTTCAATTTTCATGTCTGTGCACTGCCTCCATCATCTGTGTCTCGTCTACTTTTATACTCATATCCTGTTCCCATTTTGCTATGGCTGGAATGCATTCTCGTACCTCTATTTCTGATAGGATTTCGTATACTCTTGACATACCGTGCTTTACTTTTACATTGGAATTACAAAGTTTTTCTATTTTGTGTTAAAGTATTCTCATCCCTTATAGGTTTTGGGATTGAATTAACAAAATGCTGAAGCTGTAGGTATTCCCATTGTTTTAGATTTTGCCATCCATGCTTCTTTATTATTTCTTGTTTTAACATTAAGTGCCCTCCACAGGTGATATCTTTTAATTGTGCATTTTTCATTTGTTTACCTAATTGTGTGCCCCTTCCTGGGATAAAAAAAAATCTGTGCCCTCTAATGGAATTAATGGGGAATTATATACCCATTTATTTCTCCGGTGTAGTGCGTCCCATAATTTAAATGTCGTTAAAGTGATTTTGTGTGCCTTATTACTACCTATTCTAAATTTTGGCGGGATCCAAATATTTTTTTGTAGTTGTGTACCCTTTAAGTGATTCTTCCATTTTTACCCACCTCTTTGTTGTGCCGACGTTAGCCCACTCCACCAATCTTGCCAAAGTAATTGCAAGATAATATCTATAAGTGTCTGGCAGTGCCATCCCCCCGCTTTTTTTTTTCCTAGTTAATATATTATAATTTATCCTAGACTTTTTATTTTGCCATATAAAATTTAAAAAAAGTGTTTTTATTACTTTAAAGAAACTATTTGGGATATTAATCAGAAGCATTTGAAGTTTGTAGGTGATTTTTGGTAAAACCACCATTTTCAGCATATTGATTCTACCCGTCCATGAGATTGTTCCCTTTTTTATTTTCCTTAACGGCTTGAGACCCGCGCTATAGCCGAATGATGGCTACATCGTGGACCTCCTTTGCCGGGACGACGTCTATTGACGTCGTCCCGTGCACGAGCGGCCTGCGCGCCCCCTAAGGGGGGCGCGCGGCGCGCTCTGTGATCGGCGAGTCTATGAGACTCGCCTGATCACCGATCCGAGCAAGGGGTCGATCCCGACCCCTTATCACGTGATCAGCTGTCAGCCAATGACAGCTGATCATGTGATACAACGGAGCCGGTAACCGGCTATCATTCCTCCTCACGCTGACAGCGCGAGGAGAAAAAAAAAGAGCCGACCACCGGCGGCCGTGATCGGGACATCAGTCCCGATCACGGCCAGCCCTGCCAGTGCCCACCTGCCCCCTGCCAGTGCCACCTCAATAAAATATAACTGCCCCCCATCAGTGCCACCCAGCAGTGCCCATAGTGCCACCCAGCAGTGCCCACAGTGCCACCCAGCAGTGCCACCCAGCAGTGCCCACAATCTGCCTCAACAAAGGTGCTGCACATATCCGTGCCCATCAGTGTCATCTACCAGTGCCCATCAGTGCCAGCCCATCAGTGCCCAGCAGTGCCACCTATCAGAGCCACCTATCAGTGCCACCTATCAGTGCCCATCAGTCCCATCTATCAGTGGTACCTATCAGTGCCCCTTAGTGCCACCCTTCCGTGCCACCCATCCGTGCCATATTATCTGTGCCCATCTTTGCCCATCAGTGCCGCCTTATCTGTGCCCATCAGTGCCGCCTTATCTGTGCCTATTAGTGCCGCCTTAACTATGTCTATCAGTGCCCACCAGTGCAGCCTATCAGTGCCCACCAGTGCAGCCTATCAGTGCCGCCTCATCAGCGCACTTCAATGAAGGAGAAAAATGACCTGTTTGCAAAATTTTATAACAAACTATTAACCACTTAGGGACCAGGCCTCTTTTTCAGACTTGGTGTTTACAAGTTTAAAACAGTTTTTTTTGCTAGAAAATTACTTAGAACCCCTAAACATTTTATATTGTTTTTTTCTAACACCCTAGAGAATAAAATGGCGGTCATTGAAATACTTTTTTTCACACCGTATTTGCGCAGCGGTCTTACAAGCGCACTTTTTTTGGAAAAAATTCACTTTTTTGAATAAAAAAATAAGACAGCAGTAAAATTAGCCCAATTTTTTTTATATTGTGAAAGATAATGCTACGCCGAGTAAATTGATACCCAACATGTCACGCTTCAAAATTGCGCCCGCTCGTGGAATGGCGTCAAACTTTTAGCCTCAAAAATCTCCATAAGCGACATTTAAAAAATTCTACAGGTTGCATTTTTTGCGTTACAGAGGAGGTCTAGGGTTAGAATTATTGCGCTCGCTCTCCAGATCGCGGTGATACCTCACATGTGTGGTTTGACCACCGTTTTCATATGTGGGCGCTACTCACGTATGCGCTCGCTTCTGTGCGCAAGCTCGTCGTGACGGGGTGTTTTTAAAAAAAAAAAAATTTCTTATTTATTTTAATTGATTTTATTTATTTTTACACTGTTTTCAAAAAAAAAAATTGATCACTTTTATTCCTATTACAAGGAATGTAAACATCCCTTGTAATAGAAAAAAGCAAGACAGGTCCTCTTTTATATGAGATCTGGGGGGTCAAAAAGTCCTCAGATCTCATATTTGGGCTAAAATGCAAAAAAAATAAAAATAAAAAAAAAGAAAGAAAATCTGACATTTAAAAAAAATATACCTTTAAGAGGTATGAGCGGAAGTGATGTTTTGACGTCGCTTCCGCCCTCCTATGGTATAGAGACGAGTGGGGGCCATCTTAGCCTCACTTGTCTCTATGCCCAGCAGATGAAAGGACCCGATCGCCTCCGCCGCTACCGACGGCTCCGGTAAGCGGCGGAAGGTGCGGGAGGGCGGCGGGAGGGGGGGTGGCACCTCTCCCGCCACCGATAGCGGTGATCTTGTGGCGAATCCGCCGCGGAGACCACTGTTATCGTACAGCCGACCGGCGCCTGAAGAGATGGATATCTCGGTTGTGGCAGCAGCTGCTGCCGTTACCGAGATATCCCTCTTCAAAAATAGGACGTACATCGTCGTGCGGCGGTCGGCAAGTGGTTAAACATGATTTTTTTTATTTTTTTTTGCATCTTTTTTTGTTTGTTTAGCAAAAAATAAAACTCCGAGCTGTAATTAAATACCACCAAAAGAAATCTCTATTTGTGGGAAAAAAAATGATAAAAATTTCATTTGGGTACAGTGTTGTATGACAGAGCAATTGAAATTGAAAATTGGTCTGGATTGGGGAGGGGTTTAAGTGCCCAGTAAGCAAGTGGTTAATACTGTTTTGATTTCATTTACTAATGGAATATAATTAGCCTGATATAATTCCTGGACCGTTTTTGTTATTTTTATACCTAAGTATGTTATTTCTTTTTTTTTTTCCCATGTAAAGGGAAATTCCTGCTGTAATATCTTTTCTTCCTTATTATCTAGGCCTATGTTCAATATGACTGTTTTTATGGGATTTATTTTAAAATTTGAGAGAGCACCGTATTCCTTTATTTCTTTTATTACACTGGGTAAGGACAAACGTGGGTTTGTTATGTATAGGAGTATGTCGTCCGCATATGCCGCCACTTTATGATTTTCTCCCCCCATCTTAACCACTTGCCGACCAGCGCATGACGATGTACGTCGACAGAATGGCACGGGCAGGCAAATGGGCGTAAATGTACGTCCCTTTAAATTTGCCGCCCTGCCATTGGGAGCGCGCCGCCGGCGCCGCGCTCCCGCACTGGTCGGGACCCCCGTGAGTCCGGTCGCGGGACCCGCGGACTCGATTGCCGCGGGCATCCCCGCGATCGTCTCACGGAGTGGCCGAATGGAGAAATGCCGTTGTAAACAACATTTCTCCATTCTGCCTAGCAACTAGTGACGCTGATCTCTGCTCCATGTGATTGGAGCAGAGATCAGTGTTCACTAAATGAAAGCCCAACCCCCCCACAGTTAGTAACACGCCCCTAGGAACACTTAACCCCTACACTGCCACCCACTGGTTAACCCCTTCACTGCCAGTGTCATTTACACAGGAATCACTGCATTTATATAGCAGTGATTACCATATAAATGACAATGGTCCCAAAAATGTGTCAAAAATGTCCAATGGGTCCTCCACAATGTCGCAGTCACAATAAAAATCGCTGATCGCCGGCATTACTAGTAAAAAAAAAATAATAAAAAATGATTAATAAAAATGCTATAAAACTATCCCCTATTTTGTAAACGCTATAACTTTTGCGCAAACCAATCAATAATCGCTTATTGCGATTTTTTTACCAAACATATGTAGAAGAATTATGTATCGGCCTAAACTGAGGGAAAATTGTTTTTATATATATTTTTGGGGGATATTTATTTTAGCAAAAAGTAAAAAATAATGCGTTTTTTTTTCAAAATTGTCGCTCTATTTTTGTTTATAGCGCAAAAAATAAAAACCGCAGAGGTGATCAAATACCACCAAAAGAAAGCTCTATTTGTGGGAAAAAAAAGGACGTCAATTTTGTTTGGGAGCCACGTCGCACGACCGCGCAATTGTCAGTTAAAGCGACGCAGTGCCGAATCGCAAAAAAGTGGTCTGGTCATTGACCAGCAAAATGGTCCGATCTGTAAGTGGTTTTAACCCCGCCTATATTCACGTTCGCACGGATCTTTGCCAATAATGGGTTGCCAACAAAGCGATTACGTACAGAAGGGGGGAGAGCGGACATCCCTGTCTTGTCCCGTTTAGCATTTCAAAAGCGGATGACATACTCCCATTCACTCCTATTCTAGCTGTTGGTTGTGTGTATAAATTGTTTATGCATTTCAGCATCTTTGGACCCAAACCTATTTTGCGAAGAGGTTTCTGTTATAAAACACCAATCTACTCTATCGAATGCCTTCTCGGCATCGATCGATACTAATACCATTGGGGGCTTATTTTCCTTATCTTTACCTATAAGTAGCAAAGTTCTCAGGCTATTGTCTCGTCCCTCCCTCCCTGGGACAAATCCTACCTGATCCCTGTTAATTAGTTCCGGCATCAAATTTTTTATTCTAGTTGCTAGTACCTTCGCATATAGTTTTGTGTCCACGTTCAACAATGCTATAGGCCGGTAATTAGAACAAATGGACTTATCCTTGCCTGGTTTTGGTATAACAACTATATTCGCCAATAGCGATTCTTTACTCATACTCTCTTCCTCTCCCAGGTTATTCCAATATTTACATAACTCTGGTATCAATTGCTACCGGAATTTCTTATAATACCTAATTGTAAAGCCGTCTGGGCCTGGGCTTTTCCCATTTGATGTTTCCTTTATTGCTTTGTGTATTTCTTCTGGACTAATAGGCTCGTCCAGGTTTTTGGCCATTTCTTCTGTTATTCTAGGTAGGTCTATTTCTCTTAGGTAATCTAGGATTTTGACTTTCCTATTCTCCTTCTGTTCTTTTGTCTCGGTACTTCTAATTGTATATAAGGCACTATAGTATGTTTTGAAAGCCTGTGCTATCTCAGATGTTTTAACCACTTGCCGCCCGCCCTATTACAAAATTGACGGCGGCAAAGTGGTTTCATAATCCTGATCGGACGTCATATGACCTGATCAGGATTATGAGCCCCGGGGGCGCGCATCGCGGCGATCATTGCTGCGGGGTTTCAGTCTGACACCCAGCAACTACGATCTCAATAAAGAGTCTCCGTCGGAGACTCTTTACCACGTGTCCAATCACGGCTGATCACAGTGTAAATGGGAAAAGCTGGTGATCGGGTTTTCCTCACTCGTGTCTGTCAGACACGAGTAGAGGAGAGCCGTTCGGCTGCTCCTCTGACAGGGGGGCCTGTGCTGATCTATTATCAGCACAGCCCCCCCGAGGATGCCCACACTGGACCACTAGGGACGCCACCAGACCACCAGGGATGCCCAGGATAAGGTATGCCACCCTAGACCACCAGGGATTCCAGTCATTGCCACAATGGATGCCAATCAGTGCCCATAATGGATGCCAATCAGTGCCCACAATGGGCATCACTGATTGGCATGCATTATTGTTTGGCACTGATTGGCATCCATTAGTACAGTATAATAATACAATGCCGTGACTGATATGTGGCACTGATAGGTGGCACTGATGGGCACTGATAGGCGGCACTGATGGGTGGCACTGATGGGCGACACGGATGGGCACTGATAGGTGGCACAAATTGGCACTGATAGCTGGCATGGATGGGCATGGATGGGCGGCACAGGTGGGCATGGGTAGGCGGCACAGGTGGGCATGGGTAGGTGGCACAGGTGGGCATGGATGGGCACTGATAGGTGGCATGGATGGGCACTGATAGGCGGCACAGATGGGAACTGATAGGCGGCATTGTATTATAATATATTATACTAATGGATGGCAATCAGTGCCAAACACTAATTCATGCCAATCAGTGATGCCCATTTTGGGCACTGTTTGGCATCCATTATGGGCACTGATTGGCATCCATTGTGGCACTGACTGGAATCCCTGGTGGTCTAGGGTGGCATACCTTGTCCTGGTCACCTTGTCCTGGGCATCCCTGGTGGTCTGGTGGCATCCCTGGTGGTCCAGTGTGGGCATCCTCGGGGGGGCTGTGCTGATAATCGATCAGCACAGACCCCCCCTGTCAGAGGAGCAGACGATCGGCTCTCCTCTACTCATGTCTGACAGACGCGAGTGAGGAAAAGCCGATCACCGGCTTTTCCTATTTACACTGTGATCAGCCGTGATTGGACACGGCTGATCACGTGGTAAAGAGTCTCCGTCGGAGACTCTTTACCGAGATCGTAGTTGCAGGGTGTCAGACTGACACCCCGCAACAACGATCGCCGCGATGCCATGTCATATGACGTCCGATCAGGATTATGCAACCACTTTGCCACCGTCAATTTGTTATAGGGCGGGCGGCAAGTGGTTAAACTCTTTTCTTCTCTCCTGTTCTATCATATCATTTAATTGTGCACGCTTTTGGATAATCTGCTTGTATGTATTTTTATCTAGTTGTCTCTTATGTTTTTGTTCTAATTCCTGGAGTTTTTTTAAGTTATTAAATCTCATTTCGCTTTCTTTTTTTTTTCCAGCACCTATAGAGATTCATTTGCCTCGGATTAGGGCTTTGTGTGCTTCCCATAGGGTTGCTTTGGAGACTTCTGTTGTATCGTTTATTTTAAAATATTGTTCTATCTCTGTTTTTATGCTGTTCTCAGTTTCCTCATTCTCAATCAGAGCCTCATTGAGTCTCCAGGTCCCTTTTCTATACTCTATTTCACACTGTCTAATTTTGACTATCACCGGGGCGTGGTCCGATAGAGTGATGTTTCCTATCTGTGTTTTTATTACATTTTCCAATATTTCATGATCTAGTAGTATATGGTCCAGTCTCGCATACATGTCGTGTACCGTAGAGTAATACGTATAGTCCTTTACACCCAGGTTACATATTCTCCATACATCTACAAGCTGTTGTGTGTGTAATTTTCTTTTTAATATTTTATGTTGTTTAATTTCTTGGGGGAGAACATTTGACGTACTATCTAATTCCGGATTCATGGTGAAATTTAGGTCTCCCGCTAATATCACTTGGCCTTCTTTATAACTCTCTATAATATTCAAGATCCCATTCAGATATTTTTTCGGGGCCTTATTGGGACAGTAAATATTAACTAATGTGTATTTCTTTTTTAATATGTTCCCTTTTAAAGCAGAAACCTCCCCTCTGGGTCTACCTTCATCCCTTCTAGAGACCATCTGACATTGTTTGCTATTCCAATAGCTACCCCCCTAGATCCCCTTATCGGGGAATCTGCGTAATACCAGGTCGAAAACCTTCTTGTATTCAGCCGGGTATTAATGTCTAGGGGTAAATGTGTCTCCTGTAAGAAAACAATGTCCACCAAATATCCCTCCAACTCTTTCAAGATATTATACCTTTTTTTGGGAGAAATCATTCCTCTTACGTTGTACGTTGCTATCTTAAGTTCTGCCATCCGTCAAACCTATATACTCTTTCATTTCATTTAGTGTATTCGGGCCAACAGCATTTCCCACCCTTAATTCCCACCCCCCTCCCTTCCCCCTCGTTTGATGTGATTTTGACTCTATGGTCTGGGATTTCTTATCAGGAACCTCCTTGTTCCATTTGTCCCTAGATCCTAGGGTGGAATTCTGTTCGGCCGCGTCGCCAACCATCTCGCCTAATACTTGCAGGACAATTACCCGACATGCCAGGTGGATCCTCTCTTCCCCCCATTTCCGCCCCCACCTCCCCCCCCCCCCGCCCCAGGGGGGAGGGGAGGAAGAGAGGGACATAAAGAAGGGGAAACAGCCCCAGGGGACTTGGCCAGGGCAGTCCTTACTCCACTCCGACCATACTTACTTATCCCCGTCCCCTCCTCCTTACGGGGAAGGGGGACCCGTCCCCCTGACTATCTCCCCCACCCCCCCCCCCCCCTCCGACCCCCACTCCCTATTTCGATCTTTGGTATCGGAATATCAAGTTTTTTACAAAATTCTGTTATGTCTTCAACATGTCTCAATCTTACTGTCCGACCATTCTTTCTGCCTATCAGGCACGCTGGGAAACCCCAATTATATTGTACCCCATTCTCAGTCAGCACCTCTAATAACGATTTTAATTCTCTTCTTCTCCTTAAGGTATCTGGGGATAAGTCCTGGAACATCTGTATGGTCTTTCCTTCATATTCTATTGGTGCATTTGCTCGGATGTTCCTCCAAATTTGGTATTTGTCTTCTTCGTTTTGAAAACGCACTATTATATCCCTTGGCGTGTCCCGTGGCAAATCCTTTGGTTTCCTTATTCTATAAACTTTTTCAATATTTATTAAGTTTGTTATTTCTTTATTCAACAATGGATTGCATATCTTGTTTATTACAACTGTTAGATCTTCTCGCTGAAAGGTATCCGGAACTCCGCGTATTCTTATGTTTTTTTTTCTGTCCCTGTTTTCCTGTTCCTCTACTTTATATGCTTGTTCTTGGTGTGCTTTTTTTTAGTAATACTATTTATACTTCTAAGTTCTTTATTATGTTTGCTTCTCTTTCCGTTTTTTTTTCCATATTTTCTACTCGTTCCAATATATGGGCGAGGTTCTTAGGCAGTCTTTCCATTTCCATTTTCATAGAATTTTCCAGGGCAGCAAACATAGAACTTATTTCTTTTTTTGTGGGCAAAGATGGGGGGTTCTCGTGTTGAGTTGGGTACGTCTGTGTACCTTCTGTCTCATACTCTACTTCTGGTGGTTGCTCTATCTCCACTTCTGGTGGTCCTTCTTGATCCTGTAAGGAATTATTTTGTGCTTGCTGCTTTCTCTTCTCCCTATCCTTTTTATCCTTTTCCTTTTTATCTTTATCTGCTTGGGAACTTCTTGTTTGTTGTTGTTTTTCTATTTGTTGTTTCTCGGTTCCCCCAGATTGTGTAACATATTTATTCATTGAACCGGTGCTTACAACCAGGCTCCGCCGGGGAGATTTGGGAATGGCTCCTGACTTTCGGTGTCTTACCCTTCATTTGACCGTTTGCTTCTTAGTCAGACCGGTAACTTTTACTCTAGAATGAAAGTATATTCCCAAATTACTATGTCTAACTTTATTATAAATGTTTCTCCCTGTGTCCTGGTTTTAACCACCTGCTATAGTGGAAAAAATTAATTTTCTTTTTATTTTACTATGAAAAGTCAATATTCGGGGGCGATGCAAACAAGCACAGAATTGTCAACACTATTATTCAATGTACAGAGTCCCCCTTCAACCGTATAGCCCCCCTTACTCTCTGCAGTGCATTTACTCCTCTGAAGGACGTTACCATGCGTCCACATTATTACACCAACCAAAGTTAAGGAAAAAAGGAGTCCAGCGAACGGAAAAACAAGGGGTTTTCCTTTTTTGGTAGACTGTGGTTTTTTTTTTTTTTTTTTTTTTTAAGTGCGGATAGTCGCCGTCAGTGTGCTCCTTTCCTTTATCCCTTTTCCTTCCCCCTGTCCGCTGCTTTACCATATTTTTGTAGACTTTAATGCTGCAAATCTGCTTGATAAATCAGCTACCAGAGTCAAAATATAATGCAACACTGTACACTTATTTTAAACACCAGAATCTCTTCGGGATTTTAAATTGATATTAAGGAGTAATGTGTTTCTTTTCCATTCCGTAACGGCGACATGTTTACAGGACTAACCTCTGCCATTTTTCACCTCCGCCATCATCATATCTGTGGCTCTGTGTCTTAGTAGGGCTTCTGGCAGTTATTTTCAAAAATATCCAAAAGGTTTTCCAGTCTTTTCAAACAAAAAAATTTTTGTATAATAAATCCACATACCAATTCATCCAGATTCCCTCAGGGTCTTTCTCCAGGCGTCCACCGCCGAGTCTATTGCTGCACCAGCATAGATACTTCTTCTGAGACTTTGGCGTCTCTCTCTATTAACTCTAAATCTGCTAGGCTGCAGTCCTCATAGCGCCGTTTCTTCATTTACCAGCAGAGGGCGCATGGAGCCGTCGTTTGTCTCCGTAGCTCCAAAGATCTCCGACCTCATTTGAGACACCTCTGCCTCTCCCAGGGGACCGCGTCCTCACCCGAGAGTCTCGTTCACTTCGCCGGGACGTCACACGACCGGCGACCGCGGCGGCCGCTCGAGTCTTTCACAGGCACCCAGGGGAAGACCAAGGTATGGGGGATGCAGCGAATCATGGAGGGGAGCAGGGCAAGGGGGGATGGGCTGCTTCATGCACGCCGAAGCCGGCTACAAGCGGGGCAGGACGGCTGGATTACCGCCATGAAAGGAGAGCCGATCCACACCAGCACATGCTAGGTGTGAGCACACTGCCGCATGAGACTCCTACCCCTCATTAGGATGAAGTTGCTTCATGATGCTTAAAAGCTGACCTAACATTCAAGGAGGGCAGGGACCAAGCTTCTGTGTGGCACAGTAGGGGTTCCCTTGTGACAGATCCTCTTTTTGGGGGTTGCTTGCTATAGGTAACTTTCATAAGCTCCAACCTCCCACTCCACCTTTACACTGTGGTTATATTATAGTGTAGGAGGTAAGAAGAAACTTGGTTTGGGCTACAATCCACTCAGTGGCAGATCTAAGGGCGATTCACCATAAATCGCTTACTACATCCTTTTAATTGAGGATTTTCTGTGCAAACCTATGCAAGAGCTACATAATTGCTTGTTTGAAGCCTGCAAATAGCTATTTACCCCCCAGGCTAAATTGGTAACCACCTCTTCTAGAGGCTGTCTTAAATTGGTCTCTAGGGCTGGGCTCATTGAGACTTTAGTTTCTAATCAGCACCACCTGGGTATGAGCTGGCTAGCGTTTGCTCAGTCTATGGAGGTAAGGTAGGACAACAACTACTAATAGTAGGGTGTCCAACCATTTTAGGATTTGTTCCTTCACTGGTGGTGAAGGTTTAGTATCTACAGCACAGGCTATGCCTATGAAATAAATTGCCTGTTGGTTATTTCATAAAGGGATAGACCATGACTCCTCATTGGCTGCACACCAGTAGACCTCAGTAGTGAAGGTTCGTCCTTGCTGGGATGTTTTTGTGGCACAGCAGAAATATACATTGAGATTTGTGACATCTCTGCTCATAAGGGCTATATTGCTGTACATCAGAAATGCACTGCACTGAAGCTTGTTTGCTGTCCTTTATATCCTAAAGGTACTGCTTTGTTTGGCTACAGATCAGAAAAATACAACAGTGAAGGTGGTCTGTACTTTCTGGTTTTGTGCTGCACAGCAGAAATGCACATCATTGAGTCTGGTGACATCTCTGCTCATAATGGTTATATTGCTGCACATCAGACATACACAAGATTGAGGTCTGTCTGTGGGGCTTTGTGTCCTGTATTACTGCCTTGTTGGTTACTTATCAGAAAGGCAGCAGTGAAGTCTGATGGTCCTGATTTGCGTGGCGTTGTGCTGATTCAGACAGTGCTATTAACGGCAATGGCTGCCGAGTTTAAACATGCGATTTGACATGTTGAGTCGCATGACAAATCATTTCAATATGGATGTGCTATCTATATTCAGAGTGTTTTATTGTTGCACATCAGACATATACAGCATTAAGGTCTGTGGGGTTTTGTGTCCTGTATTACTGCCTTATCAGAAAGGCAGCGGTGAAAATTGATGGTTCGAATTTGTTGGGCTACATAGCAGAAATACAAATTGAACCCCTGCCAGGTGTAGTACATATACTGCCTTTGGTAATCCGTGTAGCACCACAAAGTGGTGTTGTGCTGATTTTAGCCATGCGATTCGACATGTTGAGTCGCAAGGCCAAATCGCTTCAATATGGATGTGCTATCTCTATTCAGAATTGTTGTATTGTTGCACATCAGACATATACAAGATTGAAGGTTGTCTGTGAATGAATGAATGAATGAAATACTTGTATAGCGCACAATGCGAACTGAATCGCCTCAGTGTCTGTCCTTTATGTCTTGCATATACTGCCTTATTGGCTGCATATCAGAAAGGACACAGCAGTGAAAGTTGCTTGTCTTTTTCTGATTTTGTTTTTGCTGCTCAGCTGAGAGACACATTGAGGATGGTGGCCTCTCTGCTCAGTATTGGTATATTACTACACATCAGACATACACAAAGATTGAATGTTTGTGTCCTGTATGTCCTATATTTACTGCCTTATCGTTTGTATATCAGGTGCAGCAGTGAGCAGTGTTTCTCATTGATCTACCTTTCTGCATCTTAGGGATACACAGCAGGGGTTTGTTGGCTGCAATCCTCCAGGGAGTCACAGCATTGGGGACCCCTTACTTGTTCGACCTGAAAATTGCTATTTTTTTCCCTGCGACCTGTGTAATCTTGAGGTCTGTGGATCCAGGAATCAGGGACTACTGGAGTAGCACAGACACAAATGGTACCCATTGGAAGCCATAGTATATGACTTCTCATGCGTCTTGCAGTACCAAGTCGCAGGTTGGGTCGCACGGGTGTGGGAACCCTAAACTTATCTGTCCCTTCTGATTGAGGTTTTGCTACACAGCAGGAATACTCATCATGGCGTTATTGTTTTATTTTGCAGCACACCAGAAAGATTGCAGCTGTAAAGGCTTGTCTGTCTTTTTCCTCAGTGTCTGCTTTTATGTTGTTGCACAGCAGAAATACTCAAGATTGAAGCTTGTTGGTGCTTTCTGTTTCAGAAAAACACAACGCTGCAGGTTGCTTGTGTCCTTTCTCAGTGTTGGTTCTATCTGAACTACACTACAGAAGAGCATGACAGAAAGGATTGTCTTGTGTTCCATGTTTTACCCTGTGGCATAGCAGAAATGCACAACATGGGAGTTGGTGTTCATATTGATCTTATAACTGTATTTGGTGGTTTGTCAGAAATACACAACATAGAAGTTTGGGTCTTTCTGTCTTTATATTTATAGCCTTGTTTTGCTGTACATAGGTAAAACACAACAGTAAAGGGGGTTCCTGTCCTTTCTGTATTTATATATCAGTTATGACCTAGCTAGCTGCACTAGAGAAATATGCAGCATTTAGGGTTTGCTTGAGTCTTAATGTTTTTACGTCTTGGCAGCACATCAGAAAACCAGACTGTGAGGACTGTTTGTCTACATTGAGGTTCAGATTTGAGTCTCTTCCCATATTTGATATATGGGTTTAGCTAGTCACGCTCGAGCACACAACATTGTTGTCTATGCTTGTGTCCTTTCTGTCTAAACCTATTGTGCCGTGCCCACAATCTATGATCATTTTATTTGTGATATTAATAATACATGTATCACCTTTTGTATTTCAGCCTTCTTTTCCATGGAGGGGCCAGGAGTTCGGGCTGCAGATGTCACATGTCAGAAAACCTCGACCTCTTACATTCAGGGATGCCAGAACCCTTTCCTAGGGTTGAAGCCCTGTAGGGTTATGGGACACTGGAGAAAGGGGATAATGAATCGTCCTGTTTAGTAAGAACTTGGAGAGTTCTGTTCAAAGGAGTATTAGGGCCTGAGGATGAAGTATAAAGATGTTGTTAAGAACTTCGGGTATTGAGTCTGACTTAGTGGAAGGGGACCTCTCTTACGGCTCTGGTTCTGGTCTCACTGGAATGGGGACAGAGAGACCGGAGCACAGTGGGGTAGGAGAGTCCAGCCAGGTGCAGCAGCAGGTGTCAGGAGATGAGGATCCTCTGAAGCAGGAACTCTCTGTAGCAGGGAAGCAGAAGGCTGCAGGCCACTGGATCAGGATGGATGGATGGATCCTCCGGAGGCAAGGTAGCAGATACAGGAACAGGCAGGAGACAGCAGAGGTATCAGGTGCAAGCAAGGTTCGGCAACAGGAAATCAGTCCAAGAAGGGTCAAACAAGCCGGGGTCGGAGCAGGAGAGGTCAGCAAGGTCAGACGGAGCCGGGTCAGATATCAGATAGGTAGCAGGTAGGTAAACAGGTATTCTCAGGCACTAGCTGCAGACGAGACAGCACAGAACCACTGCAACTGCGCCTTTAAAAAGGGCCACTGGCGCCAATCGAGCTAACGCTCGTCCGTGCGTGCGTGTACCGCGCACACATACGATCGATGTGCACCCACGCGCGTTGGAAGACGCTCGTGCCCACGACGACCCGCGGCACGAATGCGCGTGCGCGTACGGAAGGTCGATCGTACGGAACGGACGGATTCCTGACATTGCCCCCCCACAAGGGGCAACCTCCGGGTGCCCCAAGTGGCTCTTTTCTCCGGGTGTGCAGCAAAGAAGGCTCGGATCAGTCTATCAGCATGTATATTGGAAGCAGGTTCCCAAGAATTATCCTCCGGGCCATAGCCCTTCCATTTAATTAGAAACTGACCTTGTCCCCGTCATTTTCTGAAATCCAGAATGGCCTCCACTTCAAATTCCTCGCTGCCATCAATCAGCACGGGGTCAGGTGGCCTTGTTTCTCTACCAGGGAAGGGATCAGGTACAGCAGGCTTGAGAAGAGCTACATGAAAAACTGGGTGTATTCGCATGGAATCAGGCAGGGACAACTCATAAGACACCTCGTTAATCCTCCTCTTAACGGGAAACGGGCCCAGAAACTTGGGTGCCAATTTCCTGGAGGGACATGCTAGTTTTAAATTAGAAGAAGACAGCCATACCTGGTCCCCGACTTGAAGGATCAATTCACCCCTTCTTCCACGGTCAAAACTCTTCTTGATGTCAGCCTGAGCCTTGGTTATGACCTCCTGCAGGGTCCGATTATTCTGCTGGAGAAAGGATACCGTATCCTGTACTGCTGGCACATGAGATTCTGTAAGAACATCGGGAAGAAAAGACAAGTTAAAACCGTAATTGGCAAAGAACGGGGACTGCCCGGTGGTGGCATGGCTGGCATTGTTGTAGGCGAATTCCGCCAGTGGTAACAGGGAAACCCAATTGTCTTGGACAAAAGAAGAAAAGCACCTAATATACTGCTCGAGGGTCTGATTGGTGCGCTCCATTTGCCCATTGGTCTGTGGGTGGTAGGCAGAGGACAGGGCCAAATCGATCTTTAAAGACTCACAAAGGGCTCGCCAGAAACGGGAGGTGAACTGAACCCCTCTATCAGACACGATATTGGTGGGCACCCCGTGGAGCCTGATTATTTCTTTAATAAAGACATGGGCAGTCTCGGTCGCGGAGGGGGTTCCCCTTAAGGGTAAGAAGTGTGCCATCTTGGTCAGACGGTCACAAACTACAAAGATGGCAGTGCAGTTCTCAGACGGGGGAAGTTCCACAATAAAATCCATAGTGATCATCCGCCAAGGGCGGTCGGGTGCGGGAAGAGGTTTAAGTAGCCCCCAAGCCCGAATTCTGGGAACCTTATTCCGATTGCATACGGGGCAGGAACTTACATACTGCTTGCAAAACTCCCTCATTCCTGGCCACCAGAAGGAGCGCTGTACCAGTTCAAAAGTCTTACGGACACCAAAGTGCCCAGCGAGTGGGTGGTCATGAAGGAGGCCCAAAACCTTAATTCTCACATCTTCGGGGACGAAGATCAGGTTATCCTTCCAAAACAAACCTTCTCTGGACGCTAGTGAGAGTCCCGGGGGACAGGAAGATGTGGAGGAGGCACTCCTTAGCAGAGACACTAGATCTGGCTGAATGAGTAGGAAGGTGTTAGCAGGGAGGATGGTATCCGGGGGTGTGATGTCCTTGGGGCTGTCAAACATACGGGAAAGGGCATCAGGCTTGACGTTTCTTGATCCAGGGCGATAGGTTATGTGGAAACAGAACCGGGAGAAAAAGAGGGCCCAGCGAGCCTGCCGAGGTTTTAAGCGTTTTGCGGTACGGAGGTACTCGAGGTTCTTGTGGTCCGTGTAGATGAGCACGGGGTGTACCGCCCCCTCGAGTAAGTATCTCCACTCCTCCAAAGCAGACTTGATGGCAAGTAACTCCCGGTCGCCCACATCATAATTCCTCTCCGCCGGAGAGAGTTTTCGGGAAAAGAACCCCACGGGGTGCATCAGGTCGTCTTTGCCTAAGCGTTGGGAGACCACTGCCCCTACTGCTATCTCGGAGGCGTCTACCTCCAGAATATAAGGTCTAGATGGATCCGGGTGGCTAAGGATAGGAGCAGAGGTGAACAGGTCCTTAAGTCTTTTGAAGGCGGCCTGGGCTTCAGGGCCCCAATGGAAGCGCGTATTCAGTTTGGTAAGCTGGGTGATGGGCGAGATAATGGCTGAGAAACCCCTGATGAATTTTCTATAAAAATTGGCAAAGCCCACAAAGCGTTGGATGCCTTTCTTGTCAGAGGGGGCTGGCCATTCGAGGACAGCAGCGACCTTCTGCGGGTCCATCCTGATGCCCGCTGGAGAGATTTCAAGGCCGAGGAATTGGATCTCCTGTTGTTTGAATTTACACTTTTCGGCTTTAGCGTAGAGTCCATGTTGCCGGAGCCGAAGCAATACTCTGCCAACGTGTCCCCGGTGCTGCTCCAGGGACCCAGAGAAGATCAGGATGTCATCGAGGTATACGATGACGAAGATATCCAAGAAGTCCCGGAAGACGTCGTTAATTAAGTGCTGAAAGGTAGCTGGGGCGTTGCATAACCCGAAAGGCATCACCAGATACTCGTAGTGCCCAAAACGAGTTCGGAACGCAGTTTTCCATTCGTCACCTGCTCGAATGCGGACCAAATTATAGGCTGCCCTCAAGTCTAGCTTAGTGAAGATAGTGGCCGACCTTAGCTTTTGGAAGAGTTCTGGAATCAGGGGTAGAGGGTAGCGGTTTTTAATTGTGACCCTGTTCAGCTCCCGGTAGTCCACACAGGGTCGAAGGGTCTGGTCCTTCTTAGTAACAAAAAATATTCCAGCCCCGGCAGGAGATGTAGAGTGCCGGATGAACCCCTTTTGGAGGTTCTCAGAGATGTATGTCTTCAGAGCCTCCTGTTCTTTCTCGGACAACGGATAGACTCGTCCAAACGGGATCTCTGCCCCAGGGAGGAGCTCTATGGGACAGTCATAGGGGCGATGCGGGGGTAAGGAATCAGCCCCCCGTTTACTGAAAACGTCCAGAAACTCATGGTAAGGCTCGGGGACGGATTGACATAAGTCCAGATCTGGGTCTAGGCTGAGAAGAGTTCCGGATTGTTCAGAAGCCCCTGAAAAGCAGTGGTCCTGGCAGTAAGAGGAGAGGAACTTCACCTCCCCCGAAGTCCAGTTAATGGAGGGATTGTGGGCCTGCAGCCATGGAATGCCCAGAATCACAGGAAAAAGTGGGGATGAAATTACATCAAGGATCAGTAGTTCCGTGTGTTGGCAAAAGGTGGAGGTAGGTAGTGGAAGGGTCTCCTGGGTGACTCGGCCGGACTTAATCTGGGACCCATCAGCCAAGAAGATAGCGAGTCCATGAGTCTTTTGCTTGAGTGGAATGGAGTGTAGGTCGGTGAAGGCGGAATCAATGAAGCAACCGCAGGCTCCGGAGTCAAGGATGGCGTTGACGTGGATCGTTCTTCCCGAAAGCTGAAACGAGAGCAGAAGGGCGACATGGAGAGAGTTGGAGGGAGAAATACAGGTACTGCGAGACACTGAAGAAAGGCACTTACGTGACTTCACCGGACAGTTGGCCACATAATGTCCGGAGCCGCCACAGTATAGACACAAGTTCATCTGACGGCGGCGGGCTCGCTCTTCAGGTGACAGGGAAGGTCGGAGAAGTCCAAGCTGCATAGGTTCCTCAGGAGCAGGAGGCACGCTGGCAGGTCCTCTTTGAGGGAGAGGAGAGAAGAAAGGTGTGGAAGATGGGGTCCTGGCCGTCATCCAGGCAGGTCTCAGTGGTTGGGAGGAGCGTTCGGCCCTGCGCTCGCGAAGTCTGCGGTCTATCTGAATGGCCAGAGCAATCAAGTCCTCTAAGGCGTCGGGAGCGCCAACGCGAGCCAACTCGTCCTTGAGACCTTCAGACAGGCCCATGCGGAATTGGTGTCTAAGGGCCGACTCATTCCACTGGGTATCTGCGCTCCAGCGTCTAAAGTCCGAGACATAGTCCTCGGCCGTCTTACGGCCTTGCTGGAGCGCAGTTAATGCAGATTCTGCGGTGGCAGCCCGTTGGGGGTCATCGTAAAGCTGTGCCATCCCTTCGAAGAAGGTGGAGAGGGTCTGTGTAAGGGGGCTGTCATTCTCCAGGAGATGGTGGGCCCAAGACTGAGGTTCTTCTTGCAAGAGAGAAATGACGAAACCCACCTTAGTCGCCTCCAGCGAAAAAGTCCTGGGCTGGAGGGCAAAGTAAAGCTGGCAGGCGTTGCGAAAAGCCCGGAACTTGGAGCGATCCCCAGAAAATCTTTCCGGAATGGGAACCCTAGGCTCAGGTGGGAGCATCATGACTGTCGAATGAGCTGCAGGCTGGGCAGGAGGAGGCTGAGGTGTGGTGTCTGGAGACCCTGAAATGGAGAGATGCTGGACCCGCTCCTCCAATCTAGTGTAGCCATCCTGCAGGGACTTCACGGCCTGGGTGAGAGCCGCAAGGTGAGAGCAAAACTCCTTCATGGCGGAGGCCCCTTCCGCAGACTCAGACATGGCTGTCTCGTACTGTTAAGAACTTCGGGTATTGAGTCTGACTTAGTGGAAGGGGACCTCTCTTACGGCTCTGGTTCTGGTCTCACTGGAATGGGGACAGAGAGACCGGAGCACAGTGGGGTAGGAGAGTCCAGCCAGGTGCAGCAGCAGGTGTCAGGAGATGAGGATCCTCTGAAGCAGGAACTCTCTGTAGCAGGGAAGCAGAAGGCTGCAGGCCACTGGATCAGGATGGATGGATGGATCCTCCGGAGGCAAGGTAGCAGATACAGGAACAGGCAGGAGACAGCAGAGGTATCAGGTGCAAGCAAGGTTCGGCAACAGGAAATCAGTCCAAGAAGGGTCAAACAAGCCGGGGTCGGAGCAGGAGAGGTCAGCAAGGTCAGACGGAGCCGGGTCAGATATCAGATAGGTAGCAGGTAGGTAAACAGGTATTCTCAGGCACTAGCTGCAGACGAGACAGCACAGAACCACTGCAACTGCGCCTTTAAAAAGGGCCACTGGCGCCAATCGAGCTAACGCTCGTCCGTGCGTGCGTGTACCGCGCGCACATACGATCGACGTGCACCCGCGCGCGTTGGAAGACGCTCGTGCCCACGACGACCCGCGGCACGAATGCGCGTGCGCGTACGGAAGGTCGATCGTACGGAACGGACGGATTCCTGACAGATGTATACCCAATCGAATAGGTTTCGGCTCGGTGCATGGCCTTCATTTTGCCCTTTTAGCAAAACTAGACGTAGCAATATGGGTAGTCTACTCCTGCTAGGGACTTTAATCTCCTGAAGTAGGCTCTCAGGCGTAAGTAAGGACATAGATTGGGCATGCCTTAAACCCAGGGATCAAGCTTCTGTTAATCTATTACCCTTAAGTAGGCTTCCCTTTAGTCTTTTGCTGACATAAAGATAAAAAGGAACAAAAAAAAAAAAAATGGTCTGTTGGCTTTTTAGTGGTTCTAAGTAGCACCTACAGGCACAATAGGCCATGGTTGTTAGATGTGTGAGATAGGCAACGTTGCCAACCTTGCCAACCTACAAGTTTAACATGTTTTCTGATTCCATTTTTAAGAGCCCATTTCACCTAGATACTGCATCCAAAGCGGAAAAGGCAGGAACATCTGTGGAGCAGACCTGCAGATCAGCCGCATGATCCAGCTAAGATACCTTCATCAAGCATATGAGCATATGGAGTGGAGGTAAAGCTCACTGCAGAACCAAGATTCGCCAAGAGGGTCTTGCAGTGGCCCCACCCTAAGGCTGAATTCACACCTGAGCGTAGCTTTTTCAAGCGTTTTTTGCTGCGTTTTTTACCGCGGTTTGCGGCGTTTTTTACCGCGATTGCGGCGTTTTTTACCACGATTCGCTGCGTTTTTTGCCGCGTTTTGTCGCGAATTTGTGCAGGGCAAAAGGTCACCAATGTTAAGCATTGAGCAGATACAGCGTCAAAACGCCCA
Source organism: Lithobates pipiens (assembly GCF_037356315.1). Lineage (NCBI taxonomy): Eukaryota > Metazoa > Chordata > Amphibia > Anura > Ranidae > Lithobates > Lithobates pipiens. The sequence goes on along the minus strand of NW_027507785.1, from coordinate 14,053 downwards.
TAGAAACGCTCGTTGTCGCGCTAAACGCTCGAATCGAGCGTTTCCATTCGTTTCTATGGGAATGAAAACGCCCAAATCAGCCCGATTCGCGCAACAAAAAAGGGTCCGGAACTTGTTTGAGCTTCAGGCGTAGGGCTTCAGGCGACTTGGAGTGGAGATGTGAACCATCTTCATTGAGAATAATGTATTTTTTCCCCTCCAGCGTTTTGTAGCTTCAGGTGTAGGGCTACAAAACGCTCAGGTGTGAATGGGGTCTTAGGTAGGCCTGAGGTACTTGTTTATCCTCTCAGGTGTGCCCTCCTGGAAGATGTAGGCCTGAGGTACTTGTTTATCCTCTCAGGTGTGCCGTCCTGGAAGATGACTTGAGAAAGGTACCACTTACTTACCGGTAACTGTCTTTCTGGGAAATCTTCCAGGACGGCAGGCCTACTTCCCGCCCGTTGGAGGAGGGAAAATTCTAGAACACTAGAAGGTGAGTACCTATGAGGAATGATTTCCCTTGTGGAGTTACTTCTCTACAAACTGAGGATCAAGGGGAAGGGTGGGGGACTTAAAACAGCTGTCGAATGATTGTGTTTCCTGTAGGGAGGAGCCTCTCATCTCTCAGGTGTGCCGTCCTGGAAGATTTCCCAGAAAGACAGCTACCGGTAAGTAACTGGTACCTTTCCTTCTAACCCTCTGATCCTATACTGAGAGACTGTTCATTAACGACGGTTTTTACAAATAAAAATCCCTTTAAGCAGATCTGTCGTCAGTCTCTAAAGTTTCTGGGCCATCGACCACGGGACACCCCCTAGACACAAATCGAGGTGAAGGTAACGGTAAGCCCAATCAAACCAGCAGCTCCTTCGGGGGTCAGTGCTACAGCTCCAAATCTGATCCCCACATCTGGACGGAGATGGTGGTCATGGATATCTATAAAAGCCCCGAAACTTACAAACTCTCAGTAAATGATGTATAATTGGCTCCCCTGGATTCAGCATCTGAGCTTCCCTGAGCTTCCCTGACATCCCGGTCACTGTTCACTTTGTGGGGGCAAAACATGAAATCCAGGAACTCTGTGAGACGGTCATTTATCTCTCCTGATCCCCGAGGAGACATTTCTACTTCACTCCTCCTGGATCCACACCTTACACAGGGGGGGGGAAACCCAGGGGGCGGGGCTTAGTATCAATTTGTGACCGTCGTGCTTCTTATCGGAATCTCAATTCCTTCATTTGTGCTTCTACTTTTATTGTTTCATTCGATGGTATTTTTTTTTTTGTTTTTTTTGATGCACACAATAGCGAGGCACTGAAATGAAAATCTGGTGCCAAAACCAAAAATTCAGGATGGGTTTGGCCACAAAAAAAAAAAAAAAAAAAACTGAAATTTAAGAAATTATTACATTTAATTAACATAGCTGGCATTTTTGCATTGCAGTCAATAGGGGGCGCTTTTGCATTGACGTTAACGGGGTGAAATGTTGCATTGCAGTCAATTGGATGCAATTTTTGCATTGAAGTCAATGGGACGTGATTTTTGCATTGCACTCGATAGGGGCTTTTTTTGCATTTGCATTTTGGTGGGCTAAAAGATCTCGGATCGCGTGGTACCAGACAGAGAAAGCATTTACGGCGTTCGGGCACAGTAGCCAACGGGATGCGATATTTATTTAAATTTTTTTTTTTTTTGCTTTGAAGTCAATAGGGGGGTGTTTTTTACATTGCAGTCGATGGGGGACATTTTTGCTTTGCAGTCAATTAGATGTGATTTAGCATTGCAGTGGATAGGGGACATTTTTGCATTGAAGTCAATGGGAATGCGATTTCGGCATTGCAGTCGATAGAAAGTATGTTTGAATTTAAGTCAATTGAATTAATTTTTTGCTTTGAAGTCAATCAGAATGTGATTTTGAATTAAAGTCAATAGGGGGCATTTTTGGATTGAAGTCAATAGGGAATTATTTTCCATTGGAGGCAATAGGGGGTGTTTTTTTGCATTTGGGGTCAATTGGATGCGATTTTTTTTTTTTTTCCATGAAAGTCAATCGGATATGATTTTTGCATTGCAGTCCATAGAGGGCGTTTTTTACATTGAAGTCAATGGATGTGATGTTTGCATTGCAGTCAATAGGGGGCATTTTTGCAGTGAAGTCAATGGGATGCAATTTAGTTTTGCAGTCAATAAGGGATGTTTTTCCATTTCTATATGCCGCTCTGCCATCGCGAGCACACCCCTTGGCGGCGTGCTCACGTGCCGGTCGGGACACCTGTGAGTCCGGTCCCGGGTCACGCAGACTAGATCGCCATGGGGATACCCGCGATCGTCTCACGGGGAGGCTGAACAGGGAGATGCCATTGTAAACAGCATCTCCCCATTCTGCCTAGCAACAAGTGACACTCATCTCTGCTCTATGTGATTGGAGCAGAGATCAGTGTTCACTAACACAAAGGCACGCCCCTAGGAACACTTAACCCCTACACTGCCACCCCCTGGTTAACCCCTTCACTGCCAGTGTCATTTACACAGGAATTACTGCATTTGTATAGCACTGATTGCTGTATAAATCCCAAAAATGTGTCAATTTTTTTTTTTTTTTTAATATATTTTTGGGGGATATTTATTATAACAAAAAGTAAAAAATAATGCTTTTTTTTTTTTTTTCAAAATTGTCACTCTATTTTTGTGTATAGCGCAAAAAAATAAAAACTGCACAGGTGATCAAATACCACCAAAAGAAAGCTCTATTTGAGGGAAAAAAAAGGACGCCAATTTTGTTTGAGAGCCATGTCGTACGACCGCGCAATTGTCTGTTAAAGCGACACAGTGCCGAGTCGCAAAAAGGGGCCTGGTCTTAAGCCAGCAAAACGGTCCCGGGGCTGAATGTGGTTAAAGTTAATGGGATTGCAAATTCTGCATTGCAGTCAATAGGGGGCGTTTTTTTGCATTAAAATCAATGGGACGCAATTTTGCATTGCAGGTAATAAGGGGGGCGTTTTTGCTTTACAGTCAATCAGAGGCATTTTTGCATTGAAGTCAATGGGGGCTTTTTTTTCTTTGAAGTAAATGGGAGGTGATTTGTCCATTGAAGTCAATAGGGGGCACTTTTACATCAACGAGTTGCGATTTTGCATTCCAAGCAATGGGGACGCACTTTTGTATTGCAGTCAATGGAGCCGTTATCTGCAGCTTTTTATTTTTTTCGATCGGCAAAATGCCGATAACCCTGAATGACCCTTCTATACACACCGTTATGTGTTCTGTAGTCTCACTTCTTCAGTTGCAATGGTGTTGTTTGTTGCAACAAATCAAATAAATGGTGTTGCGCTCCCTTAAACTAAGTAATATTAATCCATAAATGCTAACCAATAAAAACATAAATTATCTGTGCATAAATTCTGATTCCCGTGATAAATCGTGATCAGTGATCAAAGTGACTAGTGCAACAAAGCATTCCAAACGAATATATATATATATATGTAAAGAAATAGAAACCACATATATAAAATCGCATAGACCAAAGTAAGAATCGCATAAAATCACACAGTGATAGTGATGAATACCAATAAATAGATTTTCTTACTCGGTGTAAATAGAAACACATAAAATCGCATAAATAGAAAAGAAATCGCATATACCCATAAAGGGATAAATGCAAATAAATAAAGTATCACACAAAGTGTGTATAAAGCAAAATTAAATAGTGAAACATTCAGTGCAGACAAATATAGAAGTCTCTCAAACTGTGATAAATCCACAAGCACTTCCTTCCCACGCGTATCGTCATGTGACTTCATCAGCAGAGCATCCCTGATGAAGTCACATGACGAAACGCGTGGGAAGAAAGTGCTTGTGTATACAGGAAGCCACGTCTGAGAGACGAAAAGGAACATTTTAAACTGCTATCTGGCATTTTTTAAACTGATTTGTTTGTGAGTACCTTTCCATTTGTTTGAGTTTTGTAATAAAAGTGTATACATACTTCACCATTTGGAGCCCTCCTGTTTCCTTCTCTGTGAGATCCTGCCTTAATGTGGGGAGAAGTCCTCCTAGCTTGGAACTAAGGGTACTCCGCTGTCACCATCTGAGACCTTGGTCTCTTTATGCTGTTTGCCTTACAGCAGTAAGGTAAGGGGCCACCCTATATGTTAACTGCGGGACACTGAAGAGACACCAGAGTGTGCACAGTTTACGTTGTATTGCACCTGCTACTACGAGAAGCACTTTACGAGTTTTTTTTGCCACTTTTTTATTTTTGTTTGCAGTTTGAGAGACTTCTACATTTGTCTGCACTGAATGTTTCACTATTTAATTTTGCTTTATACACACTTTGTGTGATACTTTATTTATTTGCATTTATCCCTTTATGGGTATATGCGATTTCTTTTCTATTTATGCGATTTTATGTGTTTCTATTTACACCGAGTAAGAAAATCTATTTATTGGTATTCATCACTATCACTGTGTGATTTTATGCGATTCTTACTTTGGTCTATGCGATTTTATATATGTGGTTTCTATTTCTTTACATATATATATATTCGTTTGGAATGCTTTGTTGCACTAGTCACTTTGAATCACTGATCACAATTTATCACGGGAATCAGAATTTATGCACAGATAATTTATGTTTTTATTGGTTAGCATTTTATGGATTAATATTATTTAGTTTAAGGGAGCGCAACACCATTTATTTGATTTGTTGCTATGTGTTTCAGTGGTAGGGCTTATACCTCTGTCGGTGTTTGGCTGCAACCCTAATTGAGGCTTAATAGATTTTTGATAGCGCAGGGATACTTTTGTCTATTACTTTAGCTTATTAAATAACCCACTAATCCCCGCTGCAATCATGGAGGTGTTGTTTGCTGGCTTCCTCCAGCAGCCTGAACTCACTATCCTATTTTTTTATTTATTTTTTGTATTTTTATATAATTACTTTTTTTTTCGTATTTTGTTATATAATTGACATTTTTTAAACCATGTTTTGGTTGTTCCCAACACTCCCAGTTTGTCCTCCTACTGGGGTCTTTTCACTCATCATTTCTTCTTTTGCTGTTTTATCTTTTATTTTTTTTATTTTTATTTTTATTTTTATTTTATTTTTATTTTTTCAGATCTTTGTACCAGCGCCATCTAGTGTCGGCTCTCTGTACTGCACCCTCTGTATTTATCAGTGCTCTTATTTGAAAGACCCTTCTTATGAGACAAATCCAGGAAATGCCGTTCTGAGCATGTGCGGAATGTCACTTCCTGTCCTGTTTTCAGCCATTTTAGAGCCTTCCACATGGTGGGCACGTTCTCAGTCTCCATCCACACGGTGGGCCCGTTCTCAGTCTCCATCCTGAAGACGCGGCCACCATCGGCTTTCTTCTACCTCCAACCACACAGGTAAGTCATGGTGGGTGTCCTATTCGTAGTTCGGGGCTCTGTCTCTGCTTTAGGTGTATATATGATGTGTGACTGGCTCTTCTTCCATATGACCAATCTGGGTGTACACTGTGCAGATTTATATTTATATATATATATATATATATATATATATATATATATATATATATATATATATACACACTATATTTCCAAAAGTATTGGGACGCCTGCCTTTACACACATGAACTTTAAAGGGGTTGTAAAGGTAAATGTTTTTTCACCTTAATGCATTCTATGCATTAAGGTGAAAAAAAACATCTGACAGTGCGGGCGCCCCCAGCCCCCCGTTTTACTTACCTCACCCCTCGAAAGTGCCGCGCTCGTCCCCCCGACGTCCTTTCCACCGTTCAGCCAGGCCGCTGATTGGCTGGAGTGGATGGATGGAAAGCAGCTCAGCCATTGGCTCGCGCTGCTGTCAATCACATCCACTGACGCGGAGTGTCGGGGCCGTGTGATACAGCCGGCGGCTATAGCCGCTCGCTGCATCACGGGAGCGTGCCCGCAGGTGCTTCTCACCATGCGAGGGAGCTGCCATGAACGTGAGAAGCATCTGAGGGAGGAAGCTGAGACAGCCGCCGAGGGACCCCAGAAGAGCAGGTTCGGGGCCACTCTGTGCAAAACGAGCTGCTCAGTGGAGGTAAGTATAACATGTTGGTTATTTAAAAAAAGTAGAGCAGAGGGGGGGGGATCTGAGTAGAGTAGAGCACGGGGGGGGGGGATCGGAGAAGAGTAGAGCACAGGGAGAATTTGAGTAGAGCAGAGGGGGGGGGGGATCTGAGTAGAGCAGAGGGGGGGGGGATCTGAGTAGAGCAGAGGGGGGGGGGGATCTGAGTAGAGCAGAGGGGGGGGGGATCTGAGTAGAGCAGAGGGGGGGGGGATCTGAGTAGAGCAGAGGGGGGGGGGATCTGAGTAGAGCAGAGGGGGGGGGATCTGAGTAGAGCAGAGGGGGGGGGATCTGAGTAGAGCAGAGGGGGGGGGGATCTGAGTAGAGCAGAGGGGGGGGGGATCTGAGTAGAGCAGAGGGGGGGGGATCTGAGTAGAGCAGAGGGGGGGGGGGATCTGAGTAGAGCAGAGGGGGGGGGGGATCTGAGTAGAGCAGAGGGGGGGGGGGATCTGAGTAGAGCAGAGGGGGGGGGGATCTGAGTAGAGCAGAGGGGGGGGATCTGAGTAGAGCAGAGGGGGGGGGGGATCTGAGTAGAGCAGAGGGGGGGGGGGGGATCTGAGTAGAGCAGAGGGGGGGGGGATCTGAGTAGAGCAGAGGGGGGGGGATCTGAGTAGAGCAGAGGGGGGGGGGATCTGAGTAGAGCAGAGGGGGGGGGATCTGAGTAGAGCAGAGGGGGGGGGGGATCTGAGTAGAGCAGAGGGGGGGGGATCTGAGTAGAGCAGAGGGGGGGGGATCTGAGTAGAGCCAGAGGGGGGGGGATCTGAGTAGAGCAGAGGGGGGGGGATCTGAGTAGAGCAGAGGGGGGGGGGATCTGAGTAGAGCAGAGGGGGGGGGGATCTGAGTAGAGCAGAGGGGGGGGGGATCTGAGTAGAGCAGAGGGGGGGGGGGATCTGAGTAGAGCAGAGGGGGGGGGGATCTGAGTAGAGCAGAGGGGGGGGATCTGAGTAGAGCAGAGGGGGGGGATCTGAGTAGAGCAGAGGGGGGGGGGATCTGAGTAGAGCAGAGGGGGGGGGATCTGAGTAGAGCAGAGGGGGGGGGGGATCTGAGTAGAGCAGAGGGGGGGGGATCTGAGTAGAGCAGAGGGGGGGGATCTGAGTAGAGCAGAGCACGGGGGGGGGGGATCGGAGAAGAGCAGAGCACGGGGGGGGATCGGAGAAGAGTAGGCACGGGGGGGATCGGAGAAGAGTAGAGCACGGGGGGGGGATCGGAGAAGAGTAGAGCACGGGGGGGGGGGATCGGAGAAGAGTAGAGCACGGGGGGGGGGATCGGAGAAGAGTAGAGCACGGGGGGGGGATCGGAGAAGAGTAGAGCACGGGGGGGGGGGGGATCGGAGAAGAGTAGAGCACGGGGGGGGGGGATCGGAGAAGAGTAGAGCACGGGGGGGGATCGGAGAAGAGTAGAGCACGGGGGGGGGGGGATCGGAGAAGAGTAGAGCACGGGGGGGGGGGTTCAGAGAAGCGTAGAGCACAGGGGGGGGATCAGAGAACAGTAGGGGGGCAGAGAAGTTGCTGGGCAAGATCACAGAAGGGCCAGGAGAGATCTGAGGGACCCGCGGGCAGCAGAAAAAAATCTGGAGAGGAGGGGCGGCATACAGAGGAACTAATGCCCTCCATGTTCTTCCTGCAGCTGCTGAATGCCCACTTTTTCCTCCTCTCCCTCCTGCAGGAAGAACATGGAGGGCATCAGTTCCTCTGTATGCCGCCCTCCCTCTCAGGCCGGGTCGCAGTGGTGACCGCTGTAGTTCTGTCCCTGCAGTGAAGTAAAGAAAAAAAAAAAAAGTTCTGTCAGAATGAAGGAGGGATGAATGGAAAGCTGGCGGGATTCTGAGGCCGGGACAGTTGCAGAGCACACAGAGGGTTAAAGTGGAAGTAAACCCACTTTTTTAACTTTTACCTACAGGAAAGCCTATAATAAGGCTTACCTGTAGGTAAAAAAAATATCTCCTAAACCTGTACGGTTTAGGAGATATTCCCCTCAGTATGCGCCGCTGACTGCAGCGGCGCATGCGCACAAGGGGGTTCTCTCCGCGAAAATCCGGCAGCGCTCGTCCGGCCGGATTTAAATCTCCCGCGCGCATGCGTGGGAGTGACGATATCGCGGCTCCGGCCACTCACAGCGCCGGAGCCGCGATACCCGGAAGAGACGCCGAGGGAGCATGCCGGCTTCCTCGGCGTGGATCGGGCGAGATGTCGGGGCCTCGTTCTAAGGTAAGTATTTCATAATGAGCTAGTATGCGGTGCATACTAGCTCATTATGCCTTTTGCTTTGCAGGTTTCAAAAAAATAAAAAAAAAATGCGGTTTACTACCGCTTTAAGAAGACCGTGAGATGAAATGATTTGTGGGGAAATGCTGAGGATGAAGGGGGGAGGGGAGGGGGGCTGCGAGTGTAGTGAAAGCTGGATAAGCAACCAGAGAGAAGAAAAGTTCCGGTGTTCTGCCATATAGTGTCTGGCCACCGGATTCTGTCCACCCCGTACTCCGCATGCGCAGCGCTTGCTCAATACGGAGCAGAAGAAGCTTCGGAAAATCTCTGAAGATGAACGGCGCCTGCGCTGTGAATGGAGGTGGTGGCCCCACCATCCAAGTGGACATAGGGCTGCCGATATTGGATGGCCCCTCGCTTCGCTCGCCACGCTTCGGGCTCGGCCTCGCTGCGCTCGGCTCTTTTTATTCTAACTCTATGTCCACTTGGATGGTGGGGATAGGACCTGGACTCATGGCGCAGGCGCCGTTCATCTTCGGCTGTTTTCGATGGGGGACACTATATGACAGGACATCGGTGTGAGGAGTTATCGGTGTGCAGTGATGCCGGGAAGATTACCGTACTTCATTTACCTTCTACAAAGCACATTGCGGTCATACAGGGGCACTGGGCAGTGGTACTCAGACAGGAGAGGATCACACGGCACGGCATGGGGGACGGAAGACAGGAGCAGGGATGGGGTCAGACTCCTCCCACATGTAGGGACTTCTATCACACAGTGCTGAGTGATAGGGGGAGGGGGAGCAACTCCACAGCCTGAGCCTCCGATCAATCTGTATACCGACCGCACTTAACATACTGCGCAGGAGAAACTCCGAGCGAGATGTCAGGAGGCGGAGCTGGGAGGGGAAGCCGCTTGGCACAATTTCCCCCACAAAGCAAGGGCAGCACTCCAAAAAGATGCACCCGCCCACCAAAACCCCCCCCCCCCCCCCCCATTATCGGCAAGAATTTTTCTTTCAGCAAATTGCCGAAAAGGCCATTTTTCGGCCAATATGTTTCGGCAGCTGAAATTTCGGTGCATCCCTACTTTTTTACAATTTGGCACTGCGCTGATTTTAACTGGTAATTGTCCGGTCATGCAATGCTGTACCCAAACAAAAATTTTTATTTATTTTTTCTTCTCACAAATAGAGCTTTTTATTTTGGTGGTATTTTATCACCGCCTGCATTTTTATTTTTCACAATAGAAGTGGAAAGACCAAAAATTAGCTCATGCTAATTAGGTTTTAGTCTTCTACTGTATTATAAATACTTGGCATTTTGGTTCTAATAAATTAGTCCATGTTAGCACTAAGCGAGTGTCGTCTTGTTTTGTTGCTTGTGAGCGGTTGGAATATCTGATCTCTATATTCAGACTTAGGAAGCGGTATACAGACGGAAGCACTCAATCGGAATGTGGGATCGGTTCCGTCACACGGACCTCCCAGCTGTTGCAGAACTACAAGTCCCATGAGGCATAGCAAGACTCCGACAGCCATGAGCATGACCCCCAGAGGCAGAGGGATGATGGGACTTGTAGTTTCGCAACAGTTGGAGGTCCACTAATTGAATATCCCTGCTATACAGTGAGTATCGCACAGAACAAGGCGGTAGCCCTCTTACCACCGAGGTGCTTTAACCCCCTCCCCCCACCCCCCTTCACAAATTTTAAACTTTGGGGTGATTGGCACAAACTGACACTTGTATGGAAAACTTTAGACCACAGAATATAAAGCCTCTCCGTCTGTCTCGCCAAATTTTTTTATAATGCCAGAAAAAGAATAAAAACAATTGAGAGACCACTGTGCGAATACAGTGTGACTAACATATTGCAACAACCACCATTTTATTCTCTAGGGTGTCTACTTAAAAAATAAATATAATGTTTGGGGGTGCTAAGTAACTTTTTATTCAAAAAAATTTTTTTAACTTGAATTCAACAAATGTCAGGAAAAAGGATTAGTTTTAAAACTTTCCTCTCTTACACACAGTCTCTTTCATTGACAAATTGTTACAATGTTTATACTTAAGTTCAACTGATAAAGAATGTTTTGATTCTTAGCAGACTGCCCGGTTTTTCTCTTTCTTTCTTTTGATGGCTTCAGAAGAGCCAAGAGAATTCTTTGCATAGAAAGAATTTGTAAAGCACTTTAATCGAGATCGCGATAACGATTCTTGGCGATTAATTGTGCAGCTCTAATGGTTTGTGACATTTTATCTAAAGTATTATTCATTGCAAATTGTACGTTTTTCTGTCGCGTACCTAGTGGTGAGCCCGGAATGCAGGAGGAGACCTCTCTTGCGTCCCCCCCCCCCCCCCTGACTCGCGGCCCCTGATGGTGGAGACAGGAGGCATGCGAGTCAAATTAGCAGGAGTGCCTGGCAGGATCAACAGCCGAAGGATGGATCAGGCAGTCTTCAGGGAAACTGTAGCTGGATAAGCAGACCTCGGCAGCAGCGGACAGGAACCAGCAGATGGCAGGGAAACCACAGGAACAGATAGGTCCCTCAGGAGCGGGCACACAGCAGAGTCGGGCAAGCCGGGTCAAACCAGACGGTCAGTACAGGAACAGATCCAGAGACAGGAGCGTGGAACAGGCCGGGGTCGGTAACAGATGAGCATGGATGGACCAGAGGATAAGGCAGATGGAGAGTCTTAGACAAGCCGGAGGTCAGAGGCAGGCAGAAGGCAGGGAAGGTCACAGGTCAGGCCAGGTCAACACAAGATCAGATCGGATTCAGACAATAAGCTCAGGAACGCTTCAAGATCAAGCAGCAAGATCTGAAGGGAGAACTGGGTTTAAATAACTCGCCTGGCACCGGTAACAGTACGCGTGCACGTGCGTTGCTGCGCATTCGCCCTAGGCGCCCGCAGGCGCAGAGACAGGCGATGGACCACTGTCCCCAGCCAGCCTTTCCTGACAGTTACTATCCACTTTGCCCCTACTTACCTGTGGCTATTATAGAAAAAACATGCATAGAGTTGGGCATCTTATAGTTATGCAGACTCTATCATGGTTAAAACACTATACAACTACAGTGGAACCTCAGGTTACGAGTATAATCCGTTCCAGTAGAATGCTCGTAATCCACAGTACTCGCATATCAAAGCCAGTTTCCCCATTGAAGTCAATGGAAATTAAAATAATTTGTTCCGCATTGACTTCAATGGCATGCAGTACCGCATGTAGCCAGAGCCCGGGGTGGGCGCCGGAGAGCCTCCAAAGGCCCAAGGACACCGCAGCTGACTTTGTTCCCAAGATTTGCTGAGGTCAGCAGAGCTGTCCTCGGAACCTTTCCCTGCATTCCGAACGGCGATGCTCAGCTCCGGCGCCCCCCTCATACTCGGGCCAAGCGTGGTACTGCACACCGCTCTGGCCTGAATCGTGCTCGTTTTGCAAGATTACACTCGCAAACAGAGTTACGTTTTTTTTTTTTTTTTATACAGCGCTCGTATCGCGAAATGTTTGTTAACCGCGTTAATCGCAATCCGAGGGTTCATTGTATATGTCCCGTATGTCGTTATCCATCCAAACAGACTTGGTCATCTCTGTGTTAGTACATCGAGTTACGTTGTTGGCGAGCAGCCAACGTTTTCGCATCGGATTAGACAGCGCACTGCACTCACTCGGAGGCGATAAAACCCGAGCATCCCAGCGAATTTGCGTAGCTAGCGTGGTTAAGGTGTGAACGCCGAACACTTAGAAATGTGGTATGAAAGGCGGAGATGGTGACGGTAAAGTAAAAAGACAAAAGCGACACGCGGGGTTTCTTTTCTCCAATCCTCTGCCACCACTCGGGTGTCGCAGGAGAAAGGCTCATATCCCTGCAGCCGCTACATTGATTGGCTTCATAGGTTTAGGGGTGCGCAAGCTAAGACATAGTCACTTATTTAATCTTAGAACAAGTTCAAAGATTAATCAATCGGTGTTCAGTGGTCCACCATTTGGACAGCCTGCCAAGACTGATGTGGCACCTTTATACAACCCCTTGCCTCCTTGTGAGGATTTTTCCCGAGACTTTCAGGACAAGGTGTACTCAACCTTAACCACTTCCCACCCGACCACTGTGCATATACTGCCGGGGTGGGCACTCTTTTTCCTTCTGAGTGGACGTTCAGGAACGTCCCTCAGAGGAGGGGATCATGCCCGCACAGCGGCGCAATCCCAATGCGCTCATGGCACCCGGACATGGAGCATCTCCAATCGGTAGGAGGGCTCTGTGATTGCCCCCCCCCCCCCCCAAACACATGAATGCCGTGTCCAATCACAGCTGTCATGTGATGTAAATAGAGAGCCGAATGCTAGGCGATCGGCTCTCCTCTCCTCACACAGAAGTTGTCGGTGAGGAGAGTGGATCTCTGCAGCTGGCTGGTGATCCTTGAGTATGAGATGTGTGGGTGTTTTTTGTTTTTTTCCCCACACTGATCACCAGCCTGTTGTTGTCCCCCCCCCCCCCCCACCTCAATGTGTTTCGTTCTCTCTGCCCCCCCCACCACCTCAATGTGTGTCGTTCTCTCCGTCCCCTCCCCCCCACCACCTCAATGTGTGTCGTTCTCTCCGTCCCCTCCCCCCCCACCACCTCAATGTGTCGTTCTCTCCGTCCCCCCCCCCCCCCACCACCTCAATGTGTCGTTCTCTCTGTCCCACCCCACCTCAATAAAAAAAAAAGACCTCTCCCACCTCCTGTGGCACTGTCAAAGCTCCAGCGGTACTGGACTAAGGTGATGGACATGCTTAACATGGTGTTCCAAACGACGGTACCTAAAGACCCAACATGTTGCATACTTGGGATTCTGGAGGAGGTAAGTCCCTGAAGAACTGGTCAGGGTTGCATTCTTGAGGGCATTGTTCCAAGCCAGGAAGCTGCTCCTGATGGGCTGGAAGTCAGCATTGCCACCTACTAGCACCTCTTGGATAACATATGGGAAAATCCCTTATTATGGAAAAATACTTTTGTCAACATAAGGGGATGCCCGGGCAGGTTTGAACGTATATGGGCAAGATGGCTGGGTACACCAGGTCTAAGTCCCAATGAGCTTGTGATGTCCCGACTGCTGTTATGTCCCTAGAGAGGAGGATATATCTGGGATGTATTTTGGATAAATCATGCATGCTATGGGCTATGTCAGCGGAGGAATGGAGTAAAGGAAGGTGTATGTCGGAGATGTTGACCTACTAACTGCTAAAATCAATGGGCACTACTCCATACTCATACTTCTAGACCTCTCTGCTGCCTTTGACACAGTTGACCACCTGCTCCTCCTCAGCAAATCGCGCTCCCTTGGCCTCCACAATTCTGCTTTATCCTGGTTCTCTTCCTACCTATCTCAGCGCACTTTCAGTGTCACTTACAGCTCCATCTCCTCCGCTCCCCTTCCTCTCTATGTTGGGGTACCCCAAGGTTCTGTCCTTGGGGCCCCTCCTATTCTCTCTCTATACCTCTTCCCTGGGCCACTTGTTAACCTCCCATGGTTTCCAATACCACCTCTATGCCGACGACACCCAGATCTATCTCTCCACTCCTCAACTCACCCCCTCGATCTTCTCACAGATCTCCAACTTACTGAATGACATATCAGTATTGAGGTCACACCACTTCCTCAGACTCAATCTTTCTAAAACTGAGCTTGTTATATTTCCTCCTTCATGATCCCCCCCCCCCCCCGTGCCTTCACCATTAATATCAACAACACAAACCATTGGTTCCTCCACACATGCCAGGATTCTGG